>NW_016843511.1:0-3530 GCF_001698545.2 Rhinopithecus bieti | reverse complement strand
TCCCATTCTGTTGGGTGTCTTTTCACCTTGGTGACTGTGTCCTTTGCTGTGCAGAAGCTTTTTAACTTGATGTGATCCCATTCGTCCATTTTTACTTTGGTTGCCTGAGTTGGGGGGGGGGGGGGTGTATGTTTTTTTGTTTTTTTTTCCTTTTTCGTCGTTTTTTCTTTTGTTGGGGGGGGGGGGGGTATTGCTTGAGAAATGTGTGCCCAGGCCAATGTCCTGGAGATTTTCCCAGTGTTTTCTTGTAGTAGTTTCACAGTTTGAGGTCTTGGATTCCAGACTTTAATCCATTTGGGTTTGATGTTTGTATTTGGTGAGAGCTAGGGGTCTCGTTTCACTCCTCTGCGACGCGTAGCCAGCTTTCCCAGCACCGTTTACGGAAGAGACTGTCCTTTCCCTGTGATTGTTATTCTGTTCTTGGCACCTTTGTGGAAAGTGAGCTCCCTGCAGGTGTGTGGGTTTCTGTCGGCACTGTCAGCTTCACCCTGAGCCCATGAAAAAGGGGAGGAGCCTGGACATTTTATCCGTGTCCCATCCTCCCGGACACAGGGATGATGACATGCCTAGAAAGTTCCTCCCAGGATAAACCCCGTCTCTACTAAAAATATAAAATTAGCCGGGCGTGGTGGCAGGCGCCTGTAATCCCAGCTACTCAGGAGGCTGAAGCAGGAGAATCGCTTGAACCCAGGAGGTGGAGGTTACAGTGAGCTGAGATCGTGCCACTGCACTCCAGCCTGGGCAACGAGCGAAACTCCGTCTCTTAAAGTATCTCCCAGGAGTTGGCACTGGGCTGAGCTCTGACTGTCCCATGGGGGCAGGGCTGGGGACCAGCTTGGGTGGGGCCTGCGGCCACCCAGTGCCCAGGAGACAAAGGCGCAGCCACCTCCACGCGCACTTTAGGGAAGCTGTTTAGAGAGATGGGCAGGGTGGCACCTGCCATGCCTTGAACGTGAGTCAGTGTGTGGGCAGTGGAATGAGGCTGCCCCTTTGGTTTTCCCCTGAGAAAGGCCGCTGTAGCATCGCTCAGGCTGGCACGCCTTCCCATCGTGGGCTCTGGGTTTCCTGATGAAACCCCGTGTTTGGTCTCCACAGGGTGACGAGAACAAGTCAGTGCGTGACCGTTTCAACGCCCGCCAGTTCATCTCCTGGCTCCAGGACGTGGACGACAAGTACGACCGCATGAAGGTTGGTGTTGCGCTCCCGCCCAGCTCTGCCTGGGCACTCCAGCTGCCTCTGGGGCCAAGGGAGGCTGCTGCCTAGTTCTGTGATGGGCGGTGACAATTTCAGATTCTCTTAACCTGGCCGATGCTTTCAGGGAGGTGAGGTCCTGTCGCTGCGTGTGGCCGCCTCAGTCCTCCCTTCTGTCCCGGTGTGCAGGCAGCGGCTCCTGTCGCCAGCTGAACAGGACCCTAGGCTTGATGGTCAGAACTCCTGGGACCGCCCCATGAGCCCCCTCTAAGGTCCCAGCATTCACCCTCCACTGCTCTGGAAGTGCTGGCCAGGGCAGCAGGCAGAGGCAGGGTAGGTGCCAGGAAGGGCAGCACACCCTCAGTCCCAGTCGCTAGGGCTGTTCACCCAGACACCCTGGAGGATCCACCAGGGAGCAACAGAAAGTGGAAACTTGCCAAGTGACAGAACTTTAAAGTCAGCGTCACCCTGTGCAGTCGCCAGCCAGGCCCGGGAGCAGGTGGCTCTGACTACCTGCAGTATCAGGCTCAGCACCACCCAGGTCCCTGAACCAAGCACCCATGTGTCATGCTGTAGCTTGTGGGCGCAGATGAGAACCACCAGCCCTACCTGGCGGGGGCCATGGGTATTTGCGGGGCGTGGCTTGTGCTGAGGCAGAAACTCAGGTCTGAGCTGTAACTGAGTGTGCATTTCTGGCCAGCCCCAAGGTGATGGTGCAGGAAGTCACTCACGCCACACCCTCCCCAGGCCACTAGGCCCTTCCTAACCAAAGCTGTGAGAAAAAACTGAAGGCTTCATAAAGACACAGGGAAGACTTTCCTGTAAGAAGATAAATGTTTGACTACATTAAAATGGGACTTTGGGCCGGGTACGGTGGCTCACACCTGTAATCCCAGCACTTTGGGAGGCCAGGGCGGATGGATCACCTGAGGTCAGCCTGGCCAACATGGTGAAACCCCATCTCCACTAAAAATACAAAATTAGCCGGGCGTGGTGGCACATGCCTGTAATCCCAGCTACTTGGAGGCTGAGGCAGGAGAATCGCTTGAACCAGGGAGGCAGAGGTTGCTATGAGCCAAGATCACGTCATTGCACTCCAGCCTGGGCAACAAGAACGAAACTCTGTCTTTAAAAAAAAAAAATTGGGCCGGGCGCGGTGGCTCAAGCCTGTAATCCCAGCACTTTGGTAGGCCGAGACGGGTGGATCACGAGGTCAGGAGATCGAGACCATCCTGGCTAACACGGTGAAACCCCGTCTCTACTAAAAAATACAAAAAACTAGCCGGGCGAGGTGGCGGCGCCTGTAGTCCCAGCTACGCGGGAGGCTGAGGCAGGAGAATGGCGTGAACCCGGGAGGCGGAGCTTGCAGTGAGCTGAGATCCGGCCACTGCACTCCAGCCCGGGCGACAGAGCGAGACTCCGTCTCAAAAAAAAAAAAAAAAAAAAAAAAAATTGGGACTTTGTACATACATTAAAAATGCTACATAGGGTTAGCACCATCCGTGCAGATAGAACCCTTACAAACTAATACGCAAAATGGTACACAGAAAAATAATTTATATAAAGAGACATTCCACAAAGGAGATAAAATGACCAACCTTCATGAAAAGATACTCACTGTAATCATTAACATCAGGACCACAGATGAAGCAAGATCTCATTTAAAGGTCATCTGCAGGGTTGGGAGCCGGTATCACTGCAGTATTGGGAGAAGCGTCAATTAGTAGATTTTTATTAAGTAAACTGACTATCAAATTTCAAACTGCTTTTACCACCTCACCTAGCTATTTCACTTTAGTCATTTAAAACTTACTTAGGGATACGGCCAGGCACAGTGGCTCACACCTGTAATCCCAGCACTGTGGGAGGCCAAGGCGGGCAGATTACCTGAGGTCAGGAGTTCGAGACCAGCCTGGCCAACATGGTGAAACCTTCTCTCTACTAAATACTAAAAATACAAAAGTTAGCCAGGCGTGGTGGTGCGTGCCTGTAATTCTGGGAGACTGAGGCGTGAGAATCATTTGAACCCTGGAGATGGAGGTTGCAGTGAGCCAAGATTGTACCACCGCACTCCAGCCTGGGTGACAAAATTTTTTAAAAACCTTAGGGATATGTATAAAAATATTCACTGAAACAATCCAATACACTGGAAACTCAGAGGCCCATCAGTAATTCAGTGACTCACTGGAGTTTGGAACATCCAAAGGGTTACATGATTCCATGTAATGATTTATACTGGTGGTGATGTGTGAGCTGCCGAATAAAAGCTGTACGGCCCACTGAGGATTGTGAATCCATCCTGAGCTTCAAAAACAATTTAGCATATATATATATATATA
>NW_016843510.1:0-1165 GCF_001698545.2 Rhinopithecus bieti | reverse complement strand
AAAAGTGCTGAGTATTTCTTTTACATTTGACGATTAGCAGGTTTTGAGAGTTTAATAAATGATTTACAAGAGTGGTAGGGAGAGAGGAAAAGTCAATCTGAAATTAAAAAAAAAATCCAAATCTGTCCATTAATTTTCATTGTAAAAGAACAACTATGGTTCAGTGGTCTATGTGAATTTTTTTAATGGTTACATACTACATCCAGGAGAAAATGAGAAAACAGCTCACCGAATACCCTGCTCTCTAATAAATCAGTTTAGTTTACTCCCCATGCAAACTAAGAAGACTAAGGAAAGGCCTGTTATAATCATTCTGGTGCCATTATCTCCAGATGTTAAACATTCTACTTCCTTAAAGAGGAAGACATTTTTATAGTTGTCTTCCACTGGAAGTAGCACAACCTCTGGGAGGAGCAGAAGGGATACATAAGAGGCAACATTATGCTAACTCAAACACAGAAAGTTTTAACATAATTTATTTAGTTACCAAATTTCTGTTGTTCTCTTCTTTAAAATGATCTGCCTGAAACATTCCATAGTCTGCTCCTCTCTTTCATTTTATCATTCAAATTTTTTTTAAACCAATGAACCTGCGTATGTACCCCTGAATTTAAAATAAAAGTTAAAAAAGAAAAATGTGTATATCTCAACCTCTCCAATCTCACTATGGTGTTATGTCCTTGTGTTAGAATTAAGAATGTCACTGACTAAAATTGTTTTGCATGGCAAATATTTTATATATTTACTTTAAAAAAATGAATAAAGACTCAACTTGTCATTCTAGCATGCAATTTGAAAATAATTCAAAAATAGAATGGAATTGCTAAAACAATTCCCATCTCTCCTTATGTAAAAATATTTTCTCAAAAGTTAATCTATAAGATTAAAATAATATATGTTGGATTTCTCTTTAAAAAGTGTCTCTAAAACTTCAGTGTACACATGTGTCATTGCAGACGCTGATACAGCTGGTCTGAGGTGGAGCTTGAGATTCTTCAGGTCTTACGTGCGCTCAGGTGGTGCCAGTACCAAAATTCAAGGTTTCAGGATCTAGAAAAATGATTAAGAAATTTGCTAAAAAAAAAAAAAGAAAAAAAGCCCCCCGATCTCTCTCTCTCTCTCTCTGTATATATATTTAAAATTATATATACATATATAAATTATG
>NW_016843509.1:0-245 GCF_001698545.2 Rhinopithecus bieti | reverse complement strand
TCTTTCCTCCTTTGTAATGCTGTATTAATGAAGTCTAATAATTCACTGGTTTTGTAATTTTTTTTCTGGTAATGTTCTTCTCTGACTCCTTAAAAATATCTCCTCCCTCCTCCCAAGTTTTGTACTTGATTTTGTGGTTAGTCTGTTTCTAAATGTTTTGTGTAGTTTCTCTTCAATATTCATGTATATAAACTGATCCTGGTGATCCTGTACATAGCTGTTTGAAATGCTAGAATGACTTCTTT
>NW_016843508.1:0-628 GCF_001698545.2 Rhinopithecus bieti | reverse complement strand
TTTCTAGCTAGCTACAGAGCGCTGATTGGTGTGTTTTTACAGAGCACTGATTGGTGCATTTTACAAACCTCTAGCTAGCTACAGAGTGCTGATTGGTGCATTTTACAATCCTCTTGTAAGACAGAAAAGTTCTCCAAGTACCCACTTGACCCAGGAAGTCCAGCTGGCTTCATCTCTCAATCGCGTTTCACCATGCTAGTCAGGATGATCTCGATCGCCTGACCTTGTGATCCACCCACTTTGGCCAACCAAAGTGCTATGATTACGGGTGTGAGCCACAGCACCTGACCCGATGATTTTTTTTTCTTTTTTTTTTTGGGACGGAGTTTTGCTCTGTCGCCCAGGCTGGAGTACAGTGGCGCGATCTTGGCTCACTGCAAGCTCTGCCTCCCAGGTTCACGCCATTCTCCTGCCTCAGCCTCCTGAGTAGCTGGGACTATAGGCGCCCGCCACCACACCCAGATAATTTTTTGTAGTTTTTTTTTTTTTTTTTTAGTACAGAGGGGGTTTCACTGTGTTAGCCAGGATGGTCTCGATCTACTGACCTTGTGATCTGTGGGTGAAGGATTACCCAGGTGCCGAGGCAAGAGACTGAAGGCACAAACTGTTTCAGTACAATAAAGGAAAT
>NW_016843507.1:0-823 GCF_001698545.2 Rhinopithecus bieti | reverse complement strand
TCCCAGCACCATTTATTAAACAGGGAATCCTTTCCCCATTTCTTGTTTTTGTCAGGTTTGTCAAAGATCAGACGGTTGTAGATGTGTGGTGTTATTTCTGCAGGCTCTGTTCTGTTCCACTGGTCTATATTTCTGTTTTGGTACCAGTACCATGCTGTTTTGAAGAACCTTAGAACATCTTGACTCCATTTATTACCCTCCCAACTTTTGTGCTTTGTTGTCATGTATTTTAATTCTCGATGTGTTTTATACAACACAACACATTACTGTTGTGTTTTAAGCAGCCAATAATAATTTAAGTTTCTCTAAGGCTTATCTTTTCTGTTGCTCCTTCCCTTCTGTATCTCCAGGCTTCTGTGCGGTATAATTTCCCTTCTGCCTGAATATCTTTAGTATTTTCTTCAGTATGCATCTGCTCTCTAAAAATGTCTTGAGTTTGCCTTCATTTTTGAAATATTTGATTCTAGGCTGCCAGCGATGGGGTTTAGGATACATTACCCCAAAACATGCCACCTCAGCATGTTAAGAAACAGCAGAAGCAGAGAGATCCTTCTGACCTTCCACCCTTCTTGCCCTTCTTCCCTGAAGCCAGGAAGGATTTTCTGACCTTCCCCCAACACAGGTCACAAGACCCGCTTGTGACAAGTACCCTCTCTATACCACCGGAGGAAAGAGATCCTGATTCCTGAATACGAAGGGTCACAGAGAAGAATCTGAGCAATCGGGCCTTGCTAAGTTTCCCCCAGTTTATTACCGTTAGGTCATACCCTCTTTGTCCTATATGTTTCTCCACAACTGTCCATTCCTCATCAAATCTGGCAAA
>NW_016843506.1:0-1513 GCF_001698545.2 Rhinopithecus bieti | reverse complement strand
AAACTTAGCCGGGTGTGGTGGCACATGCCTGTAATCCCAGCTAGTCAGGAGACTGAGGCAGGAGAATCGCTTGGACCCGGGAGACGGAAGTTGCAGTGAGCCGAGATCGCGCCATTTTACTCCAGCCTGGGCAAGAAGAGTGAAACTCCGCCTCAGAAAAAAAAAAAAAAAAAAAAAAAAAAAATGAGTAGTGAGATAGAAGATTACTTAAGTCTGCAAACAGCAAACTCTCCAAGGATTCAGGTTTGCAGTGCCCAGGGCCACTCGGAGCAGCCACAGTAGAGTAGAAATGGCAGCACTGTCAGTTTAAGAATAGCATCACCCACGAATGCTCCTGATGGAGTGAAAAGAGATTTGGATGCCTTCCATTGGCTTCTGAGAGATGTGCTGAAAAGATCTGAGGATCAAAGGCCAGCGTGGCTGCTGAGGGCTCGCTGCTGTTACAGCAAGGGCGGCCTGCAGCAGGGGCTATGGGATGGACAGCCAGGCCGGGTGCCAGCTGCAGTGAGGCTGGCCCAAGTCAAAAGAGGGATAGTGCCCCTCATGGAAGAATCACTGTTTCTGGGAGGACAGAGCATAGCTTCCTCAGCCGGGGACACATGGAGCAGATGCTGTGGACAGATAAATCAACCACCCAGATTGGCAGTGCAAATTCCATCATAATGAAGCCAACAGGACAGATGATGAGCTTAGATCCCGGCCTCTGTCCACCAGGACATGCCTATGCCTGAGAGAACTTTATGGTCCCAGTGTGAAGGAAAAGTAGAGGGAATAAAAACCCTAAGAGACTGAGTTTATATGAAAAGTGACTGAATTATCTAGTAGTAACCAGATTACATTTTCTACTCGCAGAGAAAACAGAAACTTATAAGCCTTATTAATTATTATAACTGTCACATAATGGTGTGTAAATATAAAAGGAATACATAAATATACAGTTAAGTATATTCAACATACATTATAAATATGTATAATGTGGGATGAATATATATGCCTCTTTTTCCACTGATTGGGACACCACTTTCATCCTGTGTCAAATGTGATGCATACCGACGTGTTTCTCAGCAGGTTGATTCCATTCATCTGTCTCCTAGCTAAGATGATATTTAGCAGGTCTAGGCCCAGAAACTCAGGTTTTCTCAGTCTTGCAGCTTTCATTTTGATTGTATTCTGATTCTGTATTTTCCTGCAGTCCTTTTCCCAGAAGCTGCCCACTCCCTAAATCCTGTAGGGTTTTCAGGTATGCTCCATTAATAAGCCTACATCATCCTCACATCCTCAGCAACTGTGTATCTATTGATTGACAATGATCAGGGGTGTGTTGAAACCAGCTCCTACCAGACCACAAGAGCCACTCCTGTGCATCTCCTCCCAATTCCACATTCAGTAATGTCACACTGACACTTTGATATTTGCTATGGTGAAAGTATTTATACCACACTAAGCAGATGCTACAAATGTGGACTTTTGTTTTTAGAGAGCCAGCTTGCCAGCATACCATGGATTAGAAAGT
>NW_016843505.1:0-822 GCF_001698545.2 Rhinopithecus bieti | reverse complement strand
CTCTGTCTCAAAAAAAAAAAAAAAAAAAAGAATAGCTCATTTGCAGGCCGAGTGCAGTGGTTCATGCATGTTATTCCAGCACTTTGGGAGGCCGAGGCAATTGGATCATTTGAGCTCACGAGTTCAAGACCAGCCTGTGCAGGATGGTGAACCCCTGTCTCTACAATAAATACTGGGCATGGTGGCACGTGCCTGTAATCCCCACTACTCAGGAGGCTGAGGTGGGAGGATGGCTTGAGTCTGGGAGGTGGAGGTTGCAGTGAATCGAGATGGCACCACTGCATCCCAGCATGGATGACAGAACCAGACCTCATCTCAAAAACAAACAAACAACAGCTAATTTATGGCCAGGCATGGTGGGCTCACACCTGTAATCCCAGCTCTTTGGAAAGCTGAGGCAGGAGGATCACTTGAGACCCGGAGTTTGACACCAGCTTGGGCAACATAGTGAGACCCTGTCTCTACAAATAATCTTTTTTTGATGGGACAGGGTTCTCACTCTGTCACCCAGGCTGGGGTACAGTGGCACAATCACAGCTCACTACAGCCTCAACCTCCCAGGGTCAATTGATCCTCCCACCTCAGCCTCCCGAGTAGCTGGGACTATAGGCGCAGGCCATTGCGCCTGGCTGATTTTTTATATTTTGTAGAGACAGGGTCTCGCTATGTTGCCCAGGCTGATGTTGAACTTCTGGGCTCAAGAGATCTGCCCAGCTCGACTTCCCAAAGTGTTGGGATTACAGGCATGAGCCACTGCACCTGGCCCTCTACAAATAATTTTAAAAATTATTTTAATATTTTAAAAGTTTAAGGTTATATATA
>NW_016843504.1:0-2088 GCF_001698545.2 Rhinopithecus bieti | reverse complement strand
AGATTTGCAAATATTTTCTCCCATTCTGTAGGTTGCCTGTTCACTCTGATGGTAGTTTCTTTTGCTGTGCAGAAGCTCTTTAGGTGGACGTTATTTTTAATATTAATAAAAATGGCAGATAATTATTTCACATTCTACAATATGCTAGACATTACAATGGGCACTTTGTAGGCACTGACTTAATTCTTGCATCAACCCTATTTGCTAGATATAATTAATATTATTTTATAGACGAGGAACTCTACAAACTTGAAAGAACTTTATGGAGTAACGGAGATCTGAGTATGCCCATAGGCCCATCAAATGACAATTGAGACTAATTTGGAAGCTATATTAGCTAGATTGTAGGATTCAGCAAATAAGTGAGTATGTTAATGTTATTAGAAACCCATACCTTTAATATAAGAATAAAGGAATGACATAACTAAAATCAAATAAGTTAATTAAAAACTTGTAAGGTTACATCTGAATGATACAGCTAGCTAGATAGATCCACAGACAGGGCTGAAAAGCAATGATCCCCCAAAGGATGAGCATCCCTAGAGCTTAGATCTACTTATGATACTAATTATATATATATTACATAATGTATACATATTATATATAATATATATATACACACATACTAGGAGTACTGTCAGACTTTTTGCACAGAAATCTAAAGAAACATCATAACCAAATGCAATGCACAAATCTTGATTGAATCCTGGTACCAAAATTTAACTAGCTATAAATGACATCTTAGAAGCTTAAGGAATTATTCTAAGGTATGGTAATGGTAATACGATTATTTAAAAGAACATTCTCATTTTTAGGAGGTACATTCAGAAGTA
The DNA here is from genome assembly GCF_001698545.2 of Rhinopithecus bieti. Classification (NCBI taxonomy): domain Eukaryota; kingdom Metazoa; phylum Chordata; class Mammalia; order Primates; family Cercopithecidae; genus Rhinopithecus; species Rhinopithecus bieti. The sequence continues at coordinate 1,255 of NW_016843504.1, read as the reverse complement.
TTTAGAGTGAAGTATCATGATGTCTGCAACTTACTTTCAAATGACTTAGTAAATATATGTGCATGTCTAAATGTGTGTGTGTGTGTATGTGTGTGTAGGTGTGCAGAAGATAGGGCAAGTAACAATTTTTGAAACTTTGTGGTAACTGTACAATTCTTCCAACCTTTCTATATGCTTGAAAATGTTCATAATAAAAAGATAGGGGAAAACTCTTCCTCAGATTTCACCCCAAAGCCACCTGACAAGTCAGTCCACTTCCAAGGGTGGTCTTATCTCTAAAATAATATGATCAACTCTCTGAAAGATTGGAGCGAGTTATTATGGTACCACAGAGGATAGGGCATAGTTGAAGAAAAGCTTCCTTATACAACAACAAGAAAGTATTTGTAGCATGAATTTAAAAAGTGTAATCTGAATATTGCCTAAGCTTCAAGTTTATAGACCCTAAATTAAGATGCTCTAGGTTTGTCCCTGATTCTACTGGCACAGTATCCACCACCTGCCAGGGACTCACTAGCAGTTGCCAAAGTGAATGTATATACTGGGGACAAGAGGAGATAAGAGATTTCCCATATCACTAAATCAGTTGTGTATCCCTTAGCTTTAAAAAAAAAATAGTGAATGAATGAATGATTAAGAATGCATGGATACGTAATATAATGACTCCTCTCTCATTTATAAAACCATGATGGTATGATTGATTTTATTAGTCAAAAGTACCCTTTCCTTCCCCTGTCATGTGACTTGCTGTGCCTCTCAGCAAGCAGAGAATGCTTCTCTGCCCTACTATCAGGCTTGGCCATGATTTCCTTTGGCCAGTGGCATCTGTGTGCATGTGATGTACATAACATCCAAGCAGTTACAGAAATCTAAAGAAACATAACCCAATGCAATGTATAAACCTTGATTGAATGCTGGTACCAAAACTTAACTAGCTATAAATGACATCTTGGGAGCTTAAGGAATTATTATTAGGTATGGTAATGGTAATATGATTATTTAAAAAACTGTTCTTTTTTTTTTTTTTTTTTTTTTTTTGAGTTGGAGTCTCGCTCTGTCGCCCAGGTTGGAGTGCAGTGGCACGATCTCGGCTCACTGCAAGCTCCGCCTCCCGGGTTCAGACCATTCTCCTGCCTCAGCCTCCTGAGTAGCGGGGACTATAGGTGCCCATCACCATGACTGGCTAATTTTTTTTTTTTTTTTAGTAGAGACAGAGTTTCACCATGTTAGCCAGGATGGTCTCAATCTCCTGACC
>NW_016843503.1:0-823 GCF_001698545.2 Rhinopithecus bieti | reverse complement strand
TTTTTTTTGACACGGAGTCTTGCTCTGTCACCCAAGCTGGAGTGCACTGGCCAGATCTCAGCTCACTGCAAGCTCCGCCTCCTGGGTTCACGCCATTCTCCTGCCTCAGCCTCCCGAGTAGCTGGGACTACAGGCGCCCGCCACCTCGCCCGGCTAGTTTTTTGTATTTTTTAGTAGAGCCGGGGTTTCACCGTGTTAGCCAGGATGGTCTCGATCTCCTGACCTTGTGATCTGCCCGCCTCGGCCTCCCAAAGTGCTGGGATTACAGGCTTGAGCCACCGCGCCTGGCCGGCACTTTATTTTTCTATGTTCCATGTTTCAGGCAACATCTCACTCTGGTTCTTGTACTTATAGTTATGTAATTTCAAGTGAAATGACAGAAGTATTTGTTACTTTCCAGATTCATATTTAACCCTACCGTTGCTGATTATTTCAGCCATCTGATCGTTCATTTTCCAAAATTACCTCACTGCTGTGGCTTACTGTTAAGTTTTATTTGTTTTCCTAACTTCTCTCCCTACCACCACTGAGCCCCTCAATTCTTGATTGAATGCTCTTCTTATTACTTTTATTCTAAGGCCTGTGGTCTATTGAAGCAATTTTTTATTTTTTTATTTTACCTTTAAAATTTTTTTGAGACAGAGACTCCCTGTGTCACCCAGGCTGGAGTGCAGTGGCACAATCTCCACTCATTGCAAGTGATTCTGTTACCTCATCCTCCCGAGTAGCTGGAATTACGTGCGCCACCACATCCAGCTAGTGTTTGTATTTTTTTTTTTTATTTAAGTTCTAGGGTACATGTGCATAACGTGCAGGTTTGTTA
>NW_016843502.1:0-627 GCF_001698545.2 Rhinopithecus bieti | reverse complement strand
CGGGCATGGACGGCGTCCGCTCGCCCTGTGAGTGCCGAGCCTCCCCCCAACGCCGCTCGCCGCCTTTGTGTGCGCGCCGCGGCGCTGCAGCCCCCTCCCCGCGCGCCCCTCCCGCGCCCAGGGCCCGCGTCCTTTGTGGAGCCGCCGCCAGGCCGGTGCCTTCCTCCCGCCCCCGGGCCTCCCTATCCCCTTTACAGCTGCCTCCGGGACAGCCTAGCAGGACCCTCCCGGGCCGGGGCTGGGCAGGGCGCGAGATCCCTCTGCCGGCCTCCGGGGCCCTCAGAGACACCCTAGCAGGTCCTCTCTCCCAGGGTTCCAGAGACACCACAGGCCCGTCCCTCTCCGCAGCCTGGGGCTGAGCAGGGCACGGACCCCTCCTCCCCAACCCGAGCCTCTGGTCCCGTTTGCAGCCCCCCTTTCCCAGGGCCCCCAGAGACGGCCCCCGCAGGCTCTCTCCGCGGTCGGGGCTGGGCAGGGCGCGGACCCGGGGCGGCGCTGTCTCATTCCGCGGCCTGGGCAGGTGCGGCAGGGCGGGCGCTCACGCGGGCCTGTGTGTGCTTGGCCCACAGAGATGGACGGCGATGGCGGCCGCCGAGACGCCCCCGGCGCGCTGATGGAGCCCGGGCG
>NW_016843501.1:0-623 GCF_001698545.2 Rhinopithecus bieti | reverse complement strand
CCTTTTCATCATATTCTTCAATGTGCTCTGGAATATCCCAACACACATTCCATGAAAAAAGTGTTAGCAAACGTCTCAAAGAAAAGAACAGTGTAATTCTGTGACATAAATTCACACATCATGAAGAATTTTCTCAGAATGATTCTTTCACCACTTTATCTGAGGATATTTCCTTTGTCACCATAGGCTTCAATGCGATCCAAATTATCCCTTCTCTAGTACCCCAAAAATAGTGCAACCAAACTTCTGCATGAAAATAATCGTATAACTCTGAGAGATGAATTCACAAATCACAGGTCAGTTTCTCAGTAAGCTTCTTTCCAGTTTTGTGTGAGGATATTAACTTTTCACCTTTTACCTCAATGTGCTCATGAATATCCCTTTGTAGATTCCAGGAAAATAGTGCTATCAAAGTGCTCTATGAAAAGAAAAAAGTAAACCCTTGAGATGAGTTCACACATCACAAAGCAGTTGCACAGAAAGCTTCTTTTGGTTTTTACCTGAGGATATTTCCTTTGTCACTATAGGCTTCAATGCACTTCTAAATATCCTATTGCAGATCCTCAAAACAGTGTTATCAAACTGCTCAATGAAAAGTATGGTGTATCACTGTAAGATGAATT
>NW_016843500.1:0-1005 GCF_001698545.2 Rhinopithecus bieti | reverse complement strand
AATTAACTGTTTAAATTATTTTACCTGTACTTTATTTTGTGATGTAGCTACTTGAAAATTAAAATTCTCATCTGGTTTTCAAAAAATAAAAATGAAAAAAATAAAAGAAAACAAATAGGAACATGGCAGAAGCAAAACTTTCCTTATCAGTTAATCACCGTAAGTGTACATAAATACTCAAATCAAAAAGGAGATTGGCAGAATGAATTTTAAAAAAACATGGTCCATCTATATGTTGTCTATAAGAGACTCTACATTGAAAAACACAAATAGGTTGAAAGTGAAAGAATGGGCAACAATGCTGGAGAGGTTATATTCATATAGACAAAATAGAGTTTAAGTCAAAAATTGTTATGAGAGACAAATAAGAACATTACATAATGACTAAAAGGACAATTCACCAAGAAGATGTAACAACTGTAATCATATATACACCTAAAAACATAGCCTCAAAATATAAGAAGCACATTCTCTAATCACAATGGAATTAAGCAAAAAAGCAATAGCAGAAGAGAAACAAGAAAATTCACAAATACATGAAAATTAACACACTCTAAACAACCAATGGGTCAAAGAAGAATCACTAGGGAAATGAAAAAGTACTTAAAAGCCAGGCATGGTAGCTTAGGCCCATAAACCCAGTACTTCGAGAGGTTGAGGCAAGAGGATTGCTTGGGGCCAGGAGTTTGAGACCAGACTGGGCAACAAACAAAGCAACACCCCAACTGTAAAAAAAAAAAAAAAAATTAGCCAGGTGTGGTGTGCACTTGTAACCCTAGGTACTCGGGAGGCTGAGGTGGGATGATCGCTTTAGCCCAGGAGTTGGAGGTGCAGTGAGCTAGGACTGTGTTGCCAAAAACAAAAAACAAAACAAAAAAAAAACAAACAAAAAAATACAAAGGGAAACCCCTCAGACCAACAGCAGATCTCTTGGCAGAAAGTCTACAAGCCAGAAGAGTGGGGGTCAATATTCAACATTCTTAAAGAAAAGATTTTTCAACCCAG
>NW_016843499.1:0-2101 GCF_001698545.2 Rhinopithecus bieti | reverse complement strand
TGGGTAAATCAAATTACTGATAAACGTCCTACCTGTGAAGTAACCATTCAGGGAAAGAAATTTAAAGGTTTGGTAGATACAGAAGCAGACATTTCAACCATTTCTCTACAGCACTGGCCATCCACGTGGCCAATTTAACTCACTCAATTTAACATAGTGTGAGTTGGTAAAGCCCCTGAAGTATATCAAAGTGGTTATAGTTTGCATTGTGAAGGGCCCGACGGATAACCTGGGACTATTCAACCAATTATAACTTCTGTACCTATAAATTTATGGGGAGAGATTTATTACAACAATGGGGAGCACAAGTTCTAATTCCAGAACAATTATATAGCCCTCAGAATCAATGTATGATGCATGAAATGCGGAACGTCCCTGGTATGGGACCAGAAAAAAATTTGCAAAGATTGAAAGAACCGCTTCAAGTGGAAAGACAAAGTTCCCGCCAAAGATTAGGATATCATTTTTGATGGCAGCCATTGTTAAGCCTCCAGAACCTCTACCTTTAAAATGGTTAATAGATAAGCCAATTCGGATAGAACAATGGCCGCTAAGTAAAGAGAAACTGGAGACTTTAGAGAAATTAGTTACTAAACAATTAGAAAATGGGCACACAGCTCCAACATTGTCCCCTTAGAATTCTCTAGTTTTTGTAATTAAGAAAAAATCAGGTAAATGGAGAATGTTAACTGACTTAACAGCCATCAATTCAGTTTTACAAACTATGGGAGTATTACAGCCAGGATTGCCTTCTGCTATAATTCCAAAAAATTGGCCTTTAATTGTCATAGATTTAAAAGACTATTTCTTTTTTTGTTTGTTTTTGTTTTGTTTTGTTTTGTTTTGTTTTGTTTTGAGACAGAGTCTCGCTCTGCCGCCCAGGCTGGAGTGCAGTGGCCGGATCTCAGCTCACTGTAAGCTCCGCCTCCCGGGTTTACGCCATTCTCCTGCCTCAGCCTCCCGAGTAGCTGGGGCTACAGGCGCCCGCCACGTCGCCCGGCTAGTTTTTTTTATTTTTTAGTAGAGACGGGGTTTCACCGTGTTAGCCAGGATGGTCTCGATCTCCTGACCTCGTGATCCGCCCGTCTCGGCCTCCCAAAGTGCTGGGATAACAGGCTTGAGCCACCGCACCCGGTGCTTAGCAAGGTTAAGTAACTATAACTTATAAATGCTAGGGAAAATCAATATATATGAAAGAGGATTATTACATATGGTCTCTAAAGAACTCTTATAAAATAATTAAAATAAAATCATCCCTATAGAATTCCAGAAATATTCAAATAAAAGAATTTTTCTAAAAGTTTTCTTTTAAGATCATGCCATTAGAATAAAGATTCATGATCTATTAGGATTAGAGTGTGATGTGCATTTGGTGATGATGTGAGCAGCAAATGGATGATGTCACCAATGTGACAGATGAAAGGTGCCGTGTCATGACAGTGCTTGCCATGGTCAAGCTGAAAGACCAGTAATGATTTAGTCATTCATATGCTTTGGCTTATAACATAATTATCATAATTACGCTCTCTGGAGTTCATATATCTAAACTCTAGAATATTGTTATTGTTAAGAAGAGACTGAGATCCTGATTACTACATGTAAATAATCTTCTGTCAATTACAGTACACAAATACCATGCAATATTAGGTAGAATGTTCACATAGATCTCTGTTTAAGAATGAGGAAAGAACTGTAATATACTGCTGAGGGGAAAAATCATAATCCTGCATGTAGAAACATCTAAAAGGAAGTTTACCCAAACCTTAGCAACAATTACCTCTGAGTTATAGGATTATTTTATAAATTATTAGATTATTTTACTTTTTCTTATATTTTGTTTTGGTTGAAATTATTAGGTAAGTATCACTTTTATAAAACACAAGATAAATGCTATAGCAATGTAGATGTAAAATATGGAAATATTTTAAAACATGGTTTTGAAAAGGTACATAAAAGTATGCCATGTTATACTCCCAATATTGTAAAGAATAAAATTATCTTAATGTATGTATTAAATATATTTTATGATTTTAAATATATGTATTAAGTATATTTAATATATACATGTATATATATTTTTTCCAAAAAATATTAACTTGGC
>NW_016843498.1:0-2583 GCF_001698545.2 Rhinopithecus bieti | reverse complement strand
GTCTCAAAAAAAAAAAAAAAAAAAAAAAAAAAAAAAAAAAAAAGAAAAGAAAAGAAAATACTGCTATGGTCCAACAATCTATAGAGTAAAGGAAGCACAGACAGAGATATAAGGAAACAACATTTTTTTTTTTCACTGACATACTGAAATGAAACAGTCAAGTTGTTAGATGCCTACCACCTTGATTAAATTTATTCTACCCATGAAGCAATAGTTTAGGATTTTCAAATGAATAGCACACTTAAATGAAGGGAGCATTAATACAATATGATATTAATATACAAATACATTATTCACCTGCTACTGACATTCTGAATTAAATCAGTAATGGGTGTATAACTGATTAAATATCTACACAACAGAAAGCAACAGCTTATGATTTAAAAACGTACTGGTAGAGTGATCACATCATTACACTGCCAAACGCCATCTATCACTTTTACTGAACTTAACGAAGATGGATTACATCCCGCAGATGAGATGCAGCCTATAAATACTGTCATGCTGATCTTCATCTGACTTTCCTGGAGAACAGATGAGCAACAAATCAATAATTGAAGAAGTCATATTAGATATTCAGTTTTATTCAGCACCCGGAAGAAATCATGTAGGACATTATAGCAGCAAACAACCTTAATTCAATGAAATCTGCTAATTCATGCTTTTTCTTGTAAGCTAACTTATTTTCTCATTAAGCTTATTTATTTCCCCAAGTTTAAGGGAAAGCATCAATTTGGTGTAAAATATCACTACCCACTTTTACATTTTGAACTAAGATTGGTTTAGCACCAAAAAAAGTCTTGCACAAAAAACTTTCTGTATCAAGTGCAATATGCTTGAATCCAGTTACAAACTCATATAGGTAATTACAAATGTACAACATATAATAGTGGTTTTAAACTTACTGTCTTAAAACATTTAAACAAAATGAATACCATGAAAATACGCATAAACAAGGTATTCATTTTACAGCTTCTGGGTTGTTTTAGTAGTATTTCTCCATTAAACACCTGCCTGCATTTCTATTTACCATCTCATTTAGCTTTCACAGTTTACCTTTGTGGAAACTGCCTGTCAATTGCTTCAGTAATCCAATCACTGGAGACCAGATTGCTTTCTGTCAGTCGGTTTGTGTAATGTTATGGTAATAGATAACAGGTGGTCAGTATTCCATGGCTGAGGTGAAGATGATTTCTCACAAGCTATAAAACATCTGAGGAAATGCTTTAACAGTTCATACTTACTACTAATTGCACCATTAGAACTTTAATTAATTTTTTACCCTTACACTATGTTCCTTAGATGGCCATAAGGCAGGAAATCATTCGGAACAGAAAGAAAGAATCTAAAGCGACAATAACGAGGGATAATTAAAAAAAAAAAGAATGAATGGCAGAATGACTCACATTTTGCTCTGAAACTAGAGTGAAGTTTGATTGCTTAATCAGTTCTGTATTTGATCACGGCCCTAAACAGAGATCCGTTTTTAAGAAGCACTTAATTCTGGGAACATGTTAACTACTGCCCACATTTAAATTGACTATCTTCAATTATTAACTATATCTTGAAAGTTATTTCAAAATGCTTCTATTCTGATTTTAAGGCATCAGCAATCATATCCTGCAAGTCAGAAATGGAAAAATGAGACATGAAATAGGTTTCACACAAGAACAATTTACATATTTCAAAAAATATGGCCTTAGAACATAAAAAATGGAAACAAGGCATTATATGCAATGTCACTGACCTGATGTTTAAGCTTAGGTTAATTTCTACTTTGGCATCTCCAGGTTTCTAGTTTTTAAATAGAACATCTTCAGTCACATTGTGTGGCTAGACAGTCCTATGTGTCACTAACTTCTGATAATTTGAATTTTGTAGTCTTTTTCTCTATGACCAATTTGCTTGTAAAGACCAATTTATTTACAATATCTACAGTTTACAACAATTTGTTGGAATACAATACATCTTTAAGCAATAAAGTTACCCCTTAAGAAAACCAAAGCTGGAATATTTTAGAAAACAGTAAATGAATTTTGTTTTTTTAAAAGATATAATTTTATTTTCTCCTTATCTAGTACACTAGATAAAATTAAATCTTTACTGAGACAAATTATATAAAAAGCCTACTGCTCAACAGAGGTCAAAGTAATCATCTGAAAGAAGTCAAAATTTACACATAATTTTAACAGATTATGCTACTATAAAGATCCTATGGTTTTATTTTGGGCTGAAAAATATTTTTGCTGGCCCAGCACGGTGGCTCACTCCTGTAATCCCAGCAGTTTGGGAGACCAAGGCGGGTGGATCACCTGAGTTCCAGAGTTCAAGACCAGCCTGGGCAACATGGTGAAACCCCGCCTCTTCTAAAAATACAAAAATTAGCTGGGTGCGGTGGTATGTGCCTGTAATTCCAGCTACTCCAGAGGCTGAGGCAGGAGAATCGCTGGAGCCCAGGAGGTGGAGGTTGCAGTGAGCCAAGATTTCACCACTGCACTCCGGCCTGAGCAACAGAGTGAGACTCTGTCTCAAAATAATAATAATAATAATACATACACACATATATATATATATATATATATA
>NW_016843497.1:0-1168 GCF_001698545.2 Rhinopithecus bieti | reverse complement strand
AAAAAATCCAATCTTGAAGTCCTAATACCCAGTACCTCAGAAGATAACTGTATTTGGATATATGGCATCTACAGGAGTGATTAAGTTAAAATAAGCTTGTTAAAGTGGGCTCTGATCCAATCTGGCTGATTTCTTTATAAGAAGAGGAGATTGGGCTGGGCAAAGTGGCTTGCCCCTGTAGTCTCCACACTTTAGGAGGCTGAGGTGGGCAGTTCCAGCCCAGCCTGGGCAATATGGTGAGATCCCATCTCTACTAAAAATACAAAAATTATCTGGCAATGGTGACTCACACCTGTACTCCCAGCTACTGAAGAGGCTGAGGTGGGAGATTTGCAGAGGTTGCAGTGAGTCAAGATCACACCACTGCACTCCAGCCTGGGAGCCAGAGTGAGACTCTTGTCTCAATCAATAAACAAATAAATAAATAAAAGATAACGCCAAGGTAGCAGGGAGCTAACCTGCTTTCTTCTGTAAGGTGTCTGATGAAAACTTGAAGCAGAAAGTTTATGAGCTATGTATGCTATCTGTGCAGAAGGGCTACATGTCCTGAGCCATAAAGAAAAAGAGACTTACAGCTTATCTGCTTCCTGTATTTTGTTTATATGTTCTGGACCATGAAGAAAGGCAGTTTTTTAAAATTTTGTTTTGTTTTGTTTTTTTGAGACAGAGTCTCACTCTGTTACCCAGGCTGGAGTGCAATGGCATGATCTTAGCTCACTGCAACCTTTGCCTCCTGGTTCAAGCAATTCTCATGCCTCAGGCTCTAGAGTAGCTGGGACTTCAAGCACCCACCACCGTGCCCAACTAATTTTTTTATTATTTTAGTAGAGACGGGGTTTCACCATGTTTCCCAGGGTGGTCTGGAGCTCCTGAGCTCAGGCAATTCAACCACCTTGGCCTCCCAGAGTGCTAGGATTACAGGCGTGAGCCACCGCACCTGGGCTAGAAAGGCAGATTTATAGCTTATTTGCTTTATCTCTTTGCTCTCCCCTGGTCCTGTCAGCCTGACTCCTTTTCCCTAATTAGGTCTCCACAGACTCTACCATAAAAATGAATTTTTCTCACCCTCCTATAAAATCCCTGGATTCCTAGTTTTACTACAAATAAACCAGGATTCTATTTCCCAGCATGAAAAGTTTGTCAGGCCGGGCGCGGTGGCTCAAGCCTG
>NW_016843496.1:0-317 GCF_001698545.2 Rhinopithecus bieti | reverse complement strand
AAGCAACATAGAGTAAGCATTAACTCTGTGAAGTGAATGCACATATCAGAGAGCAGATTCTTGGAACACTTCTTCCTCGATTTTTTTCAGTATATGTCACCATTCGCCATAGCCCTGAATGCGCTCTGAAATATCACTTTTTCCGTTTCACAGGAAGAGTGTTCAAACACTGCCTTGTGAGAAAAGAGATAAAACTCCCTGAGTGGAATGCATACATCACAAAGTAGTTTCTCAGAAAGCTTCTATCCAGTTTAATCTAAAGATATCTCCTCTATCACTGTAGGCCTGAATGTGCCCTTGAATGGTCCTACATGGAT
>NW_016843495.1:0-1168 GCF_001698545.2 Rhinopithecus bieti | reverse complement strand
CAATGTGGCTTGATAGAAATTGGATGGATCTCTAACATCGAGCAAGCAGCCATCGATTTCATGTTGATTTTTGGTAGCATAGGCTTTTTTTTTTTTTTTTTGCCTCACCCTCCAATTTTGGGGTTCATCCTCACTGAAGTCTGCCATCCCTATATGCTCATAAAATCTATACTTATTTGTGGTTGGGCTCTAGATACGGGCCTTAGGTAAGAAGGGAAGCTGCTCCTTTCCTTTCCTAATTGTCCTCTTGATTCTCAGAGCCATAGGTACTTGCCCAACTTCTATGGTTGACTAAAATTGGAGTCCCGGTAATGAATTTAGAACAGATTTTCAAAATGACTAACAACCCTAGGCTTTTAAATCAAACTCTATTGAATTATATCTTGTGATCCCGGTAAGTCACAGAACTTCCTGACACTACAAGTGCTTGAAAAAGAGATGCTGAACTACTGTGATCATAAATGTCCATATTGGGTGCCACCTTTAGTGGTGGTAATATCTTGCCAAGGTAGTAGAGAGTTGATAAAAAGTTCCAGTAAATAATCCTATGTGTCCACAGTGCCTTAAAACTCTACCAATCCTCTGCCCAAGGTTTTTGATCAAATGCTACTTCCCTGAGTGAAAGATGAAGTTAAATGTGTATTTGTTGTTTGAGTTGTTTTGGAGGGACTCTGACACTTACTAGCTGTATGGCCTTGGGCAAATAACTACACTTCTCTGAGCTCCACTTGTAAAATAGGAATCATAATATCCACTGCATAGTCTTATGAAGATTTCATGAGTTGCTCTACCTATTTTCCACACCGTGCACAGTGATGCCTCCAGAACAGGAAGTTAAAGAAAGATTTGTAGAATGAATAGATGAATTTATGAATATTAATCTTGTGAAAGTATCTGGTTACAGAGTTGCCTTCTGTTTGGGTCAGTCTCAAGGTACCGGAGTTTAATTTGGTAGCTAATTGTCAAAGCCTAATTAGTTTCTCTATCAAATACTTAGTCTCAGCATATCTCCATTTCCCTGGCATTTTCGTAAAATAGAGGCTAGACATTGATGGGAAGCTGGGAAAAGCACCTTCTACCACAGTACACATTTTGCAGAGAGAGAGAGATTTTAGGGGGTCAGATTGTCTCCAAATGTGAAAGATACATGAGGGTAAGTTCTAGTTGA
>NW_016843494.1:0-938 GCF_001698545.2 Rhinopithecus bieti | reverse complement strand
ATCATTAAAGCATACTTATTCCGGCTATCAGCTTTCTATACTTTCTCACAGTTATAAGATCAAAAATATCAACTGCATTAAAAGAAAGCATCATAAAATACAATAATTCAAAATACCAATTTCAAAAAGACACAACTATAGAAAAAGTAAACCACACCTTTGTTTTGGCTCCTGTATGATCAATTTCCTCTTCTGGGGTGTGTTCCGCATGACATTTTTGATGCCCTCCTTCTTCTTGGTCAACCTGCATTTTATCCTAGAAAGAAAATACGTAACTGATAATTTATGCAGTGTCTTTTTTTTGTTTTAAAAATGTAAACTGCATCTTGGAGTTCAAGCTTGTTTTGAAAAGTAAAATGTAGAAACAGTTAAGTAGAAGCTCATTTTTCAAACGAGAATTGCTACAAATAAACAGATTAACAGGTAAGTAAAGTGGAAAGATCTATTTGATGCTATCGGATAAATCTTGTTTGATTTGTTTATGGCTAAGTAATTGCAAAACACATGGAAAATTGTTCTCAATTCAAATTTACAAATAAAGATTCACAAAAGCTTACCAAAAAAAAGAGAACACTCAAGGGTTGGGGGCTAGGGGAGGGATAGCATTAGGAGAAATACCTAATGTAGATGACGGGTTGATGGGTGCAGCAAAGCACCATGGCACGTGTATACCTATGTAACAAACCCGCATGTTCTGCACATATATCCCAGAACTTAAAGTTATAATAAAAATAATAAAAAAGAGAACACTCAACTTGATATGAAAATGTTTATAAGTAACACAAGAAAATAAAATGAAAAATATCCAAAATCTATGAATTACACAAATACAATACTATATCTTTAAATTGTAAAATGTAAAATAATTAGAAATACCCACTGAGTTTTGATATAAATTAATGAAAATTAATCAAATTAATCAAAACTCAAAGTGGGTG
>NW_016843493.1:0-860 GCF_001698545.2 Rhinopithecus bieti | reverse complement strand
GACCTCGGCCCCCCCACCCCGCCCCCGTCCCCAGCACATAGAGCCGAGTGCAGTGTCCTGCTCTCCAGGCAGCCAGCTCCCAGCTTTCACAATCCTCTCCATGGCACTCGGGTTTGCTGTCACAACAACTGCAGGATGACCCGGTGCTGGGCAGCGCTGCTGGTTGGAGGTGAGAAATCGATTTTCTCACGGGCCCAGCGGCCAGCACATTTTTGAGGTCATGCCCTGGCCTGGCCTGTGGAGTCCCCCAAGCATCTGCTTCTGTCGATCCACGGTGCCCTCTGCGGCTGGACTGTGTGGCACTGAGAGGGCCCTGAGTTCCAAAGCCATCCTGCTGAGAGGAGATAACAGCCTGATTCCTGGCCCGGGACAGTCTGTCTCCTCAGGGTTTATTCACTGACAAGTCTTGTTAGCAGTTGCCAGAGGTTTTTATTTGCACTCCTGAACTCCCAAAAAAACATATAGCATCTTTTTTCAAAAAAACCTAAAGAGGTCGGGTGTGATGACTCATACTGTAATCCTAGCACTTTGGGAGACTGAGCTGGGAGGACTGCTTCAGGCCAGGAGTTCAAGATCAGCCTGGGCAATATAGCGAAACCCTGTCTTTACAAAATTAAGAAAAAACAGCCAGGAGTGGTGGTGCACGCCTATAGTCCCAGCTACCCAGGAGGCTGAGGTGGGAAGATTGCTTGAGCCTAGGAGTTCAAGGCTGCAGTGAGCCATGATGGCACCAGTGCACTGCAGCCTCGGTAACAGAGCAAGACCCTGTCTCCTCCAAAAATATTAAATAAAAAATTTATAGGCCGGGCGCGGTGGCTCAAGCCTGTAATCCCAGCACTTTGGGAGGCCGAGACAGGCGG
>NW_016843492.1:0-940 GCF_001698545.2 Rhinopithecus bieti | reverse complement strand
CTGGTGGTTGTTTGTATTTCTGTGGGGACAGGGGTGATATCCCATTTATCTTTTTTTTTTTTTTTGAGACAGAGTCTCACTCTGTCACCCAGGCTGGAGTGCAGTGGTGCGATCTCTGCTCACTGCAAGCTCCGCCTCCAGGGTTCACGCCATTCTCCCGCCTCAGCCTCCCGAGTAGCTGGGACTACAGGCACCTGCCACCATGCCTGGCTAATTTTTTGTATTTTGAGTAGAGACAAGGTTTCACCGTGTTAGCCAGGATGGTCTCGATCTCCTGACCTCATAATCTGCCTCCATTGGCCACACAAAGTGCTGGGATTATAGGCATGAGCCTCCATGCCAAGCCCCATTTATCATTTTTTATTGTGTCTGTTTGATTCTTCTCTCTTTTCTTCTTTTTTAGTCTAGCTAGTGATCTATCTATTCTCTTAATTTTTTTCACACACACAAAAAAATTGCTCCTGGATTCATTGATTTTTTTGACGGGTCTTTCATGTTTCTATCTCCAGTTCTACTCTGATCTTGGTTATTTCTTGTCTTCTGCTAGCTTTTGGGTGTGTTTGCTGTTGGTTCTCTAGTTCTTTTAATTGTGATGTTAAGTCGTCAATTTGACATCTTTCTAGCTTTTTGATGTGGACATTTAGTGCTATAAATTTACCACTTAACACTGCTTTAGCTATGTCCCACAGATTCTTTTACAGTGTCCCTTTGTTCTCGTTGTTTTCAAAGAACTTCTTGATTTTGGCCTTAATTTCATTATTTTCCCAGGAGTCATTCAGGAGCAAGTTGTTCAATTTCAATTTAGTTTTATGGTTTTGAGTGAACTTCTTAATCTTGAGTTCTAATTAGATTGTGCTGTGGTCTGAAATACTGTTTGTTATGATTTCAGTTCTTTTGCTGAGGAGTGTTTTACTTCCAGTTATGTGATCAATTTTAGAGT
>NW_016843491.1:0-2579 GCF_001698545.2 Rhinopithecus bieti | reverse complement strand
TCCCCGTCTCCCCTCTCCCCCCAGCCCTCCCCTCATCTCCCTTCCCCTTCCCTCCCCTGAGAATCCTGGAGGAATACACAGTTCATCGCAGCACCCCCACCTCAGTGTAACCGCATTTCTGCTTGGTAGAGGCAGAGCCCAGCAAAGGTGGGCTCCTGAATGTGTGGTCAGCATCTGTACAAATGCATTTTATTTGCTATAGTTTGTAAAGCTGTAAAGTTAAAAGAGATGAAAATCTTTTCAGCATAAATATATTTTACTTGCACTGTGTTTTTTAGCTAAAAGTGAAAACCTAGATTAAATAAAATCAAAGTTGAGAAGAATCATCAAAAGACTGTTTCTCGGTGTGAATCAAGTGTTGAAAAATGGTTGGTGTATTTTGTCAGTAATTGTACATAACTTTTGGCACATGACATAGAAATGGCTATGTAAACTATAATTATTTTGCTAAGAGACTGTATGCAAGCCTTGGGCCGACTTTACAGACGTCCAGAGCAAAGCCCCTTCTTTGTACCTATTTTTTTATTACAAATATACTAATTGGTTCTTTCTATTTTCAGAGGTTATTGTATGAAATTGTCTATTGATAGTACTTTTATGACTGTAAATACTCCGGCTTTCTCCGTGTGAATTCTCACATTAGACTTTAATTCAAGCGCGTGTGAACTGAACGCTGATCAGTATTTTTTATCGACACCTGAGAACTGTTACACCTTTTATTTTGTCTTTTAGGAAATCCCTGTCTTTCCATTTTTTCATGTAAATTTTGCACAGTTACTTGTTCATATGTAAATATTTTACTTTCAAAATGAAGTTTTAATTGCTATTGTTTTATATAGGATTGAAAGAAAATTAACTCCTTTATTAAAACAAATTTATCTGTATTTGTTTTGCCTATTTTCCCCAGTTTTCTCTGCTGCCCGATTGCACTCTGGGTCTGCTGAGGTGCTGGTTTCTGAGCCACCTGTTGGAATCTGTAGCTGAGCCCCAGCAGAGCTGGGAGAAAGAACTTTCTCTGTGAGGGCAGGGGCTGAGCCGCCCTGTGCGTGGAGTCTGGGGCTGGAGGCTGCGCTGACACCTTCTGCACTTGCAGGTGGAGATGAGCTGGGCACAGCTAGGAGGGGCGGGGGGAGGCCCAGCACCGGGGGGATGCACACAGAAACGCACCCGGCGAGCCCAGCTGAGGTGCCCAGAGGGCCCCAGCCCTGACACAGACCTCCTGTGACGAGAGAAGGCGTCTCCAGGGCAGTTTGTGGTACAGGTTGGCCCTGACAGGTTGCAGCTGCTGCTGGGCCCTCAGAGGCTCAGCGCCAATGTGTACCGCACCGCTCCCTGCCTTTGAGCACCTTGGAGAGCCTTTGGGAGCGGTCTCTGATGGACTGGAGTCAGTCCCCGCCGTGACATTCACTCCACCTGGTGTGACGGACCCACAGCGATAATACAGGTTTACTTACAAGTGCTGCTGGAGACACTGCCCCTGTTCCCACACCTGTTGCACTGCCCCACTGGGGCTGCCGTGACAAAGGACCACGGATCGTCCCATAGCTCCGGGGCCACAGGTGCCAGCAGGGTGGGTTTCTCCCCAGGCTCTGGGGAAGGGTCTGCCCTCCCAGCTTCTGGCAGCTGCTGGCACCTTTGGGTTCCTTGGCTTAGACACAGCTCCCGATCTCTGTCTCCGCCTTTCCACAGCTTCTTCCTTGTGTGTGTCAGTCTCTGGGTCCAGCTTCCCCTCTCTGTAAGGACCCCAGCCCTGTTGGATCAGGGCCCACCCAAACAACCTCATTCTGCCTGGAGTACCTGTGTAAAGACCCTAACTCCAGATAGAGTCCCATTCTGAGGACCACGGGTAAGGAGTCCTGCATATCTTTTTTAAGGAGGAAACAATTCACCCTGGACACTTGCGGCCACACTGAGTCTCAGCAGGAAGCACTGGTGGGCGCTCTCTCCAGCTTTCTACTGCAGACTGTGCCAGAGTCATTCACTGATGGGGTCATGCCTGTGCTTTCCATCCATGACCCATACCTGCCTTTCACGAAGTTCTTGGCCTGAAATAGTTGAATCAGGTACAAAGGGCAGTTGCACTTGAATTTCTGCGAGTGTGATTGATTTCATTCCAGCTCCTCTGCTCTTCATGTTGGTTCGGTCAGTCTGCGTGGGGCGATCACGGTGACTTGAGGCTTAGAGATTCCCTTCAGCCAGGCACTGCCACAAGACCGGGTCTGCAGGCGCGTTTGTTGTATTCTGTTTTGAGACTCGTAGCTGCTGTTTCGCATCTCGTCACAGGCTTGCTGGCTGCCATCAGTCTTATCTGGGTGTTTGCACAGACCTGGGGCACGAGCAGCCTGATGTGAACATGACCGGGACGGCCGCTCTTGCTGCCTCCGCTCCCCACATACAGGCAGCTCCAATTGGGCAAAAGGCAAGAAAAGAGGCACCAAGTGTGGAGAGGAAGAAGGTGAACAAAAAATTTAGAGGTGACACGACTATATGTCTCGGAAGTCCAGGTGAACCTCCAAAGACAACACTGAGCATGGTGCGTGAACTCCGAAAGAGGGCCGGAGGCAAGGCCGGTAGCTGGA
>NW_016843490.1:0-587 GCF_001698545.2 Rhinopithecus bieti | reverse complement strand
ATGTGTGTCTGCCCTGCGGGGACGTCACCCGTGCAGGCACATGCGTGTGCCTCCTGTGTTCCGCCCAGCACACTCCCTGGTGCACTCCAGGCTCTCACACATCTGAGTGAAGGGAAGGCCAGCACATTTCTTCTGTAGTTAACATCTAGCTACTTGAGTTGTTTGTTTTGTGCTTTTAAGAATTGTAGGTAGTGGGCCGGGTGCAGTGGCTCACACCTGTAATCCCAGCACTTTGAGAGGCCGAGGCAGGTGGATCACCTGAGGTCAGGAGTTTCAGACCAGCGTGGCCAAACATGATGAAACCCCGTCTCTAATAAAAATACAAAAAAATTAGCCGGGCATGGTGGTGGGTGCCTGTAATCCCAGCTACTCAGGAGGCTGAGGCTGGAGAATTGCTTGAACCTGGAAGGCAGAGGTTGCAGTGAGCCGAGATCACACCAGTGCACTCCAGCCTGGGTAAAAAGAGTAAGACTCTGTCTCAAAAAAAAAGAAAAAAGAATTGTAGGTAGTTACAGATTTTTTAATTTGTCAACTGTCAATTCACTGACTTTGTTTCTCATAGGTTTTAGTTGACTGACTTGGATTTT
>NW_016843489.1:0-315 GCF_001698545.2 Rhinopithecus bieti | reverse complement strand
CAGAAAGTGTTTGATTACATGAGTAAGTTCTTTAGTGGTGATTTCGGAGAGTTTGTTGCACCCATCAACAAGCAGAGTACACTACTCATTGTATAGTCTTTTATCCTTCACCCCATCCCACCTTTTCCCTGAGTCCCCAAAGTCCATTGTGTCATTCTTATTCCTTTGCATTCTCATAGCTTAGCTCCCACTTATGGGTGAGAACATACCATTTTTGGTTTTACATTCCTGAGAATAATGGTCTGCAGTTCCATCCAGGCAGCTGGGAATGCCATTATTTCATTCCTTTTTGTGGTTCCATGGTCTGTCTATCTA
>NW_016843488.1:0-1168 GCF_001698545.2 Rhinopithecus bieti | reverse complement strand
AGGGTCGTAAACAAATTGACGAATATTTTTCGGTAAGTTAGGCCGACCACTCCAGCATGGTACACCAGTGTGAAGAACAATAAAGAGACTCTCAGCAGACCAAAAGTTTGAAGTCTGGAAAATCTAGGAGATGGTATCAAAGGGGGTGACTAGAATAAGTAAACATCATCTCTATCTCAGTTCCAAAATCAAGGTGGGATAGTCTTTGAAGGTGAAATGCACAATCACAATCATTTTCCCTGTGTCTGTATCATTCTAACCTTACATTTCCCTGGGAAAATCTGCTCTTCCTACTTAAGTAATTTGTCCATCCTAGTGCATTAAATGGGGGGCCTAGTGGCCTAAGGAGGGAGATGCTCATCCAAAATAGGAGTTCTCCACCACCATTATTTTATTTATTTTTAGAAACAGGGTCTCACTCTGTCACCAAGGCTGTAGTGCAGGGGCTCGATCCTAGCTCATTGCAGCTTTGAACTCCTGGGCTCAAGCAATCTTCCTGCCTCAGCCTTCCGAGTAGATAGGCGTGTGTCACCACACCTGGCTAATTTTTAATTTTTTGTAGAGACAGGGTCTCGCTATGTTGCCCAGGTGGCCTCAAACTCCTGGCCTCAAGGGATCCTCCTGCCTTGGCCTCCCAAAGTGCTGGGATTACAGGTGTGAGCCATTGCACCCGGCCTCCACCACCAACTTTAGAATGCTCCTGTTAACAGAGGGCATGCAGATGGATCAAAAGACTTTTTAATTTGGCTTTGGAATATATTGCCTGCATAGTAAGATGTACAATTCATGGGATGTACAATCCCATGAATTCCTTTGTTTTTCTGCCTGTGTCTGACTCTGACTCTGCTCATCCTGGCAGCTTTGCTGAGAAGGCCCTGGATTACTTTGCGTAACTGGTGAGTGAATAAAGGAGAATGGCTTAGGCCAGGCGCAGTGGTTCACATCTGTAATCCCAGCACTTTGGAAGACCAAGACGGGAGAATCAATCACTTGAGCCTACGAGTTTGACACAGCCTGGGCAACATAGTGGGACTCTATCGCTATAAAACTAAAAAATTAGGCCGGGCGTAGTGACTCATGCCTGTAAGCCTGGCATTTTGGGAGGCCGTGGCAGGCAGATCACAAGGTCAGGAGTTCAAGTCCAGCCTGGCCAATATGGTGAAACCCT
>NW_016843487.1:4457-8096 GCF_001698545.2 Rhinopithecus bieti | reverse complement strand
TTTTAATCCTGGGATATTTGCTTGTTCACCATTGACCTCAATGAGCTCCCAAGTGCCATTAGCAGAATGGACAAAAGCAGTGTTTCCAAACTGCTGAATTCAAAGAAAATATTATCTCTGTGAGGTGAATGAACACATCACAAACAGTTCTCAGAAAGCTTCTTTCTAGTTTTTATCTGACAATGTTTCCTTTATCACCATAGGCTTCAATGGACTCACAAATATCCCTTCACATATTCTACAAAAACAGTGTTTGCAAATGGCTGAATGAAAAGAAAGGTCGAACTCTCTGAGATGAATGCACACATCACAAAGTGGTTTCTCAGATAGCTTCCTTCTAGTTTTAATCTAGGGATATTCATTGTTTCACCATTGGCATCAGTGAGTTCCCAAATGTCCATCTGCAGAATGGACCAAAACAGTGTTCCCCAATGATGAATCCAAAGAAAGGTTTATTTTTGTTAGATGAATGCACACATCACAAAGCAGTCTCTCGGAAAATTTCTTTCTGGTTTTATGTGAAGTTATTTCCTTTTCACCATCAGCCTCAATGGGCTCTGTAACACCGCTTTGCAGATTTTCCAAAAACAGTGTTTCCAAACTCCTTAATGAAAAGAAATGCTTAATTCAGTGAGATGAATGCACACCTCACAAAATGGTTTCTCAGTTAGCTTCGTTCTAGCTTTTATCCTGGGATATTCGCTTTTTCACCATCGGTCTGAATGAACTCCAAAATGTCCATTCACAGAGAGGACAAAAAAAAAAAAAGATTTTCAAAACTGCTGAACCCAAAAAAATTTTAACACTATGAGATAAATGCACACATCACAAAGCGGTTTCTCAGATAACTTCCCTCTAGTTTTGTCCTGGAATATTGGCTTTTCACCATTGGCCTCAATGAGCTCCAAAATGTCCATTTGCAAATTCTACAAAACAGTGTTCCCAAATTGCTGAATCAAAAGAAATTTTAACTCTGTGAGACGAATGCACACATCCCAAAGCAGTTTCTCAGAAAATGCTTTCAAATTTTGTATCAGAATGTCTCCTTTTCACCACAGTCCTCAATGCACTCACAAATATTCCTTCACAAATTATGCAAAACAGTGTTTCCAAACAGCTGAATGAAAAGAAAAGTTTTCATGAAGTGAGTTGAATACAAACATCACAAAGCTGTTTCCCGTATAGGTCCGTTCAAATTTTATCCTGGGATATTTACTTTTTTGCCATTGGCCTCACTGAGCTCCCAAATGGCCATTCACAGAATGGACAAAACAGTGTTTCCAAACTGCTGAATCCAAAGAAAGATTTAACTCTGTGAGACGAGTGTACACATCACAAAGCAGTTTCTCAGAAAGCTTCTTTATAGTTTTATCTGAAGATGCTTCCTTTTCACCATAAGACACAATGTGCTCCCAAATATCCTTTTGTAGATTCTACAAAAGTGTTTCCCAACTGCTGAATGAAAAGAAGATTTAACTCTGTGTGATGAATACACACTTCACAAAGTGCTTTCAAAGATAGCTTCCTTCTAGCTTTTATCCTGGGACATTCCCTTTTAGTCATTGGCCTCATTGAGCTTCCAAGTGTCCATTCATAGAATGGACAAAACAGTGTTTCCAAACTGCTGAATCCAAAGAAAGGTTTAACACTGTGATATGAAAGCTCACATCAAAAGCAATTTCTCTGAAAGCATCTTACTAGTTACTGTCTGAATACTTTTACTTTGTCACCTTAGGCCACAATGCACACACAAATGTCCCTATCTTGGGATATTTGTTTCTTTTGCCTTTTCCCTCCAGGAGCTCACTAATGTCCATTCACAGAATGGACGAAAACAGTGTTTCCAAACTGCTGAATCCAAAGACAGGTTTCATTCAGTGAGACGAATTCACACATCAGAAAGCAGTTTCTCAGAAAGCTTCTTTATAGTTTTAACTGAAGATGTTTCCTTTTCACCATAGACCATAATGCACTCCCAAATATCCCTTCACAGATTCTACAAAACAGTGTTTCCATACTGATGATTGAAAAGAAAGGTTTAACTCTACGAGATGAATACACACATCACAAGTAGATTATCAGATAGCTTCCTTCTAGTTTTATTGTAGGATATACGATTTTTTGCCTTTGGCCTCAAAGAGCCCAAAATGTCCATCCGTAGAATGGACAAAACATTATTTCCCAACAGCTGAATAAAGGAAATATTTAACTCTGTGAGATAAATGCACATATCACAAAGCAGTTTCTCAGAAAGCTTCTTTCTAGATTTTATCTGAAGATGTTTACTTTTTCACCTGAATATCCTTTCACAGATAACACAAAAAGAGTATTTCCAAACTGCTTAATGAAAAGAAAATTTTAACTCAGTGAGATGAATGCACACATCAGGAAGCAGTTTCTCAGGCAACTTCCTTCTAGTTTTTATCCTGGGATATTCACTTTCTTACCTTTGGCCTCAAAAAGCTCTGAAAAGTCCATTTGCAGAATGGGCAAAAACAGTGTTTCCGAACTGGTGAATCCAAAGATAGTTTTAATTCTGTGAGATTAATGAACACATCACAAAGCAGTTTCCCAGAATGCTTCTTTCAAGTTTATATCTGAAGATGTTTCATTTTCCATCCTATGCCTCAAGTCTTTCCTAAATATCCCTTCACAGATTCTACAAAAACAGCGTTTCCAAATTGCTGAATGGAAACAAAGATTTAACTCTGTGAAGTCAATGCACACATCACAAAGCGGTTTCTCCAATAGCTTCCTACCGGTTTTTCTCCTGGGATATACAATTTTTCGCTTTGGCCTCACAGAGCCCAAAAATGTCCTTTTGCATGATGCACAAAAACAGTGTTTCCAAACTGCTGAATAAAAAGAAACGTTGGAAGTCTGTGAGATGAATCCACATATCATAAGGTAGTTTCTTAGAAAGCTTCTTTCTAGTTTTTATCTGAAGATGTTTCCTTTTTCACCCCAGGCCTCAATGCTCTCCCAAATATCCCTTTGTTGATTATACAAAAACAGTGTTTCCAAACTGCTGAAAAAAAGGAAAGGTTTAACTCTGCAAGGTGAATGCACACATCACAAAGTGGTTTCTCAGATAATTTCCTTCTAATTTTTATCCTTCAATATACGATTTTTTTCACCTTTGTCTTCAAAGAGCCAAAAAATGTCCATTCATAGAATGGACAAAAACAGTGTACTCCCAAACTGCTGAATCAAAAGAAAGGTTTAAATCACTGAAATGAATTCGCACATCACAAAACTGTTTTCTTAAAAGATTCTTTCTAGTTTTTGTCTTTTGATGTTTCCTTTTGCACCAAAGACCTCAATGTGTTCCCAAATATCCCATCACAGATTATACAAATCAGTTTTTCCGAACTACTGAATGAAAAGTTTAACTCTGCAAGATGAATGCACACATCACAAAGTGGTTTCTCAGGCAGCTTCCTTCTAATCTTTATCCTGGTATATTTGCTTTCTTGCCATTGGTCTCAAAGAGCTCCCAAAAATTTCTCAGAAAGCTTCTTTGTAGTTTTTAATCTAAAGATACTTCCTTTTTCACCATAGGCCTCAATGCACACCCAAATATGCCTTCACATATTCTATGAAAACAGTGTTTCCAAATTGTTGAATGAAAAAAAAAAA
>NW_016843487.1:0-2506 GCF_001698545.2 Rhinopithecus bieti | reverse complement strand
GAAGGCATATTTGGAAGCCCGTTGAGGCCTATGCTGAAAAAAAACTTCAGATAAAAACCAAAAAGTAGCTTTCTGAGAAACTGCTTTGTGATGTGCACATTCATCACAGAGAGTTAAACCTTTTTATTCAGCTGTTTGGCCATACTGTTTTTGTCCATCCTGTGAATAGACATTTGGGAGTTCATTGATGCTAATAGCCAAAAGTTGAATATCCCAGGATATAAACTAGGAGGAAGCTATTAGAGAAATGTGTGTGATGTGTGCATTCATATCACAGAGATAAACCTTTCTTTTGATTCAGCTGTTTGGAACAATTTTTTGTCGTTTCTGTGAATGGGCATTTTGAAGCTCCTTGAGACCAATGGTGAAAATTGAATATACCAGGATAAAAGTAGAAGGAAGCTATCTGAGAAACCACTTTGTGATATGTGCATTCATCTAGTAGAATTAAACCTTTCTTTTCATCCAGCAGTTTGGAAACACTATGTATTTTCTGTTGTGTTTTCATTTTATTTCTTAGGAAGCATTTGGCATTATCTTTCATGACTAATGTCCTATCATGTGTACCAAACATAAATATGTTGATTGTAAGTTACAGAATATAGATGTGGTAATTCCAAAATATGGAGCCTGATGTCAGAACTTTAAACTACTCAGAGGTGTGCCAATTGAATTATGATGAACTAGGCTCTATTTTAAGCATTTAGGGCTTTATCCTTAATACAATCCACTTTCCAAGTACTTAGAAAACTTTTGGGAAGCCTCACAAGTACAAAGTCTAATGACATTTGGTACAAGAACAAGACAAAGAAAACTGCCATCAAACTTTCCTTTCCTCACTCCCTGCAAATCAAAGTAGTTGTATTTGGTTGTAAGCGTTTGATGATATATATATATAATTATTATTTCCTTTTATCTTGATGTATTAATTTATTATTATTGTTATACATTAAGTGCTAGGGTACATGTGAACAATGTACAGGTTTGTTACATATGTATGCATGTGCCGTGTTTTTTTGCTGTGCCCATTAACTCCTCATTTACATTAGGTATATCTCCTAATACTATCCTTCTCCCCTCTCCTCCACCACAGGAGAGGCCACGGTGTATGATGTTCCCCACCTTCTGTCTAAGTGTTCTCACTTTTCAATTCCCACCTATGAGTGAGAACATGCTGTGTTTTGTTTTATGTCCTTGCAATAGCTTGCTCAGGATGATCGTTTCTAGCTTCATCCATGTCCCTAGAAAGGAATTGAACTCATTCTTTTTTATGGCTGCATAGCATTCCATGATTTATATGTGCCACATTTTCTTATGCCTGGCAGAGACACACACAAAAAAAGAGAATTTCAGACCAATATCCCTGATGAACATCACTGCAAAATGCTCAATAAAATATTGGCAAATCGAATCCAGCAGCATATCACAGGACTTATCCTCCATGATCAAGTTGTCTTCATCTCTAGGACGGAAGGCGATTCAACATAAGCAAATCAGTAAACGTTATTCATCATATAAACAGAATCAAAGACAAAACCACATGATTAACTTGATAGATGCAGAAAAGGCCTTCAACAACGTTCAACAGCCCTTCATGCTAAAAGCTCTAAATAAATTAGGTATTGATGAAATGTATCTCAAAATAATAAGAGATATTTATGACAAACCCACAGCCAATATCATACTGAAAGGCCAAAACTGGAAGCATTCCCTTTCAAAACTGGCACAAGTCAAGGATGCCCTGTCTTACCACTCCTATTCAACACAGTGTTGGAAGTTCTGGCCAGGAAAATGAGGAAAGAGAAAGAAATAAAAGGTATTAAATTAGGAAAAGAGGAAGTCAATTGTCCGTTTGAAGATGACATGATTGTATATTTAGAAAACCCCATTATCTCAGCCCAAAATCTCCTTAATCTGATAAGCAACTTCAACAAAATCTCAGGATACAAAATCAATGTGCAAAATTCACAAGCACTCCTATACACCAATAACTGAAAACAGAGAGCCAAATCATGAGTGAACTCCCATTCACAATTACTTCAAAGAGAATAAAATACCTAGGAATCCAACTTACAAAGACCTCTGCAAGGAAAACTACAAATCACTGTTCCACGAAATAAAAGAGGACAAAACAAATGAAGAGCATTTCATACTCATGGATAAGAAAATCAATATTGTGGAAATGATCATATTGTCCAAGGTAATTTATACTTTCAATGCCATCACCAGCAAACTACCAATGACTTTCTTCACAGAATTTGAAAAAACTACTTTAAAGTTCATATGGAACCAAAAAAGAGCCTGCATTCCCAAGACAATCCTAATCCAAAAGATCAAAGCTGGAGGCATCATGCTACTTGACTTCAAACTCTAGTACAAGGCTACAGTAAACAAAACAGCATGGTACTGGTACAAAACAGAGCTATAGACCAATGGAACAGAATAGAGCCGTCGGATGTAACACCACACATCTACAGCCATCTGATCTTTGACAAACCCGACAAAA
>NW_016843486.1:0-311 GCF_001698545.2 Rhinopithecus bieti | reverse complement strand
TTTTTTTTTTTTCTTTTATTTATTTATTCATTTATTTATTTATTTATTTATTTTTTTTTGAGATAGAGTCTTGCTCTGTTGCCCAGGCTGGAGTGCAGTGGTGATCTCGGCTTACTGCAAACTCAGCCTCCTGGGTTCAGGCCATTCTCCTGCCTCAGCCTCCTGAGTAGCTGGGGCTACAGGTGCCCGCCACCGCACCCAGCTAATTTTTTGTATTTTTAGTAGAGACGGGGTTTCACCGTGGTAGCCAGGATGGTCTTGATCTCCCGACCTCATGATCCACCTGCCTCGGCCTCCCAAAGTGCTGGGAT
>NW_016843485.1:0-1845 GCF_001698545.2 Rhinopithecus bieti | reverse complement strand
TTGAGATAGAGTCTCACTCTATCGCCCAAGCTGGTGCAGTGGTGCAATCTCAGCTCAGAACCTCCACCTCCCGGGTTCAAGCAATTCCTTGCCTCAGCCTCCCACATAGCTGGGATTACAGGCGTACGCCACCACGCTTGGCTAATTTTTGTATTTTTAGTAGAGATGAGGTTTCACCATGTTGGCCGGGCTGGTCTTGAACTCCTGACCTTGTGATCCACCTGCCTCGGCCTCTCAAAGTGCTGGGATTACAGACATGAGCCACTGCACCCAGCCAAGACTTATATTTTAGAAACACACTTTGTAAGATGACAGCTGCCACAGATGGTGGTTCCTCTGACTGATCTGGGTAAAGTAAATTGAAAACCTCCTGGAAAAAACTCACCATTCTAGATGCCATTGAGAACACTTGTGATCCATGGAGGAAGGTCAAAATAGCAACATTCACAGGAGTTTGGAAGAGGCTGATTCCAACCCTCATGCATGACTTTGAGAGATTCAGGACTTCAGTAGAGGAAGAAACAGCAGATGTGGTGGGAACAGCAAGGAAACTAGAATTAGCAGAGCTGCCTGAAGATGTGACCAAATTGCCACAGTCTCATGAGAAAACTTTAACAGGTGAGGAGTTGCTTCTTAGGGATGAGCAAAGAAAGTGGTTTCTGGAGATGGAATCTCCTCCTGGTGAAGAGGCTGTGAAAACCACAACAAAGGATTCAGAATATCACATCAACTTATTTGATAAGACAGTGGCAGGGTTTGAAAGGATTAACTCTAATTCTGAAAAAAGTTCTACTATGGAAAGGTAAAATGCTACCAAACAGCATTGCATGCTACAAAGAAATCTTTCATGAAGGAAGAGTCAACTGACGCAGTCAACTTTATTTATCTTATTTTAAGAAATTACCACAGTCGCCACAACCTTCAAGCAACTCCTGATCAATCAGCAGCCATCAACACTGCAGCAAGACCCTCCACCCGCAGGAAGATTACAACTTGCCGAAAGCTCAGGTGATCATTAGTGTTGTTGGCAATGACATTTTTAATGAAGGCCTGTACATTGCTTTTTAGACATCATGCTATTACACACTGAATAGACCACAGTCTAATGAAACATAACTTTTATATGCACTGGAAAACTAGAAAATCTGTGTGACTCCCTTTATTGTCATATTTGCTTTATTGCAGTGGCCCAGAATTGAACCGACTGCATCTCCAAGGTCTGCCTGTAGATGCTCAATCAGTGGTTTTTTGATATTCACAAATGAGCCCATTCACTAGCGTTTCCTGGGCAGTTTTTAAAGCACGCTTTTGGGAATTGATATGCAAAATTGTGGGGAAAAGAAAGAGAGATCAGCCTGTTACTGTGTCTATATAGAAAGAAGTAGACATAAGAGACTCCATTTTGTTCTGTATTTGAGATGCTGTTAATCTGTGACCCTACCCCAATCTTGTCCTTGCAAGAGACATGTGCTGTGGTGACTCAAAGTTTAATGGATTTTGGGCTGTGCAGGATGTGTCTTTGTTAAACAAGTGCCTGAAGGCAGCTTGCTGGTTAAAAATCTTGCCCGTCCCTGGGCAATGGAACATCTCGGTGTAAAACCCGACTGTATGCTCTGTTTACTGAGATAGGAGAAAACCGCCTTACAGCATAAGGTGGGACTTGCTGGCGGGACTTGCTGGCACAATGCTGCTAAAAGGTTTATGGAGATGTTTGCATATGCATATCAAGGCACAGCATTTTCCTTTGAACTTGTTCATGTCACAGAGATCTTGATCCATATGTCTTACTGCCAATTTTCTCCCTACAATGATCCTATTGTCCTGCCACTCCCTTATCCTTAAGAT
>NW_016843484.1:0-1166 GCF_001698545.2 Rhinopithecus bieti | reverse complement strand
TTTTCTTATACACCTTGCATATAAACTGTTTTTTTTTTTTTTTTTTCAGTATTTTTATTTTCAGGAGGCCTAGTTACTTTTAATTTTACAACATTTTTTGCATAAATTCTTTTTTTTTTCAACACACATTTTTTATAATCTTTTTTTTCATGACTTTTACAGGCAATTTTTTGACATGCCTTAACTTTCTGACTTATTACAAACATTTCTTTCTTTAAACAACCAGTTAATTTATTTCAGGACATGAATTTACCATATAACACTTTTTACATAAATTCCGCTCCCCCCTCTTTTTTTTTTGTTTTAACAGAAGGAAGGCCTCAGTGCTTTCGGGATACGCCCTTGTTTACACTGACAACAAAGTGGTATTGGAGTGTTACAGAGTTACAGAAAATACCTTCAATTATCAAGTACAGGTTTTAAATTTACCTTGGCTTTTAAAGGAATAGGGTACACTTTTTTTTTTCCTAACTACTTGTATATCTCTCTTTTTTTCTCTCTTTGACTTTGTCTCTGACTTTCCTTTTGCCTCTGTCTCTTCCTCTCTCTGTCTTTCTCTCTCTCCTTGACTCCCTCTTTGTCTCTTCCTCTCTCTTTGCCTCTTTTCCTCTCTGTCTCTTTCCTTTCTCTCTCTTTGCCTCTTTTCCTCTCTGTCCCTTTCCTTTCTCTCTCTCTGTTGCTCTTTCCTTGCCTCTGCCAGCCGCTTATGCTGCTGTTCTCTCAAACACCCTGTGTTGGGGGCGGGGGATCTAAAACAAGCTGGTCTGGGTTCATTGGCTTACAGGCTACCTTGTGCCATACGTTTGAAACAAGGGACCTGTCCAGGCTTCATTCTAATGGCCAACCTACCTCTAATGCTGGCCAGTCTATCTTACACAAAGTTTTAAGTTTTCCTGGTGTCACAGTACTCCATAGTCTCCCTTAAATCCTTTTTGTGAAGATTTTCAACATAGTTCCTAGTGGAGTGGGCTTACTTTGTGCCTCACCCATGTTTCCTCTAGACAAACCACGCTCACACCACACGCACACCACAAAACAAAGAACGGGTAAAAAGGGCACACACACACTTTTGTAGTTTATACCAAACCAGAATCAGAGTATCCAGAAATCTAAGCCAGGTCAAAACCAAAACCAAAGTATCAAGCAATTCAAGTCAAGTCCAAAAC
>NW_016843483.1:0-1741 GCF_001698545.2 Rhinopithecus bieti | reverse complement strand
AATAACAAAACTAAACCCACTGACTAGTTCTACAAAATCTAGGGGCATCTTAGACACAAACATTGGAGATATTTGCCACTGACGTTTTATATATAGATAAATATTATGTATGTGTGTGTATATATGTGTATATATGTGTATATATGTGTATATATGTGTGTATATATATGTGTATATATATATTTGTGAACTTTTGAAGGACTACAATTCTCCATACATTTATCAACTGTTTTGCAATGATTGTTTACCAGGTACTTGTCACATTCTATTTTTTATAGCAGTGTTTTTGTTTTTTTTTGTTGTTTGTTTTCTGAGACGGAGTTTCACTCTGTCACCCAGGCTGGAGTACAGCGGTGCCATCTTGGCTCACTGCAGCCTCTGCCTCCTAGGTTCAAGCAGTTCTCCTGCCTCAGCCTCCCGATAGCTGGGACTACAGGAGCCTGCCACCATACCCGGCTAATTTTTTGTGTTTTTAATAGAGATGGGATTTCACCATGTTGACCAGGCTGGTCTCAGACTCCCGACCTCAGGTAATCCATCTGCCCCTACCTCCTAAAGTGCTGGGATTACAGCCATGAGCCACCACACCCAGCCAGCAGTGTTTATTTTTAAATACCCACATAAATTAGACTATTGTAAGTACAGTATTGGAAAATGAACTTTGGTGCACCTGTGTCTGCTTACATATAAAAGAGATATTTTAGATAAATAAATACAGTTCTAGCTACTGTTTTCAAAAATGCAGCATTCTCTACATCGATGCTTTTCTGTTTCGTGTCAAGCCCATCTGTTGCAATTATCCAAATGCCTATTTTTATTATTCAATTTCCCAATAACATGTGTCTGCCTTCCTACTCCCGTTAACTCTCTGTTCTTTTATGTGCTTCCTATAGAACAATCCGCTCTATTCACTATATTCTACTGCCGAAAAATATTTTAGGAAAGGAAGGGTATATGGATAAAGGGCAACCAGATAGAGTTGCTGATAATTACGGTCTTGGATACATAACTACTATTCAACCTTCAAGCAAGATTTACCCAGGCAGGTTCATCTTGTCTACATTTGTATTTAGTAGTAGCAGTAAGAGTATCAGGAATATCAGAAGTATTTATTTTTACCAATGCATCCCATTTGATTAAATTATACTGCACGATATAACATATAAAAATTAGAACACAAGTGAGTAGAAAGACTTTTCATAAAATGCAGACCATTGACAACTATCGCAAGTATATTTTCTAGATGGAGCTCATGCCTCTTCCCCTGTCTTGGTATAGAGGTAACAGAGTCCTCACACCAGGTAGCGGCCAAGCCACATGCATGCTCACCCAGGATCTTCCTTATTTTCAGAGCATGAGACAACGCATCGTATTTACCGTCAGCCACTCTGTCTACCTAATGATCTCAGGCTCAGTTCTGGTTTTAGGAAAGGGTGCTGAGAAATCTCCTAACCGTATCTAACCCCAAGTCAAAACTAATGTCTAACCTAGTGCTGCACTTAGCAATCCTTTCTGCTATTAGGACCTTAAACTCAGAGCATCCTCT
This sequence comes from Rhinopithecus bieti, assembly GCF_001698545.2. Lineage (NCBI taxonomy): Eukaryota > Metazoa > Chordata > Mammalia > Primates > Cercopithecidae > Rhinopithecus > Rhinopithecus bieti. The sequence goes on along the minus strand of NW_016843483.1, from coordinate 195 downwards.
GATCTGACCTACAAAATGTGTCAGGAAAACACTAAGAACCCAATGACTACTTTTTTTTTTTTTTTTTTTTTTTTTTGAGACGGAGTTTCACTCTTGTTGCCCAGGCTGGAGTGCAGTGGCATGACCTTGGCTCACTGCAACCTCCACCTCCTGGGTTCAAGCAATTCTCCTGCTTCCACCTCCCAAGTAGCTGGG
>NW_016843482.1:0-940 GCF_001698545.2 Rhinopithecus bieti | reverse complement strand
TATATTTGTTTGTGTGTGTGCGCACGTGTATATATATGTGTGTATATATGTATATATATGCATAAATATAGATAATATAATGTGTATATAATATACTATATAGACACATATATGTGCATATATCTACGTGTCTGTGTGCATATATATGTGTGTATATATATGTCTATATATATGTGTGTGTATATGTGTGTGTGTGCGTATATATACTTTTTTTTGTTTGGAGACAGGGTCTCGCTTTGTCACCCAGGCTGGAGTGCAGTGGCCTGAATAGGTCTCACTTCAGCCTTGACCTCCTGGGCTCAAGAGTTCTTCCCACCTCAGTCCCCCAAGTTGCTAGGAGTACAACCGTGTGCCAACACACCCAGCTAAATTTTGTATTTTTAGTAAAGATGGGATTTAGACATGTCGCTCAGGCTGGCCTCCAACTTCTGAGCTCAAGTGATCTGCCCATCTTCGCCTCCCAAAATGTTAAAATTACAGGCATGAGCCACGGCGCCTGACCCAGAGATTTATATTAAAGTGATCACATATTTTTTTTCTACTCAAAGAGCCAAATATTATGTTATTTTATTGATTTTTTTTGTCCATGTGTAATATTTGGGATAATTTTGGCTCCCTAATCAAGTTGCAAATTCTTAAATAAAAAATTGAAAATAGGACCAAAAAAAAACCTAGTAATTTTTTAGTACAAAATGGAAACCTTTTCTTAAATATCTACAACAGGGATGTCCAGTCTTTTGGCTTCCCTGGGCCACATTGGTAGAAGAGGAATTGTTTTGGGCCACACATAAAGTATACTAATGATAGCTGATGAGCTAAAAAGAAAAATCTCAAAAAAATCATAGCATTTTTAGAAAGTTTATGAAGTTGTGCTGGGCTGCATTCAGAGCTGTCCTGGGCCATATGTATGTCACTCATGGGCCATGGGATAGACAAGTTT
>NW_016843481.1:0-996 GCF_001698545.2 Rhinopithecus bieti | reverse complement strand
ACCCTAGAACTTAAAGTATAATTAAAAAAAGATTAGTAGCATTTCCGTACACCAATATTATCCAAGCAGAGAGCAAAGTCAAAAATACGTTTTCATTCACAATAGCAACAAAAAATAATAAAATGCCTAGGAATTCAGCCTACTGGGAATGTGAAATACCTATATAATGAAAATTACAAAAACACTGCTGAAATAAATCAGAGATGACATAAAGAAATAGAGAAACATTAAAAATTCTGTTTTCATTGACAGAAATTATCAATATCGTTTAAACAGCTATACTTCCCAAAGCAATTTACAGATTTGACGTTACTCCTATCAGACTACCAACAACACTATTTACACAATTAAGTAGAATAAAAACCAGTATATAATTCATTTGGAAGCAAAAAGAGCCTGAATAGCTAATCTTAAGCAGAAAAGAAACTAAGCCAGAGGCATCACACTACCCAACTACAAACTATGCTGCAAGGCTGCAGTACCCCAAACAGTATAATACTGGTACAAAAACAGACACATAGACTAATGGAACATATTAGATAACCCCAAAATAAAGCCACTTACCTACAACCATCTGATCTTTGACAAAGCTGACAAGCAATGGGGAAACGACTTCCTATTCAATAAAGCATGTTGGGATAACTGGCTAGTCATATGCAGAAGATTGAAAGCAATCATCTTCCTTTCACCATATAAAAAATCAATTCAAGTTGGATTAAAGACTTAAATGTTAAACCCAAAACTATAAAAATCACAGAAGGAAATCTAGAAAATATCACTGTGGACATTGGCACCAGATAAGAATTCGTGATAAAGACTCCAAAAGCAATTGCAGTGACAACAAAAATTGACAAGTGGGACCTAATTAAAGAGCTTCTGTACGCCCAATGCATGTGGTGGAAAATGTAGGTAAATGCGTTGGCCAATGGTTATGGTGATAACAAAACTTCAGTTTAAAATGCACCATTTGTCTGCATTGGCTCTTTTTTTTTTTTT
>NW_016843480.1:0-417 GCF_001698545.2 Rhinopithecus bieti | reverse complement strand
CCATCACCAACATCATCATCACCACCACCACCTCACCACCATCATCACCATCATCATCACCATCACCATCACCATCACCATCACCACCATCACCACCATCACCACCATCACCACCACCATCATCACCATCACCATCACCACCATCACCATCATCACCACCATCACCACCACCATCACCACCATCACCATCACCACCATCACCATCACCACCATCACCACCATCACCATCACCATCACCACCACCATCACCATCATCACCATCACCACCATCACCATCACCACCATCATCACCATCACCACCATCATCACCATCACCACCATCATCACCATCATCATCACCATCACCATCACCACCATCACCACCACCATCATCACCATCACCACCATCATCATCACCACCACCACCATCACCATCAC
>NW_016843479.1:0-993 GCF_001698545.2 Rhinopithecus bieti | reverse complement strand
TTAAATTAAATTAAATTTAAAGATAAATTAAGGTTCCTTGAACCTTATTCCCTTATTGTTGTGTTTGGAATAGTGCCTTATGCAATTGATACATGAAACTGTACACACCACTGGGAGAAGATACCATGCTGTTGCAAAATGTTCCCCACTGTTCAGCCTAGCTTTCCCGTAACAGAATCTTTTTCCTTCAGCTCCTCTAAAATAAAGGAAAACAAAGGCACCAACTGACATCTCAACTTCTCATTTACTGTTCTTACACATCTGTATTTCACAAGAGTTCCATTTGCACTGATTTTTCAGTAAGCCAGACTTATATCTCATAAAATGATAATCTTTGTATCAAAATTATTATTTTCAGTCACTATAAATATCCATCAACCATTTAATGATATTGACCTGCTTTCTTATAAAATTTATTTGATTGTGAATGAATCCAGCCTCCTAGAGAGTTTTCTTTTCTTTTTTTTTTTCCTTGAGAGACAGTCTCACTCTGTCAACCAGGCCAGAGTGTAGTGGTGCTGTCTCGGCTCACTGCAACCTCCACCTCCTAGGTTCAAGCGATTCTCCTGCCTCAGCTTCCTAAGTAGCTGGGATTACAGGCAACCGCCACCACACCTGGCTAATTTTTCTATTTCTGGTAGAGATGGGGTTTCACCGTGTTATCCAGGGTCTCAAAATCTCAGGCTCAAGTGATTCACCCACGTCGGCCTCCCAAAGTGCTGGGATTACAGCCATAAGCCACCATGCCCGGTCAGCCTCCTAGGTAATTTAAATTACCTTCTATCATCTACAAATTCAAGAACTAAGAAAATTAAATATGCTCACCATTTTCTCTAAATAGTCTTAAGTGGTAATAAAAAGGCACCAGGTTTAACATACTTGAAGTCCACCAGTGAGGCTATGAGTGGTGTTTGTTATTAGTAGACTTACATGGAACCTCATGAAGTACTCTCAGGAACTGCAAGTAAATTATTCCCACTGGGTCATGTTTAT
>NW_016843478.1:0-315 GCF_001698545.2 Rhinopithecus bieti | reverse complement strand
TTTTTGGTTTTGTCTGAGAATATTTCCTTTGTCACCATAGACTTCAATGCACTCCCAAATAGCCCTTCTCAGACACCACAAAAACAGTGATGCCAAAGTCCTCCCTTAACAGAAATGTTTACCTCTTTGAGATGAATACACACATCACAAAGGAGTTTCCCTGAAAGCTTCTCCCCAGTTTCTACCTGGAGAATTTTCTTTTTTCACCTTAGGCCTCTATGTGCTCCCAAATATTCCTTTGCAGATTCCATAAAAACAGTGCTACCAAACTGCTCAAAGAAAAGAAAGGTGTAACTCTGTGTGATGAATTCACCC
>NW_016843477.1:0-2580 GCF_001698545.2 Rhinopithecus bieti | reverse complement strand
TAAGGACATGTTCACTTCCAGATCTCTCAAAGCTGTTCAGAACCCTTATGGATGTTCCCACCATAGGAGATGTTCGTCAAGACAATCTTGAAATAGATGAAATTGAAGATGAAAACATTAAAGAAGGACCCTCTGATTCTGAAGACATGTAAGTATAATGTCATTAGTAAACAGCATTAAAAGAGTTTCTGAATTTATATGTAAAAAAAGAAGGAATAACTTAGCTCTTTTTTTAAATCATTAACCTCTGCTTTTATGTCTTCTGTATATTATTTTTATCTATTTTAAGAGAGTCTCACTCTGTCACCTAGCTGGAGTGCAGGCTGGACACAGTGGCTATAATGTCATTGGTAAACAGCATTAAAAGAGTTTCTGAATTTGTATGGAAAAAGGAGAGGATAACTTACCTAGCTCTTTTTTTCATCATTAACCTCTGCTTTTATGTCTTCTGTATATTTATCTGTTTTAAGAGACAGGGTCTCTATCACCTAGCTGGGGTGCAGGCTGGACACAGTGGCTCACGCCTACAATCCCACCAACCACATTGGGAGGCCAAGGCAGGAGGAATGCTTGAACCCAGTAGTTTGAGATCAGCCTGGGCAACACAGTGAGACACGATCTCTACAAAAAAAATTTTTTTTTCTTTTGAGATGGTCTCTTTCTCTGTCACCCAGGCTGGAGTGCAGTGGCTTGATCTTGGCTCACTGCAACCTCTGCCTCCCAAGTTCAAGTGATTCTCCTGCCTCAGCCTCCTGAGTAGCTGAGATTACTTGCCACCACACCTGGCTAATTTTTGTATTTTTGGTAGAGATGGGGTTTCACCATGTTGGTCAGGCTGGTCTCAAACTCCTGACCTCAAGCGATCTGCCCACTTCGGGATCCCAAAGTGCTGGGATTACAAGCATGAGCTACTACCACATCTAGCCAAAAAAATGTTTTTAAATAGCCAGGTTTGTTACCACACACCTTGTAGCCCCAGCTACTCAGGAGGCTGAGGTGGAAAAATCACTTGAGCCCAAGAGTTTGAGGCAGCAGTGAGCCGTGATCATGCCACTGCACTCCAGCCTGAACAACAGAGTGAGACCCTGTCTCAAAAATGAAAAATAAATAAGCTGGAGTACACTGGCATGATGATAGCTCACTGCAGCCTCCAACTCCTGGGCTCAAGCAATCTTCCCACCTCACCCTCCCAAATAGCTGGGATTACAGGTGTGAGCCACTGGGCCTGGCCAAGTTAATTTATTATTTCAGAAAAATGAGTTTATAAATTTAGTGTGGCCTAAGCACATACTGTGTTTATAAGTCTATAGTAGTGTATAGTAATGACCTAAGATAAGTACCCTATTAAGTTTACCATTTTTTATCTTTTATACAGTGTTTTCACTGTACCTTTTCTATGTTTAGATATATTTAGAATAGACAGATATCGTTGTGTTACAGTTGCTTCCAGTATTGAGTACAGTCATATGCTGTACAGGTTTGTAGCTTAGGAGTAACAGGCTCTACTATATAGCCTAGGTATGTAGTTAGCTATACTGAATAGGTTTGTGTAAGTACATTTTATGATGTTAGCACAACAATGAAATTGGCTGTAACAATGCATTTCTCAGAATGCTTCCTGTTGTTAAGCAATTCATGACTGTGCTCTACAGTTTCCCAGGAGAATGACCAGAAAGCTCCACATCCACCTCCTGCCATGTATAATTTCAAAGCCATGGCAATGGGGAGTTACGAGGTTGACTAGTTTTGTTCGTGTGTGTGTACACATGTCTGAGTACACACATGTGGTCTGCACGTAATTGGGTTGTTTTCACAAAATTGCTTTCTTTGTGATTCGTGGGGAATCCTGAATCTAGTAGGGAAATTTAACAAGCAATACCTCTGAGAGCTGTGAGGAGTGATGGCCCCTTAGATAAGAACCTTCCTTTACCTTGTTCAGTGTTGGTCAGCCCTCTCAACCCCTCAGACAAATGTTACACACTTTTGGGGTAATAAAACCAGAGTTTCCTAAAATAAGGCGAGAAGGTACAGTGTGTTCAAATCACCAGGAGAAAAAGTTATAAAATATTAGAATTTTTTATAATTTATTTTGTAATTTCTTTGAACTTGTTTCTGTTTTTTACTTTTACCTTTGGAAAGAACTTGTATTTTGATCTGATTGAAAGTATTATATCACTCTCATAATGTTTTCTTCCGTAATGAATTACATAGATCGATGCCGCTGGCACATTTTATTTTCTGGTTTTTGGTTCTTTTTTAAGCCTTGCCCTTGCAAACTTCTTAAGTTTCTACTGAAACTTTATTTTAAAAGATTGCCTTTTCATTTTCTTAGAGTTCTGTAGATTTTACTAACGACCTTACGATCTAGAAGAAAAGTTACCTTTTACTTTTATTTCTTCTACTTGACTGTGGTCATTGAACACTGAAATACTGTGTTTTATTAATCCTATTGGAGAACATAACAACATTTAGGATTTTATTGTTGACAAACTGCTAAGTAAAATTTTTTTTAATTTTTTTCCCAAAATTTTATGAAATCATTTATTTTATCTGAATGAACTGCAGCTTATTTGTGGCTTA
>NW_016843476.1:0-317 GCF_001698545.2 Rhinopithecus bieti | reverse complement strand
GTCGTTTGCGTCTGCAGAGGTTTCTGCTGCTTTTTTTGTTGTTGTTGTTTAGCTGTTGCATGTCCCCAGAGGTAGAGTCTCAGGTGAAAATGCAGAAATCACTGGTCTTCTGTGTTGCTGGCGCTGGGAGTTGGAGACTGGAGCTCTTCCTATTCGGCCATCTTGCTCCGCCTACCGATGTAAGCAATTATTAAGAGAATTCCTGTATTATGTACAGAATGTGATGAATGAGTGCTTGTGCCTTTTGTTCAGAGGGAGAGGATCTTGGGATGATTTTATTAAATAACCTTTTATGACCTTTATCCTGTATAACACAG
>NW_016843474.1:0-1844 GCF_001698545.2 Rhinopithecus bieti | reverse complement strand
GCTAACATGGTGAAACCCTGTCTCTACTAAAATACAAAAAAATTAGCCGGGTGTGGCACACGCCTGTAGTCCCAGCTACTCGGGAGGCCGAGGCAGGAGAATCGCTTGAACCCAGGAGTCAGAGATTGCAGTGAGCCAAGCTCGCACCACTGCACTCCAGCCTGGGCAACACAGTGAGACTCCGTCTCAAAAATAAATAAATAAATAAATAAATAAATAAATAATAAAAGGATAAAGAGGGAAAGAGTTACTGTTCTATTTTGTAGCTCTTGAAATTGAGACTCAGAACAGGTGACTGACTCATTCAAGGGCATATGGCCAGGTAGACTCAGAGAGAGAGAGAGATCCCAGAGAAGTCCTGGAGTTGAAGAAATGCAGTCACTTAACTCTTTAATTTTTTTTTAAGAGGTTTGGTGGGGGGTCTTGCTATGTTGCTGCTCAGGTTGGTCTTGGAACTCCTGGCCTCAAGTGATCCGCCTTCCTCGACCTCCCAAAAGTGCTGGGATTACAGGTGTGAGCCATAAGCGCCTGGCCTATTTTATTTTATTTTATTTTTTCAAGGCTGTTTCTCAGTGTGAACTATTTCATTTCACTATTCTTTTTTTTGTTGTTTGTTTTTTCAGGAGATGAGGTCTTGCTATATTGCCCAGGCTGGAGTGCAGCAGCTACTCACAGGCACGATCCCACTACTGATTAACACAGGAGTTTTGACCTGCTCCATTTTCGACCTGGGCTGGTTCACCCCTCCTTAGGCTACCTGGTGGTCCCTCGTTCCTGGGAGATCACCATATCGATGCCAACTTAGTGCAGACACCTAATCAGCATAGTGAATTACAGCCCAGATCTCCTGGGCTCAAGCAATCCTCCCGTCTCAGTCTCCCGAGTAGCTGGGACTGCATGCACTTGCCACTGCAACTGGCTAGTTTTCTGTTTTAGCTTCCTTCACATGCTGACTCACCCTCAAGTGGTAGCCATTCTCTTTCCTGATGTTTCTACAAAAATCTTGAGATTGAGTTTCATAGTCCAAGTCTGGGTTATCTGGTCATCCCTGAGCTGTGGTGTGGACACTGTGAATTGCTGAGGACAGGGTGGTGTCATGGGAAAAGGAATGGCTGTACTGTGCAGGCAAAAACATCAGAAGGTACCTGAGTTAGTGTCTAGCACAAAGTTGCAAGCTCTCAAAGAATGGTGGCTATGACACTCTTTATGGTCTCTTCTAGCTCTGAAATGCTATGATTTGTACAACGCTCTGGTTGATACAAATCCATCTGTAAACATTGGCAGTAAGGGAAGCACTGGATAACAATTTGAGTTCATATAAGGTCTAGCAAAAATGCCATACAATGAGCTGAAAGGGTGCCTGAAGCCAGCACAGTGGCTCACACCTGTAAGCCCAGCACTTTGGGAGGCCAAGGCGGGTGGATCACCTGAGGTCAGGAGTTCCAGACCAACCTGGCCAACACGGCGAGACCCCATCTCTACTAAAAATACAAAACTCAGCTGGGTGTGGTGGCTCATGCCTGTAATCCCAGCTACTTGGGAGGCTGAGGCACGAGAATAACTTGAACCTGGGAGGTGGAGGCTGCAGTGAGCCAAGATCGTTCCACCGCACTCCAGCCTGGGCGACAGAGCAAGATTCCATCTAAAAAAAAAAAGGGTAGCTGCCTGTGGCCTGCCTCCTTTTCTTTTCTTTTTTATTTATTCTTTCTTTCTTTCTTTTTTTTTTGAGATGGAGTCTTACTCTGTCACCCAGGCTGGAGTGCAGTGGCGCAATCTCGCTCACTGCAACCTCTGCCTCCCGGTTTCAAGTGATTCTTCTGTCTCAGCCCCTGAGTAGATGGGAT
>NW_016843473.1:0-315 GCF_001698545.2 Rhinopithecus bieti | reverse complement strand
AAAAAGAAAATTATGCTCAAGCCTGTAATCCCAGCACTTTGGGAGGCCGAGACGGGCGGATCACGGGGTCAGGAGATCGAGACCATCCTGGCTAACACGGTGAAACCCGTCTCTACAAAAAAATACAGAAAACTAGCCGGGTGAGGTGGCGGGCGCCTGTAGTCCCAGCTACTTGGGAGGCTGAGGCAGGAGGATGGCGTAAACCCGGGAGGCGGAGCTTGCAGTGAGCTGAGATCCGGCCACCGAACTCCAGCCTGGGCGACAGAGCCAGAGTCCGTCTCAAAAAAAAAAGAAAAATTAAAAAAAAAAGAAGAA
>NW_016843472.1:0-646 GCF_001698545.2 Rhinopithecus bieti | reverse complement strand
TACATTCCATTCATGTACATTCCATTCCAGTCAATTACATTCGAGTTCATTACATTACATTCCAGTATATTCCATTGTATTCGATCCCATTCCTTTCAATTCCATTTCATTCGACTCCATTATATTAGATTCCATTCCACTCGAATCCATTCCATTAGAGGACATTCCATTCCAATGCATTCCATTCCATTCCATAGCATTCCATTGCATTCGATTCCATTCCATTTGATGCCATTCCATTTGATGCCATTCCATGACATTCCATTCCATTCGAGTCCATTCCGTTCCAATTCATTCCATTCCGTTTCATGAAATTCGAGTCCTTTCCAGTACATTTCATTCCAATCCCATCCAATCCAATCTACTCCATTCAATTCCTTTCCATTCCCATTGATTTGATTCCATTCAGTTTGATTCCATTCCGTGAAATTTCGTTCCATTCTATTCCATTGCATTACTTTCCATTCAATTCCATTCCATTTCATTTCAGTCCATTCGCTTCCTTTCCTTTCGATTCAATTCCATTTGATTCCACTCCATTCTATGCGATTTCATTCCAATCGATTCAATTCCATTCGATGACATTCCTTTCGTTTCCATTCCATTCGAGTCCATTTAATTTGAGCATTCGTGTCCATTCTATTCG
>NW_016843471.1:0-3033 GCF_001698545.2 Rhinopithecus bieti | reverse complement strand
ATATAGATTTTTATTAGTTTGGAAATAAAGTATCACAGGAAGGTCTTTTTTGTTTTTTGTTTTGCTTTTAAGTTTCACTAAACTTAAAAGTTTCACTAAACTTAAGAGTGACAGCTGTATAGTCACAGTCCTTAGTCTCTATATCTAGAAATTTCCTGTAAATGGTTTAAAGAAATTCCCAAAGTTTTATTAATAAGAGAAACTGGGACTGGACAGATTAAAGAATTTAATTGAGAACATATAGTAACCTATTAAAATATTCACCTGCATGTCCAGTTTGCACATTTTGTTGAATTTAGAGTTGAGTTTCTGTTGTAAAGAAAGGTCGTAAGTTCTTTTCCTTCTCAGGATACTCTACTTACACAAATAACTCTTTCAGTGGAATGCAAGCTTCAGTGAGTGCTCTGACAAAGTTCTACTGTTAGACAAATTATTTTAAATATGGCATTTATACATATGTAACATTTCATATTAATGAGAAAACCTTTTGCATTGATTTATGCATTAAATGATAATGTGTGTGTTTGTGTGCATGTGTGTATGTGTGTGTGTATGGCATTTCTGAGCACAAGCTTTATTAGTGTGAACAAAATATAGTAATCATTCATGTAATATTATATCTTACCTGTTCAGCAATGAAGCAAATGAATGATAGGACTTTAGTGTCCCCTTAATTTATTTAAAACAATGAAACCAGACTCAAAAGTTTACAATAGGAAGAAAACCTAAACTTCGTCTAGGTATTTCAAGCCTTTCATTTGACAGAACCATCATTATAATACAATAGAATAGATTAAGTTAGTATTAAACAAATGTAGATGAATTCAACTAAAGTTTTGGATCAGAATTCTCAATCAATTCTAAAAATTATGCTAACACACAAAAGCAAGCATTCAAGGAAACATTTGTTCTTTACCTTGAAATATTAATGAGCAGAGATTTTTTCCCCATCATTGAGTCATTGGAACTCATAATGAAAATTGCATTCTGAAATTGTACAACTTAGGCAGGTATATAATTTATTGGAGTGTCCAATCCACATGTTAATTTTTCACTTGACTGAAGTCTTACGTCTTCTTTGTGTTCTTTCCACATTCGGTTTGGTGAACAGATTCTCATTGATCAGTTTCTTCTAGAAGGATTATAGTTAAAAAAAATACAAGACTGAAATATGACACATAGTTATGTTTAAGCACAATAGGAAATTAATGCACAGTATAAATTTTAGGATTCTACATTCTTGCAGAGTTGTCCTTGAGTGTAATTAGTAGGAAATGAAAGGACTTTCCTTACATATTAGCTCTATTGAAGTTTCGTGTAAAGAAAAATACAGAATTTCTTAGAATATCTATTCTAAAAGACTTCGGTAAAGAATAAATATAATTGCTCTGCTCCTAGTTGCTACAGAAATAAGAAACTAATAGCCAAACTTGTATAGAGGCAAAATGTAATGTGAAGCCAGTAAATGATAAGTTGAATCACATATGCATGTTAAAATTTAATTTATGTTTCTAAGTCTGTCATGTCTTTTTTAATAATGACTTCCCCCCCCCCGCCCCCCGCCCAGGGAGAAGTCTGCACAAAATTTTATAGTCAAGTTCCTCTCTGGTTCTAGGGTGTGAAAGAAGGGCACTGGGCTAGTTTTCTCCAGTAAACCCGATGCTCCACTTTTCCTGGTTGGAAGGTTGAATTTATGTTGCTCCTAGAAAGTGCATGAAAGGGAGAGGGAAGCCCTTGCTCTCACAGAAGCAGAGCGTTTCCAGTCTTCTTCTATTTGGGCACCACGGGAACTGTGCATCTCAAACATCCTCCTGTGAGAAATAGGCTGGTGGATCACATATGGATGCCACAGTGGGCAGCTGACTCAGATTCGCTTATTCTCGTTTTTCACCAATCGCAGATCATGTGCACTTTTAGAAGGTTAAAACAATTTATACTTTAATTACTCCTTAACATCATTAGTTCTTGTTGAGATAGTACTGTCATTTTAACCTCTTATGCCTTTGGCTTATAAACTAATTTAGAGCCATATTCTATAAAAGTAGGACTAAAGCATTTTAAATAATCTTTAATAATGTGTTTTCCTATGTTTTCTGTGAGGTGCAGGCAGATTTCATAACCTGTTTCACTAACATACTAAGACATTTAATAACTTCACTTGCACAAATGTGGGGAAATAAAGTGAGCCTAAAGTTTGGTTCTTCAGACTTTCCACTGTCATTACACATATTTGAAATATGAACAGAGAATCAAAGCAGCAATCCTGCTAATGTGGAAATGCATACAATTCTTTAAGTAAACATATTCTGTCTTCCATGCCTGTACTCGCTCAGGCTGTCCTTCTGCTAAAACCCTGCCCTAGGTAATATTCATCTGTTTTTTTTTTTTTTTTTTTTTTTTTTTTTTTTTTTTGAGACGGAGTTCCTCTCTGTCTCCCAGGCTGGAGTGCAGTGGCGTGACCTTGGCTCACTGCAAGTTCCGCCTCCGGGGTTCACGCCATTCTCCTGCCTCTGCCTCCAGAGTAGCTGGGACTACAGGCACCCACCATCACGCCAGGCTAATTTTTTGTATTTTTATTAGAGACGGGGTTTCACTGTGTTAGCCAGGATGGTCTCAATCTCCTGACCTTGTGATCTGCCTGCCTTGGCCTCCTAAAGTGCTGGGATTACAGGCATGAGCCACTGCGCCTGGCCTCATCTGTCTTTTAAGGCTAATCCCAGGTGATTTCATCTCCAGAAGTCTTTGATACCTGTCTCAATCTCTGGGACAAGTGGAGCTATTGCCTCCACTACTGAGGAACTTGTTCACTGCAATGACATTCTGTTTTTCCATTAGTCTCTCAGCTTCTAAAGGATGGAGACTCATATTGGTATATCTAATGTGAGTGTGGTGCCTACCCCACTGTATGCATTTAGCAAATGTTTGTTGCACTTAACTGAATTAATCTACAAGGATATCTTTTAGGTTTATTTTATTTTATTTTTATTTTTTATTTTTTTATTATTATACTTTAAGTTCTAGGGTACATGTGCA
>NW_016843470.1:0-995 GCF_001698545.2 Rhinopithecus bieti | reverse complement strand
CTATTGTGAATGGGAGTTCATTCATGATTTGGTTCTCGTGTGTCGGTTTTTATGACAGTACCATGCTGTTTGGGTTACTATAGCTTTGTAGTATACATATTCTTCTTTTATGCCCAAGGAGCAATTACACATACTGACCATTTTCTTGGTTACAACAAAAACTTAAATTCCCTAAACATTGATTTCATTAGGTATATTCTCTTCAGGCTTATTTGGATTTATGAAACCAAATATTGGATTTATGGAGCCAAAAATCATAAATCAAAAATCAAAATGTACCCAGCACTTTGGGAGGCTGAGGTGGGTGGATCATCTGAGGTTAAGAGTTCAAGACCAGCCTGGCCAACATGGTGAAACCTAGTCATTACTAAAAATACAAAAATTAGCTGGGCATGGTGTAGCACACCTGTAGTCCTAATTATTTGGGAGGCTGAGGTGGGAGGATTACTTGAACCTGAGAGGCAGAGGTTGTAATGAGCCAAGATCATGCCACTGCGCTCCAGCCTGGGTGATGGAGTGAGATTCCATCTCAAAACAAACAAACAAAAAAAATCAGGCTGGGCGCCATGGCTCACGCCTGTAATCCTAGCACATTGGGAAGCTGAGGCAGGTGGATCATCTGAGGTCAGGAGTTCGAGACCAGCCTGGCCAACATGGCGAAACCCTGTCTCTACTAAAAATACAAAAAAAAAAAAAAAAAATTAGCCAGGCAAGGTGGTGCATGCCTGTAGTTCCAGCTATTTGGGAGGCTGAGGCAGGAGAATCACTTGAACCTGGGAGGCGGAGATTGCAGTGAGCTGAGATCGCACCATCGCACCACTGCACTCCAGCCTGGGCGACAGAGCGAGACTCTACCTGAAAAAAAAAAAGTCAAAATGTAAAATAAAATCCAGCTGGTAAAACTTTTGAGTTTATAATTCCCACATCAAAAGAAAATTAAAACCAGATGATTTATGAATTAAAGAAAAAAATATGAAAACTCATGGTAAAGTAGC
>NW_016843469.1:0-998 GCF_001698545.2 Rhinopithecus bieti | reverse complement strand
TTTGCAAATACTTACAAATGGAAACAAAACCCATTCCCTTATTTCAAGACAAAAGAGTCTCAAAATCTATGCAACCTCTTCCATCAGCATGAGTGTAGCTAAGGACAGATTAATCATGGTCCCTTCTGTACTTAGAATCTGTTCTTTCTAGGCGTCCATTTTTCTGCTTATTATTACTAGAGATGTGCAGTGGGATTTTATGGTGTGTCTCAAAACATCAACTAAACAAGCAAAATTACATGGTGACCACCGTATATTGCATTGTAATCAGTATCCTTAAGAGTGTCTCCCTCAGCTCCTGTTCCTTATATACACAAACACATGGAAGCTGCATTCTCTCCAGCATTATTCCCCTAAGCTATTTCATCTGAAGCAGATGGAATTGCTTATTTTTCATTAGCTAAACTATTTTCTTACCTAGGAAGGAAGATTGGCAATACCAGAAAATACAGTATTTCTGTGAAAGATCATTCTGTCCAGTACAAACTCATAACTTTTTCATTGTAATTTTACACCATTACATATTTTCTTTCTAAAGAGTAAAAGTTGGCATAGTATGTAGTTTCTTTTTAATGCAGGTCGAGAAGAGATGAAGCAATTTTCTGTAAAGAAATTTCTAAAACACAGACTAGAAAACTAGTTTTACCTTTCTTAAGCTGAACCGAAGTAATATAATAACAAAAGAACTTTAACACGTCATTTACAAAACGGAATTAATCAATGTGAATACTTTGGCAAAAAAAAGGGCTTGAAAGAGTAATCTGCTAAGCAAAGACCAGAATGTTCTGCTCAAATTTAATGAACTGTCCATAAACTAAAATAAATTGTTATGAATGATTTCAGGTCAAATATACAAATGTTCCAATAGATGCAAGAATATTTAGGAAATCTTTTGAGTACAACACCTTTGAAATTTATATCTTGGTTTCATTTAAGTACTGAAGTTACAGAAAAAAAATGAATATAATAAATATAATAAAAGAGCTTACTGGTATTTT
>NW_016843468.1:0-681 GCF_001698545.2 Rhinopithecus bieti | reverse complement strand
ATCACCATCACCATCTCCAACATCACCATCATCATCATCATCATCAACACAACATCATCACCATCATCATCTTCAACATTATCATTACCATAACCACCATCAACATCGCCATAATCACCATCACTATCACCATCTTCAACATCACCATCACCATCATCATTGACATCGCCATCATCACTATCACCATCTTCCAACAGCACCATCACCATCATGATCTACTGGATGCCCAGCAGGGGGTGAGCAGCCATCTGGAGGAATCTACCTTGATGATGAGGTTTTTACAGAACAGGAGAACATAATTTCTAGTAGTAGACATGCCAGGAACATTGACAATCAGAGAATTGAGTGTTTTCTTTTCTAAGCTAGCAAAGGGGAAGCATTTCCCGATATTAGAATTATCTCCACCTCTACTCTCCCAGAAGGCTCCACTTGTTACCTTCAAAAAGTAGCCCTTCTCCCTCTGAAAAGTTCCAGATAAGACATTATCTCTTCCCTTTCCTTCACTTCAAAGCTTCTCACTTTATTTTCACATGGAATGTACACAATTGTAGGCTGAATATTTTCAGGCTGTAACTCTGCAACAGCCTTAGTTCTTGAAACGGCAGATTTACATCAGATAGACCCAAGCTTGCCTCTCTCTATCTCTGATTCTTATTGAAATAGCTTTTGCTTCCATCAAAA
>NW_016843467.1:0-682 GCF_001698545.2 Rhinopithecus bieti | reverse complement strand
TTTTTTTTTTTTTTTTTTGTTTTTTTTTTTTTTTGCCCAAGCTGGGGATGCAATGGTGTGATCTCGGCTCACGGCAACCTCTGCCTCCCGGGTTCAAGCGATTCTCCTGCCTCAGCCTCCTGAGTAGCTGGGATTACAGGCATGCCCCACTACACCCAGCTAATTTTGTATATTTAGTAGAGACGGGGTTTCTCCATGTTAGTCAGGCTAGTTTCAAACTCCCTACCTCAGGTGATCCACCCGCCTCGGCCTCCCAAAATGCTGGGATTACAGGTGTGAGCCACCGCGCCCAGCCAGAACAGAGTAGATTGTTAATAAACCTTTATATACAAATAGATTTTTCTCCCACATGCATTTCTATAATAGGTAATCAGCAAAGTAAATAATCATTTTGGGGCTAGGTACAGTGGCTCACGCCTGTAATCCCAAGACTTTAGGAGGTCGAGGTGGGCTGATAGCTTGAGGCCAGGAGTTTGAGACCAGCCTGGCCAACATAACGAAACCCTGTCTCTACAAAAAATACAAAAAATAAGCCAGGCATGGTGGCACATGCCTGTAGTCCCAGCTAGTCAAGAGGCTGAGTCACGAGAATCCCTTGTACCTGGGAGACAGGGGTTGCAGTGAGCTGAGATTGCGCGACTGCACTCCAGCCTGGGTGACAGAGTGAGACTGCCTCACCAAA
>NW_016843466.1:0-680 GCF_001698545.2 Rhinopithecus bieti | reverse complement strand
TATATATATATATATTTTTTTTTTTTTTTTCTTTTGAGACAGAGTCTTACCCTGTCACCCAGGCTCCAGGTTCAAGCAATTCTCCCACCTCAGCCTCCCGAGTAGCTGGGACCACAGGTGCACACCACCACACCCGGCTAAATGTTTTTTTGTATTTTTAGTAGAGATGGGGTTTCACCATGTTGGCCAAGCTGGTCTCGAACTCCTGACCTCAGGTGATCTGCCTGCCTTGGCCTCTGGAAGTGCTGGGGTTACAGGCGTGAGCCACCGCACCTGGCCAGATTGCAGATATCTTTAACAGGTTGACGTGTTACCTGAATTTTCATCAATCTTGGGAAACATATAGCTGCTAATAGTTTTAACTTCCTACTCCATGTTTAACTCGTTTAACATATTAAAACACACAGACGAATATTAAACTGCAGCAACACATGGAGAAAAAAAGCATCGTGGAAATGGGGTAAGATGGGACTCTAGAAGTGTTTAAAATCTCCCATGCTGAAATTTTAAGTAAATGTTGATAGGCAATAGTTAAATTGTAAAATAGATGAATTTGTTGTCACTGAAATTTAGAATACTCCTACCTCTTCTTATGTTTTGCCCTTTTAAGATACAGATTAAAATTGTTTAAAATAGAAGAGCTCAGAATTAAAGTGATGGGGGTAATATGCATACATATA
>NW_016843465.1:0-659 GCF_001698545.2 Rhinopithecus bieti | reverse complement strand
TTTCAATTTTAATCTTAAGGTATTTTCAAAATAACCACTGGAAAAGGAAATGTAGTACTTATTAAGAGCTACCTATGGGCCTACGGGCTGTGTGGAAAGTCTTTTAGAGATATTATCTCCATTAATCTTTGTAAGTCCCATAATAAACTTTTTAGTTGCATTTCACAGATGGAACAATTGAAGTATACATAGGTTAGGGAATATGTCCAAAGATATTTAGCTGGCAAGAAGAACAATTCCCATTCACCCCATTGTGTCAAACCCTAGAGAATATTCTTTCGACCTCTGAACACCACTGTGTGGAAAAGAACGTGTTCCCTTGGTTGTACATAGCTTGCTTTTATCTACTACCTTCTCCTTGGTATGTGGTTAAAGAAAATGGAAGGACAGGAGCCAGGGAGGGAGAAGGACCTTTCATGTGGGGTTGACAACCTTGGGTCCAGACCTCATGGTCCTGCTCCCTTTACAGTGTAGACTCACCAAAGCCTCTTCATGTCTCCACACTCTGTGTTCTGCATCTGCAAAATTAAGACCATTTGAGAAGAAGATTTCAGAAGTTATTTCTCAGGCTAAAATCCTAAGATTCTGTTCTAGGGTATTCTAAATTCAAGATGAACCTCCTCCTAACAGTGATGAGAAAATGAGGATGTTTTAGAGAT
>NW_016843464.1:0-1823 GCF_001698545.2 Rhinopithecus bieti | reverse complement strand
ACTGGTCTAGCTAAAATTTAAATCTTAAAATGTCACTTAAAATGGATTCTCTTATAAGCAATGGATCACTATTACTTATAAGAGAAATTCCAAATTCCATATGACAAGCCACACGAAGTCCTTTATGACCTGACTGTCTCTCCAATTGTTTCATCCCTTACATTTGTCTGCCTCAAACTTTAGACTCAGAAACAATTAAGCATTTACAGTTTTTTAATCATTAAGAATCATTGGAAAAGCTGAAGCTTCCTGGAGTAAACTCCAAAGCTGGATTGCAAAACTGGGCCACCAAAGAAGCTGCTATTTCCTCTACATCAAGAAGCTTCTAAATCCAGAAGCATATAGCCACTGCCATAATTTAAAAGCTACCATGATCAGTATGCAATTAATACTGGTGCCACTGCATAATCACACCATAACTGCTATAATCTACACCAGAAAAGATAATACCCTACATCTTGCCTCCCCACACTGATGAAGCAGGTTACTTGACATTGAGACGCTTGTTAATGCTGCCTCAGAAAATTCTGCCTTCCATATCTTACACAAGTGCATCTGGTTAATTTAACCTTATATACATTCAAAATGCTAGCTGCAAGGGAGTCTGTGGAATGTACATTTTAATTTTCAGCCTCTGCAGCACAAGGAGCATTTGATTAGAGATAGATGTTTAAGGGTCTTATGTGTTTGAATATTATCCTAGAATTTGGACAGTATGCTGTGCAGTAGAAATTTTAAACAAGAAACTGGTATGAATCATGTATGTCATTTTCAAATAACTCTAGTGACCAAGTTTCTCTAGTGAGGAACAGAAAGGTAGCCTAGAAAGCAGTATGAGGCTATTCACACAAAAGCAGGTAACAGAGGATGGGAGTTTGAAATGGGGCTGTGAAAAAGGTGAGCAAAAGGGATTGCTACTTCAAGACATCTCTTAGTAGAATAAACATGACTTAGAGGAACCAATTAATAGAGAAGAAAATTCACCCAGGTTATGTTCACATGTGATATCAAAATATTCTGAATTTTTTCATGAAAATGTCATTCACAAGCTAGACATACATAGTTATCTCGTTATTTGGCTAGATATTCAAATAAAGTGCTATTTTGGTGTTGTTTTAGATTTATTTTAGATTAATTTAGGAAAAATGAATTCATGCTCTAATCTGGTCAGAATTTGATTAGCTGCCTAAGGCAATTTCACTTATTTCACAAATATAAATTAAAGCTGCTCTTTATTTATGATAAAGAAAGACATACTGAGCCGGGCATGGTGGCTCACCCCTGTAATCCCAGCACTTTGGGAGGCCAAGGCGGGCAGATCACGAGGTCAGGAGATCGAGACCATCCTGGCTAACGTGGTGAAACCCTGTCTTTACTAAAAATACAAGAAATTAGCTGGGCGTGGTGGCAGGCGCCTGTAGTCCCAGCTACTTGGGAGGCTGAGGCAGGAGAATGGCATGAACCTGGGAGGTGGAGCTTGCAGTGAGCAGAGATTGTGCCACTGCAAAAAGTCATGCAGCAAAAAAATGTTCAGTTTTGCTTAATCTAGTATTTTACATCCTTTCAAGATGATTAAAATCTTCATTATTAATTTATCAATAATATCTATTTACATTCTGTGAAAACAGTGTAAGTTACAGTACAGTTTGAGGAGTGAAAGTTTAGAAAAATGGTCTCCAAACTTTTAAATAATATACCTGAAAGCACTATTATACATATATATTATACAACCACTATTATACTTACTTATTACATACATGGTATAACATACACAAAACACAAATTTAAGATTATGTAATATAGAATAATATTTTTAAAAATTT
>NW_016843463.1:0-1822 GCF_001698545.2 Rhinopithecus bieti | reverse complement strand
CAAAGTGTTTGTTTTTTCCTCATTAGAAATCTAAATCTAATATCAGTAGGAGCAAAGAGAAAGGTTTATTTTTTCTTTCATTTAGATAGTGATTTATTCAGTTTTAGCAATTTTAGCAATTTAGTTCTCAAAACATTTTCTCTCCCTAGGATATCAGAAAAGAGGTGATAAAATTGATACATTTCCTGGAGAGGAAGCCATCAGAGGAACTTGTGGACAAGATTATACATCATACTTCATTCCAGGAGATGAAGAACAATCCATCCACAAATTACACAACAATGCCAGATGAAATTATGAACCAGAAACTGTCGCCCTTCATGAGAAAGGGTGAGAAAGTCTTGTGGTTTGCCTCGATATAGAGGAGGTCACAAAGTGATATGGTTATAAGCAAAACTCTAGTGAGGTATTTTAATGCCTGTGAACCCAGCTTAAGTTTTCTTCAGCAGTCTCTCATATTTGAACACATTCTTTAAGTTACACTTCTATTATATTGCAATTATCTGTTGAGTAATTAGTATATGCATCATATTATGTTAAAATAACGAGCAGACACTTCAATCGCAGCACTGGAAATAATATCATACCCTACTAGCTGTCATTAACCAAAACTATGTGCCTCAGTGTTACAGCTTATATCATATAGTTCCTTTAAGTTCTAACCAGAAATTCTGCAGAAACATTTTATTCCTATCTCTTTTGAGTTGAAGAAATAAGTTTAGAATGGTTCATCAACATTTTTTTCTAACAAGTGGCAAACACCTATCAAGGGTAAGTGGCAAAAAATAGAAATTCAAATATAGCTCTGTTTAGCAAAAAATATCAACATATAAGGAGAAAAAAATTCTATTTGGGGGGAGGCACAGCCTGATGAGATATAGCCAGTTAACAAATTTAAAGGCATGTCAGATAATCAGATATTCAGAGTATTGTGACACCAGTCTATTGATATGTGAGGAAGCAGAAACAAACAATAGAATCGAATCTTGCTCTTTGAACCATATTGTCAGTGAGAGCATCAGGGACTTTTAAAATAACAGAAATAACAAACCTGGTACTAGGGAAAACAAAACAAGGAGCCACTGAAAAGAGAATCAATTCTCAAATTTTATTTTAATTATGTACTCTTTTGATTATCTGTTTCCTTTTATTTATTTATTTTTTTTGAGACAGAGTCTGGCTCTGTTGCCCAGGCTGGAGTGCAGTGGCACAATCTCGGCTCACTGCAACCTCCACCTCCCAGAATTAGCAGTTCTCCTGCCTCGGCCTCCTGAGTAGCTGGGATTACAGGCATGCGCCACCACACCCGGCTTTTTTGTATTTTTAGTAGAGACGGGGTTTCACCATGTTGGTCAAGCTGGTCTCAAACTCCTGACCTCGTGATCCACCCGCCTCAGCCTTCCAAAGTGCTGGGATTACAGGCGTGAGCCACCGCACCCAGCCTATCTGTTTCCTTTGTCAAAATTCTACGTATAAATATTACAAAGGACTTAAAACAGTTGTCATACTTGCAAATGATGGCTTGCTACTATACCCTCAGAACCTATATGATTTTTTTAGGATACACATTTTCTGTCTGCTGGGTTTTGGGTTATTTCAGTGGGAAAGTTTAGAGCTCCTTGAGCTAGAGGGCAAGTAAACTCTTGAACAGTTTAAAAAAGAGGGCGACTTCCTTCTTCAAGGTGAGTGTTGGAAGTGTGTTGGAAAGCAAAACAGGAAAAGCCTGCTGGACTATTGTAATTACCCAGAAGGGAAACATTCTCTGGTTGGCAGTAGCAGGAGAAGTCATTAAGAGTCAGTAGATAGATATAAAGAAAGCCTG
>NW_016843462.1:0-1169 GCF_001698545.2 Rhinopithecus bieti | reverse complement strand
GAGCCACCGCACCCGGCTTCCCTTTTTTTTTTTCTTTAAGATACAGCAGTGTCTCACTCTGTTGCCCTGGAGTACAGTGGTGCAATAATAGCTCACTCCAGCCTTGACCTCTGGGACTCAAGCAATCCTCCCATCTCAGCCTCCCAATTAGTTAGAATTAAACATGTGAGCCAGCATCCCCAGCTTCTATCTCTTTTCCTTTTCTTAAGACAGAGAATTGCTGTTGCCCAGGTTGGAGTGCAGTGGCGCGATCTCTGCTCACTGCAGCCTTCACCTCCTGGGTTCAAGAGATTCTCCTGCCTCAGGCACCCATGTAGCTGGGATTACAGGTACCCACCACCACATCTGGCTAAATTTTGCATTTTTAGTAGAGACCAGGTTTCACCATGTTGGCCAGGCTGGTCTTGAACTCCTGATCTCAAGGGATCTGCCCGCCTCGGCCTACCAAAGTGTTGAGATTACAGGCGTGAGCCACCGCACCCGACCTTCCGTCTCTTTTCAAAACATCTAGGGTTTGGCTGCATTCACTCCTCTCCAGCCCACAGAAGTCCAGCTGGGACAATTCATCATTCCAGCCCAAACCCTTAGGGACCCGTGCCTTCTCGGCCTCTGCCACAAGGGGGCCTCGCAGGCCGCTCCAGTGTTGCAGGTCCCAATCTGGACCCCTAGGTGTCTCCCATCCAAGCCTTGTCCCATCCTCCTCCCTCTCGCGGTTAGCACCATCTTTCCAGGTTCTGCTCTGACAGTTCTGAGGCATCCGCGCCTCCTCCCACCTGCATCCAATGCGTCTGCCAATCCTGCAGCTCCCATAGCCTCTTCCTTCAAAACAGACCCAGAATCCAATTATTACTGACCACCTGCACTTGCCAGCTAGGTCCAGCCCCTTCCTGACTTCTGGGGATCAGTGCAGTTGTCTCCTCCCTGGTCTCCCTGCTCCCAGCAGGCTCCATTCTCCCCACTGCAGCCAGAAACACCTTCTCATTTTTTTTTTTTTTTTTTTTTTTTTTTTTTTTGAGATGGAGTCTCGCTCTGTCGCCCAGGCTGGAGTGCAGTGGCCGGATCTCAGCTCACTGCAACCTCCACCTCCCGGGTTCAAGCAATTCTCCTGCCTCAGCTTCCCTAGTAACTGGGACTACAGGCATGCACCACCAGGCCCAGCTAATTTTTTG
>NW_016843461.1:0-1819 GCF_001698545.2 Rhinopithecus bieti | reverse complement strand
CATTGAGCAGTATCATAACACTGTTTTTGTTTAGACTGCGAAGGGATATTCAGGAGTGATTTGAGGGTTATGGTGAGAAAGAAAACGTCTTCAGATAGAAACTGGAGAGAAGCTTTCTGAGGAGCTGCTTTGTGAGGTGTGCATTCCACTCACAGAAATATACCTTTCTTCTCCTAGAGGATTCCAGAATCCCTTTTGGAGAAAAAGCTACCAAGAGACATTCGAAAGTATAGGGATGGCTATGGTGAAAAAGGAAATATCCTCAGACAAACTGGAAAGAAGATTTCTGTGAAACTGCTTCATGTTAGGTATATCTATTCATCTCACATAATTCAAATCTTTCTTATATTACGCAGTTTGGAAACTCCGTCATGAAAGAATCCGCGAAGGGACAGTCGGGAGCACATTCAGGCCTATGGTGGAAGACGAGATGTCTTCAGATAAAACTGGATAGAAGCTTTCTAAGAAACTACTTGTGATGTATGCAATCCACTGAGGGAGTTATACCTCTTTTCTCACAAGGCAGTGTTTAAACACTGTTCCTGTGTAACCGAAAAGTGATATTTCGGAGCGCACTTAGGATTATGGTAAATAGTGAAATATACTGAAATAAAATCGAGAAAGAAACGTTCCAAGAATCTGCTCTCTGATATGTGCGTTCACCTCACAGAATTTATGCTTACTCTGTGTTGCCCAGATTCGAAATTCTGTCTTTGAAAATCTGTGAAGGATTATTTAGTGACACCCAGAGGCTTGTGGTGAGAGAGGAAACGTCTTCCGATGAAACCTGCTGAGAAAAGTTCTGAGCAACTGCTTTCTGATGTGTGTATTCGTCTCATAGAGTTAAACCATTCTTTGGATTGAGTAGCTTGAAATCACTGTTTTGTGGAATCTGAGGAAGGCCATTTGGGAACGGTCCTTAGAACACGGAGAAATAAATATACTCAGGTGAAATCCAGAAGGAAGTTTTCTGTGAAACTGCTCTGTGTAGTCTTAATTCCTCTCTCTCAATTAAGCCTCTGTTTTCATTGAGCAGTTTTCCAACCCTGTGTATGTTTCACGTGTGATGGGATATTCAGGAGCACTTTGAGGCTAACGGTGAAAACGAAATATGTTCAGACTGAAACTGCAGAGAAGCTTTCGGAATAACTGCTTTTGACGTGTGCATTCCAGTCACAGTGTTATACCTCTCTTCTCATAGAGCATCGGGCAAACGGTTTTGGAGAAACAGGTACCAAGTGATATTCGGGAGTATGCTGATTTTGAAATTGAAAAGGGAAATAGCCTCAGTCAAATACTGGAAATATGCTTTCTCGGAAACTACTCTGTGATATGTGTAATCATCTCACATAGATAAAGCTTTCTTTATATTACGTAGCTAGGAAATTCTCATGGACGAATCCACGAAGGGACCTTTGGGAGCCCAATCAGGACTATGGTGAAAAGGAAATATCATCAGAAAGAAACTAGAAAGAAGCTTTCTGTGAATCTGCTTTTGGCTGTGTTTACTCATCTCACATAGATGAAGCTGTCTTTACATTATGCAGCTTGGAAACTCCCTCGTGGATGGATCGGCAAAGATATTTGGGATCACATTGGGCCTATGGTGAAATAGGAAATATAGTCAGATAAAAAATGAAGAGAAGCTTTCTGTGAAACTGCTTAGTGATGTGAGCATTTTAATCAGGGAGTTTTAACTTTCTTCTCCTAAGACACAGTTTAAACTCTGTTCCTGTAAAACCAAAATAGTGGTATTCAGAGCACATTGAAGTCTATGGCAAAAGTTTTATGTCGTCTAGTACAAAACCGAAAGAAGTAC
>NW_016843460.1:0-1849 GCF_001698545.2 Rhinopithecus bieti | reverse complement strand
ATATGACCTTATAACCCTGAATAAACATTTCTAAAATAGGAAATACAAATAGCCAATAGGCGAAAAGTGCTCAACATCACTAAACTTCAAAAAAAAATGCCAATAAAACCACAAGATACTATCTCACTCCAGTTAAAATGGCTATCATAAAAGAAATTTAAATATTGGTAAGCATGTGTGGAAAAGGAAACTCCCATACACTGTTAGCCAGAATAAAAGTTAGTATAGCTGGCCGGGCGCGGTGGCTCAAGCCTGTAATCCCAGCACTTTGGGAGGCCGAGACGGGTGGATCATGAGGTCAGGAGATCAAGACCATCCTGGTCTACACGGTGAAACCCCATCTCTACTAAAAAATACAAAAAACTAGCCGGGCGACGAGGCGGGTGCCTGTAGTCCCAGCTACTCGGGAGGCTGAGGCAGGAGAATGGCGTAAACCCGGGAGGCGGAGCTTGCAGTGAGCCGAGATCGCGCCACTGCACTCCAGCCTGGGCGACAGAGCTAGACTCCGTCTCAAAAAAAAAAAAAAAAAAAAAAAAAAAAAAAAAGTATAGTTATTATAGAGGATTCTCAAAAAACTAAAACTAGAAATAAAACATCATCCAGGAATCCCACTGCTGGGTATATATCTCAAAGAAAGAAAATCAGTATGTAGAAGAGATACCTGCACTCCCATGTTCAGAATAGCTAAGATATGAAATCAGCTTAAATGGCCACTAATGGATGAGATGAAGAAAATGTAGTATATATACACAATGGAATATTATTCAGCCATAAAAATAATAAAATCCTATTATTTGCAGCAATATAGATGAACCTCCTTAACATTATGTTGAGTGAAATAAGCCAGACACAGAAAGTCTAATACTGCATATTCTCATTTATATGTAGGATCTTAAAAAGTTGATCTTATGAAAGTACATGGCAGAATGGTTATTGCCAGAGGCTAGAAAGGATAAGGAAGATGGGAGATGAATAAAGGTTGGTTAATGGGTACAAAATTATTGTTGGATAAAAGAAACACATTCTAGTGTTCAATAGCACAGTGGGATGACTATAGTTAGCAATAATGTATTGTATATTTCAAGATAACTAGAAGATTTGGAAAGTTCAAAATACACACAAAGAAGTGATACATGTGTGAAATGATGGATATTCCAATTACTCTGATTTGATCCATCCAAATGTTATGCATACATCAATAGAGCTGTGTCCCAGAGATTCTGGTATATTCTACCTTTGTTTTATTAATTTTAAAGAAGTTTTTGATTACTGCCTTAATTTTATTGTTTACCCCGAAGTTATTCATGAACAGTTTGTTTAATTTCCGTGTAGTTGTGTAGTTTTGAGAGATCTTCTTAGTATTGATCTCTATTTTTCACTTCATATTTGTCCAAGAGTGTGGTTGGTATGATTTATGACTGAACACGTCGTCAAAAAATCTTACTATGCATCTACTTAATTTCAAAGTAAATATTTATTAGTTAATTTGCTCACATGGTTAAGAACACTGCATTAAGAATAACATATTGTTAATGTAATATATTAATATATTGTATATTGCTTGAAAATCAAAGCCCAGTAAAACATAATTGAAACTGCCTAAAGTTAAAAAAAAAAAAAGCATTTTAACAAACAATATCTAATAATTTAAATAAAAGAGAGTTATTTGAGAAATAATGGCCAATTTTCAGGAAAATTATTGCTTCAAATGAAATTACAAAAATAAAGCTAGGATGAATTTTGCCAGATGATTCAAAATTTTTCTCAAGGGAAAAATTATGAGGTACAAGTAAATCCAAAGAAAAATAAATAATAATATAGCTCACTGAAGTGTAATACCTACTCTAAT
>NW_016843459.1:0-1200 GCF_001698545.2 Rhinopithecus bieti | reverse complement strand
AATAAAAAAAAAAAGAAAGAAAATAACCTGTCCAACTATAACTTTGTCTTTTCCGTACCAAGGGCCCTCAGAGATGGTACAACTGTTCAGTTTTTTGTTGTTGGTGTTGTTGGTGGACAATTAAAAAATTATGTGCAACATAATCACGATTTTCAGTTAAGAAAATGATTGCAAAGTTCACACAATTTTGGAGGTGGAAAAGTATGGTTTAAATGGGGACTTAAACACAGGTAATACATAAAATCATATTAGTACTAAATTGACAACATCAATATAAAACCATTTTAAAAACTATGTTTCTGGGTTTTATTGGGATGCCTTAGCATAAGTGCTCCTGTAGAACAATCTGTAATCATGAGGTACATCCCCATGACCCTGATGTTGGTCTCTAACACAGCCTGCACTAGAAGGAAGCACAGATCCTTGAAAAGTAGCTGCGTCTTTGACTTGGAACAGGTGAAATTTGTGAGCCTGGAATATCTAATTATCAGAAAGTGAAGATACTTTCTTAGGTTCTAAAGTATAGTCTAAAAGAATAGAGAACGCTGCTGGGCACGGTGGCTCACGCCTGTAATCCCAGCACTTTGGGAGGCTGAGTCAGGAGTGAAACCCCCTGTCTCCTAAAAAACACAAAAATTAGCTGGGCGTGGTGGCAGGCACCTGTAATCCCAGCTACTGGGGAGGCTGAGGCAGGAGAATCACTTGAACCCAGGAGGTGGAGGTTGCAGTGAGCCAAGATCACACCATTGCACTCCAGCCTGGGCAATAAAAGCGAAACTCCATCTTAAAAAAAAAAAAAAGAGAGAGAGAGAGAGAGAGAGAGGACAGGTAGAAGGGGCTCACATTCCAAGATGGGACAATTTGGATGTCAAAAGAAATTTTAAAACATAATTAAGTAAAATAGTCTTCACCATTTATGCAGCCAACAGACACATGAAAAAAATGCTCATCATCACTGGCCATCAGAGAAATGCAAATCAAAACCACAATGAGATACCATCTCATGCCAGTTAGAATGGCAATCATTAAAAACTCAGGAAACAACAGGTACTGGAGAGGATGTGGGGAAATAGGAACACTTTTACACTGTCGGTGGGACTGTAAACTAGTTCAACCATTGTGGAAGACAGAGTGGCGATTCCTCAAGGATCTAGAACTAGAAATACCATTTGATACAGCAATCCCATTACTGGCTATATA
>NW_016843458.1:0-1119 GCF_001698545.2 Rhinopithecus bieti | reverse complement strand
AAAAGAAAAAAAGAAAAGAAAAGAAAACGAAAGAAAAGAAAGGTATGGGATGTGGCATCAGTTAGCTCAGAAAGTTAGCTTTAGAAAGAGGCTGGATTCAGTCAACTAGCTAGCAGAATACAACTGTTCAAACTCAAAGTATGTCCGACCAAATGAAACCATTTCCCCCAACACTGACTTGTGCGTAGACATCCTCTAATTCCAATTTGATGAATATTCTCCAATAACATAGCAATTAATTTAATAAAGGAACTCACCAATTTTAAATTGCAATAAATTTACCAAACATTTTCACTATTTATGGAGAGCTTTACAGTAAGAAAGTATCAACAAAAGCAGGCACATCCGTGTACAAAGTGTTGCCGCTGGGTGTTTTCGCTTCTTCTTTCCTGAATTACCAGTTGCTTTTCGTCTCTGTCCGCTCTTCCTCCGTGGGAAGTCGCCGTCCTGGGGCGCTCGCTCCGTCCCCCTCGCCTCGGACCACCAGGCAGAGCAGCCCCAGGGTTTGGACTTGCCAAGAGAAGTGCAGTCGGGCTAGCCAAGCCCAAACATTTATTGTAAACTTGAAAATGGAATCCAGATATGAACGACACAAATAAGAAGAGAAACCTCCCAGATACAGAAATGGTCACATCAGTGCCCCCCTCCTGTGGTCACGGAGCCCGCAGAGGGGGCCAGGCCGGAGGCTGCAAAGCCACGTGGAAGAGGCAGCGCCCCTGAGGCCTGGCCCTGGACCCCGCCCCGCCGCCCGTCCTCCCTTGCCGCGGAGGTCCTGAGCGGGGCGGGGGGAACGCAAGCACGGTCCGCGGGAAGGGGGGCCGGCCCGCGGGCTCAGCAGGCCCGACGGGTCTCCCAGGGCCGCGGCGTCTCG
Organism: Rhinopithecus bieti; assembly: GCF_001698545.2. NCBI lineage: Eukaryota > Metazoa > Chordata > Mammalia > Primates > Cercopithecidae > Rhinopithecus > Rhinopithecus bieti. The sequence goes on along the minus strand of NW_016843458.1, from coordinate 248 downwards.
CAGGGCGGCCGGCAGCAGTAGGGGTAGGAGGCGTTGAGGTCGGGGTCCGAGGGCGCGTACCCCGGCAGCTCCACCGACGGGTGCCCCCCGCAGCGCACCTCCGCGCCCGCCTCGTCCGACGCGTGGAGGACGCCCACGTTGATGTAGGAGACCGCGTGGTGCGCCGCGAAGCCCGCGCAGTCCCCGGGGGCGGCCAAGTCCGACTCCTCCGGGGAAAGGATGGAGGCCTCGCTCGGCCGCTGCTGCAG
>NW_016843457.1:0-1205 GCF_001698545.2 Rhinopithecus bieti | reverse complement strand
TATAATAGGTTTGTATTTGGAAATTATCTTCTGTGATACAGACCTCCTCTCTTTATTGCCAGGATCAGCAAGGTTTTTCCATATAGGTTCAGATCATAAATATTGTGTGACAAGAGGTAAAATCAAGAATATTATGATATTAATATCAAGGATATAATACATTATTTCTACAAGTTTTTATTGACAAAATTCAAAATATAATAATTGAGTACAATTTTTTGGTAATACAATTCTGATGAGAAGAACAGAATTCTTTTTTTTCTGGGATAACATTTCACTTAATTGGGTTCAAAGTTAATGTGCCCTATCATCAAAATTGACTGCAAAAAATTTCCTTTCATAACTATATCCAGCTTGAGGTCATACAAAAACAACTGGTGATCCAGTTTTGGCCCACAGGTCATATGTAGTTTGCCAACCTTTGTTCTATTAGTTAAATAGATCAATAAGGCCAAATTGGAAAGGGTGTATACTCGGATAATATAATAATTTACATGCATAAGAATGTGTATATTAGCACACATGTGCATTTTTATATCAAAACCAACTATAATTTGCTTTATTTCCTCTTTATTTCTCCTTTAATGAGAGTGATTGATAGGTGTCAGTGTGCTCTTTGAAAATCAGTGTTTTCACAGTGAATGATTCTAAAGTGGCTTAATAGGAAAATGATATTTTCTGTGAATCATTGGTCACATAATTTTGACCTTTAGTTTTGGCTCGTATAACCAAGAATTTCTATTATGTAGCTTTTTCCTGTCACTGCTGGGTACTTTGGCCTTTCCTTAATCTTTTTGAATGTAATTTAAGATTTTGTCCTTGGAAGGAAAATTCAGAAATATTTTTTCTCAATAAATTTTGGTAAGTGATGACTTCTCACTTGTTTGTTTTCTTTATTAAAGCTGTACATAGAGACATGGTAACCTATTCAGATTGCTTTGGTAGTTTGAAATTCTGTTTAAATTATCCCTATGATGAGAACTTAGCAAGAGTGCTTATATTTATCACAATTATTTTAAGTCTGAAACCTTTTCGGTTTTTCTTTAGATCTTTAAATGGATGAGATGGCTACCACTCAGATTTCCAAAGATGAACTTGATGAACTCAAAGAGGCCTTTGCAAAAGTTGGTGAGTATTTTTTGTAGTAAAACTATAGGGAAGCAATATTTATTTGGTCCCAAAGTTATTTCTCTAAAAATATCACA
>NW_016843456.1:0-314 GCF_001698545.2 Rhinopithecus bieti | reverse complement strand
ATCACAAAGTAGTTTCTCAGAAAGCTGCTTTCTACCTTTTGTCTGAGGATGTTTCCTTTGTCACCATAAGCTTCAACACACTCCGAAATATCCCATTGCAGATTCCACGAAAACAGTGTTAGCAAACTGCTCAATGAAAATAACAGTGTAACTGTGTGAGATGAATTCACACGTCAAAAAGCAGTTTCTCAGAAAGCTTCCTTCTAGTTTTATTTGAGAATATTTCCATTTTACCATACACCTCAATGCATTCCCAATTATTTCTTTGGAGTTTCCACAAAACAGTGTTTCAAACAGCTCAGTGAAAAGAATGC
>NW_016843455.1:0-1169 GCF_001698545.2 Rhinopithecus bieti | reverse complement strand
CATAGGATTCCCCTTGCTTACTGACAACAAATGATCCAGAGTGAGTCTCCATTTCCTTAGATGTTCTTCAAGATTTCCTCACAAAACCCAAACCCAATAATAAGTCCTTTCTAATACTCTTACTGAGATGCTGCACATTCCTCATATTGTGTGATATCCCTCACTGCAACAACTAATAAACCCAATTCATTCCACTACAGTTATGTTTCTGGTGGTCTTCTGCTGGAGGACATTGCTATTTATGTAATGAATACAAACAAATGTAATATCCAATATTATTATTATGAACAAATAGGAAATGAAATATAAACAACATCACTGCACAACAAACAAACAATAAAAAAATTTTCAGAAGTCCAAAGTTTATTTTTAACAATAGATATTTAGCTTCCTGACTGCAGGGACAGTGACTCTACTATTTACTTAGTGCCTTTCACTATGGGCCATGCACATAGTAAGTACTCAGGAAATATGTGCCAAAAAATAAATAAAAGGAAAAGAGTTTTCCACAAGTGATAAGTGTATTGGCAGATGCTCCCTGTGGTAGGCAGAATAATGCCCCTCCTCCCAAAGATGTTCACATCCGAATCCCCTGAACCTGTATATATGTTACTTTACATGACAAAAGGGACTTTGCAGGTGTCATTAAGTTAAGGATCTTGAGATGGGAAGAATGTCTTATATTATCCAGGTTGGCCTAATGTAACCACAAGAGTCCTATAAGACAGAGGAAGGAACCTAAGGTAACCATAAGGATCCTATAAAAGAGAAAAAAGAATCAGAGGAAGAGATGTGCAGATGGATGTTGCTGGCTTTGAAGATGAAAGAAGGCGCCATGAATGAAGGAATGCACATTATTTATAGAAACTGGAAAAGAGGAGGAAATGGATTCTTCCCTAGACACTCTAGAAGGAATTCAGCCATGCCAATATCTTAATTTTAGGACTTCTCACCTCCAGAAGTAATATAATATACTTAATGTTAAGCCAGAAAATTTGTGGTAATTTGTTACAGCAGTAAGAAGAAACTAACATGCCCGAAAATAGGAGAAGACACTTTTTAGATAGCATTCTGTATGCCTGTTAAGACAAATCTGCCCACTAGCCTTCTCACAGTAGGCCTGAGGGTCTTGGTTGTAAAGGTGATGAGGTCAGCCTAGGCTTCTCATA
>NW_016843454.1:0-317 GCF_001698545.2 Rhinopithecus bieti | reverse complement strand
TTTGTCACCATAGGCTTCAGTGTAATCCAAAATATCCGTTCTCAGTTTCCCCTAAAACAGTGCTACCAAACTGGTCTATAAAAAAGAATCATGTAACTCTGTGGGATGAATTCACAAATCACAAAGTAATTTCTCAGAAAACTTACCAGTTTTTTCTGAGGATATTTCCTTTGTCTCCATAAGCTTCAATGTGCTCCAAAATATGCCATTGGAGATTCCCAGAAAACAGTGTTAACAAACTGCTCAATGAAAAGAACAATGTAACTCGGTGAGATGAATTGACACAACAAAAAGCAGTTTCTCAGAAAGCTTCCTTT
>NW_016843453.1:0-1169 GCF_001698545.2 Rhinopithecus bieti | reverse complement strand
GGGCACCTGTGGTCCCAGCTGCTCAGGAGGCTGAGGCAGGAGAATGGCATAAACTCGGGAGGCGGAACTTGCAGTGAGCTGAGATCCGGCCACTACACTCCAGCCTGGGCGACAGAGCAGGACCCGTCTCAAAAAAAAAAAAGAAAAAAAAAAAGTCAAACATAACTGAAAAGTTGAAACATCTGCAGATCCACCACCTAGATTCAATGATTGAACATTTTGTTATATTCACTTAATATGTAATACAAATAAATAAATGCAAAACCATTTGAAGATTCACCCCTAAATGTTTAAACCCCAACTCCTAAGAATGCCATTATCAAACAAAAATAACTTTAATCCTCCCCACCACCTTTTTTTCTTGAGACCGAGTCTTGTTCTGTCACCCAGGCTGGAGTGCAGTGGTGTGATCTTGGCTCACTGCAACCTCTGCCTCCCGGGTTCAAGTGATTCTCCTGCCTCAGCCTCCCAAGTAGCTGGGATTACAGGCATGCACCACCACGCCTGGCTAATTTTTGTATTTTTAGGAGAGACAGGGTTTCACCACATTGGCCAGGCTGGTTCTGAACTCCCTACCTTAAGTGATCTGCCCACCTCAGCCTCCCAAAGTGCTAGGATTATGGGTGTGAGCCCCTGCACTCGGCCTCCCTTTTAATTATCTAATAGCTGATTTGTAATTTAAAAATCATCCCATTTTCCTCAAAACCTCTTTGATACGTTGTTTTTTTCTCACAATCCAGGATCCAGCCTAGGTTCAAATATTGCATATTATTGTGTTTTGTATTATGTCAACTTGGTTAAGTTGGAACTGTTTCCCAGAATCTTTTTCCCTGAATGGTTTCAGGTTACAGCTGGCCAAAAGAGGAATTTGCACGACCTTTAGAAAGCAGAGGCTGGGCACGGTGGCTCACGCCTATAATCCCAGCACTTTGGGAGGCCAAGGCAGTGGATCACGAGGTCAGGAGTTCGAGACCAGCCTGGCCAACATGGTGAAACTCTGTCTCTATTAAAAATACAAAAAAATTAACCAGTCATGGTGGCAGGTGCTTATAATCCCAACTACTCGGGAGGCTGAAGCAGGAGAATCACTTGAACCTGGATGGTGGAGGTCACGAGCCGAGACCGCGCCACTGCACTCCAGCCTGGGAGATAGAGCGAGACTTCATCTA
>NW_016843452.1:0-1200 GCF_001698545.2 Rhinopithecus bieti | reverse complement strand
CAGATTTAGTTTGATTTTAATAGTTAACTGTTTTAAAATTTCTCAGTTTTATGTACATATATGTGTATGTATACATATATATAAAATCCTAATTTTCTTTGGATTTTTTGTGTTTCAAAATCTTAATTTGAATGCTTTTAATACTATTTTCTTTTTTATTTTTAATGCAAAAAATGCTGTAATGCACAATTAGAGCATGTAAAACTAAATTTTCTTCTAAACAGTGCTTTGGATTCATCTCACATTTTTAACAGTGTTTGTTGTAGTTTGTTCAGGCTACTGTAACAAGAAACCTTAGACTGGGTAATTTGCCAACAACAGAAATTTATCACTCACAGTTCTGGAGGCTGGAAGTCCGAAATCAAGGTGCCAGCAGATTCTCCGCCTGGTGAGGGCTCTTTGCTTCCTAGATGGCATCTTGTTGCTGTGTTCTCACATGGCACCAGGGGCAAGGCGGTTCTTGTCTATCTCTTTTATAAAGGCACTAATTCCATTCGTGAAAACAGAGCCCTCAACACTTAATCACTTCTTCTAGGTCCCACCTCATAGCAGTATCACATGGGTATTAAGTTCCAACATATGAATTTTGAGGCAGGGTAGGGGTCACCAACATTCAGACCATAGCCGTGTTCTTGGTTTTGTTACTTTCTGAAAAATACAACATTTTATTCTTGATACCCTCTTTGAGAAAACATTTAGAGAATTACTTTTAAAATATTATAGTAACTACTATTTTAATATTTATTGGCAGTTTTATTGCATAGTGATTAAAAAATAAGGCCTTGGCAGGGCACAGTGGCTCATGCCTATAATCCCAGCACTCTGGGAGGCCGAGGCAAGCAGATCACGAGGTCAGGAGTTCGAGACCAGCCTGGCCAACATGGTGAAAGCCCATCCCTACTAAAAATACAAAATACAAAAATTAGCTGGGTGTGGTGGCAGGCACCTGTAAGCTCAGCTACTTGGGAGGCTGAGGCAGGCAAATCACTTGAACCCAGGAGGCAGAGGTTGCAGTGAGTTGAGATTGTGCCACTGGACTCCAGCCTAGGCAATAAATCAAGTCTCCGTATCAAAAAAGAGAGAGAGAGAGGAGAGAGAGAGAGAGAGAGAGGAAGAAAGAAAGAGAGAGAGAGAGAGAGAGAGAGAGAGAGAGAGAGAGAGAAAGGAAGGAAGGAAGGAAGGAAGGAAGGAAGGAAGGAA
>NW_016843451.1:0-232 GCF_001698545.2 Rhinopithecus bieti | reverse complement strand
TCATATGTTTAGTTATTTACAGACTCTTGATTATATCGTTTACTCTGTGAAGTCACTGCTTTGCTAAGGTTCCTTTAGAACCTCCCTCTTTTATTTAAAATGGTTACTCTCCAGGCCGTTTGTACTCAGGTCATTTTGGGACTCCCCACCACTCACTCACTACATAGTTGAGCTCATTAAATATTTGGTGAATTAACAACAGCCTTAAAAATTTCTTATTCTTTTAAAAGTT
>NW_016843450.1:0-489 GCF_001698545.2 Rhinopithecus bieti | reverse complement strand
GCATATTTTAGTTATTTACAGACTCTTGATTATATCGTTTACTCTGTGAAGTCACTGCTTTGCTAAGGTTCCTTTAGAACCTCCCTCTTTTATTTAAAATGGTTACTCTCCAGGCCGTTTGTACTCAGGTCATTTTGGGACTCCCCACCACCACCTCTTCCTTGCTCTTCTGAGTTGACTCCACTGTTTCTGACATCTGTGGCTTCCTGTTTCTGGGCTTACTCCCTCATTGAGTATAATCTGATGGAATAGCTAATGTTAAGAGTGAGGGAAAGGCACACTTTCTAAGCACTCACATCATTAAAAATATCTTATTTTTTCAACTTGATTAGAACTTTCACTAGGTTCTAAGTTAAGAGCGAATTCTAGGTTAGTGAAGATTTCCTCAGAATTGTGAAAGCATTGCTCTATCATTCACTACATAGTTGAGCTCATTAAATATTTGGTGAATTAACAACAGCCTTAAAAATTCTTATTCTTTTAAAAGCT
>NW_016843449.1:0-4122 GCF_001698545.2 Rhinopithecus bieti | reverse complement strand
GCGCAATCTCAGCTCACTGCAACCTCCACTTCCTGGGTTCAAGCGATACTCTCACCTCAGCCTCCCAAGTAGCTGGGATTACAGGCACGCGCCATCACGCCCAGCTAATTTTTTTTTTTTTTCTGTCGCCCAGGCTGGAGTGCAGTGGCCCGATCTCAGCTCACTGCAAGCTCCGCCTCCCAGGTTTATGCCATTCTCCTGCCTCAGCCTCCCGAGTAGCTGGGACTACAGGCGCCCGCCACCTTGCCCGGCTAGTTTTTTGTATTTTTTAGTAGAGAGGCCGTTTCACCATGTTAGCCAGGATGGTCTCGATCTCCTGACCTCGTGATCCGCCCGTCTCGGCCTCCCAAAGTGCTGGGATTACAGGCTTCAGCCACCGTGCCTGGCCTAATTTTGTATTTTTAGAAGAGACTGGGTTTCACCATGTTGGCCAGGCTGCTCGCAAACTCCTGACCTCAAGTGCTTCGCCTGCCATGGCCTCCCAAAGTGCTGGGATTACAGACGTGAGCCACCACGCCTGGCCGAGCCCCAAGGCCTTTGCATGGCAGAGATGGGAGTTTGGTTATTATCGTGTTGATGAGGGAGGACTGTTGATAATTTCTCAGTAGCTGAAGGAGGTTATTTGTCAGTTTTCTTTGAGTCGTGAGAGGCGGAAGCCCAATTCAAGCTGGGAAAGCACAACAGGGAATTTACTGGGCCATGTAATTGAAGAGTTCAGAGTCTTAAGGCATGGCTGCATCCAGTTGTCAGAGATGATGTCATCGTGAATGGGCTCTTTTTATTTTCTCCGAGTTGGCTTCATTCCCTTTCAGGGTCTCCTCCTGAGATAGCAGAGACTTGCAGCTCCAGGCTTACAGCCCAGCAGCCTATCCTCCCCGGTGGATAGAGTCTGCCAATTTCCCAGGAGTTGTGCAGCAGTGGTCTTTGGGGGCTGGTTTTCATTGACCACACCAGGTCACATACCTGACCAGTCACTGTGTCTCTGATTGGCCAGGCTGGGGTCGCATTTGGGGTTGGGGTCCACTCCATTCAAACCTTAATGGATTGTGAGATGGGGTATGTTGGTCCCTCAAAGGAAAAGGAAGAGGTGCCAGGAGACAAGACAGGATTTCTAATTACCTTCTCCCACATTTTGTGTTACAGAAGGGGCAGAATGGTGCTGGGAAGTCCACCCCCACGCATTTGGGCTCAGCCTTGGACATGGAGACCTGACAGCTGTTGTCCTTTGGGGATCCTTTGCTCCACTGGGGCCTCAACAGAACTAAAGAAGAAAGCCGACCCTTTCCCCAACTACATGCACCAGCGGAAGGGAGGAAGGCCAGTGTAGGAACCCAAAATGCTTACTTCCTCTCTTACTTCCCTCTCACAGAAAAGGCTTACGAGAGGGGAAATTCCACCAACATCCAGACCAAAAAGAAAAAAGCCCAAAACGAAAAAAAAAACAAAAAAAAACACAAAAAACCCCCAACCAAATGTCTTTGAAATATTCAGAGCCGAACAGATTCTGGGAGATCACCCAGTTCAATAACCTCTTTCCTTCTTATTATTCATCTGTTTTTGAGGGGAAGTAGAGTTTTGATTATTAAACTTTATTTACGTAAGTGATTCCAAATACATTTTCTTGTAAAAAACAAACACTGAATAACACAGGGAAACCCCGTCTCTACTAAAAAATACAAAAAACTAGCCGGGCGAGGTGACGGGCGCCTATAGTCCCAGCTACTCGGGAGGCTGAGGCAGGAGAATGGCGTAAACCTGGGAGGCGGAGCTTGCAGTGAGCTGAGATCCGGCCACTGCACTCCAGCCTGGGCGACAGAGCGAGACTCCATCTCAAATGAACAAACAAACAAACAAACAAACATGGTTTGCCTAATCTGTTAGCAAATATGTTATAGGGCTGCTGTGTGCCTGGCCTTAGCCTCACAGCCATGAACCAGCCTGACTTCACCAAGATCCTTGCCACCGTAGGGCTGACATCTTGGTCATGAGACACAGCAAACAAGGGAATCAACCAACAAAGTCATCTCGCCAGGTGCAGTGGCTCACACCTGTAATCTCAGCACTTGGGGAGGCTGACGTGGGAGGATCACTTGAGCCCAAGAGTTCGAGACCAGCCTGGGCGACATAGCAAGACGCAATGTGTAATTTTTTTTTTTTTTTTTTTGAGACTTAAGTCTCACTCTGTCACTCTGGCTGGAGTGCAAGGGCGCTCTCTCGGCTCACTGCAATCTCCGACTCCCGGGTTCACGCCATTCTCCTGCCCAATCTGTAATTAATAATAAAAAAAAAAATAAAGTCATCTCGCACACTGACAAGTGTCACGAAGAAAATAAAACACGAGGATATGTTGAGAAAATGACTAGGGGAGCTACTTCGGGTTTTTTACTTTTTTCGATTTTTTAAATTTTAATTTATTTAATTTACATAGTTTTGAATGGGCAATAAATTCACTTGGTTTGAAATGCAAAGAGTGTGACATGGCATACAATGAAGTCTTTCTCCATCCCTCTCACACTTCAGCCGTTCAATTTTCCATGGTGGGGGAGGTGGCTTTTGAAACAGGGGGATCACTTTGGGAGGCCGAGACGGGCGGATCACGAGGTCAGGAGATTGAGACCATCCTGGCTAACACGGTGAAACCCCGTCTCTACTAAAAAATACAAAAAACTAGCCGGGCGAGGTGGCGGGCGCCTGTAGTCCCAGCTACTCGGGAGGCTGAGGCAGGAGAATGGCGTGAACCCGGGAGGCGGAGCTTGCAGTGAGCTGAGATCCAGCCACTGCACTCCAGCCTGGGTGGCAGAGCGAGACTCCATCTCAAAAAAAAAAAAAAAAAAAAAAAAAAAACAGGGGGATCAGGAAAGGTCTCTGAGGAGGGGACAATTGAGCAGGGACCTGACAGAACAGTCAGCTCTGCAAATACCCCAAAAAGTGTTATAAGGCAGAGGGAACAACCAGTATGAAAGTTTAGAAGCAGAATAAAATTTGGCCTTTTTTTAAAAAAAAAAAAAAAAACAGAGTTTTCACTCTTGTTTCTCAGGCTGGAGTGTAATGGTGCAATCTTGGCTCACGGCCACCTCCGCCTCCTGGCCACCTCCGCCTCCTGGGTCAAGCTATTCTCCTGTCTCAGCCTCCCAAGTAGCTGGGATTACAGGCACGTGCCACCACACCCGGCTAACTTTTTGTATTTACTACAGACTGGGTTTCACCATGTTGGTCAGGCTGGTCTCGAACTCCTGACCTTAGGTGATCCACCCGTCTCGGCCTCCCAAAGTGCTGGGATTACAGGCATGAGCCACCAGGTCTGGCCAAATTTGGCATTTTCAAGACAGACTTGAGACCTCCCAAGTGTAGTGGCTCATGCCTGTAATCCCAGCAATTTGGGAGGCCGAGACCAAATTCCCTAGAATCCCACACTCTCTATCTCACTGGTAACTCTTGCAATGAGTTTAAAGTGGACTTTTTACATGTATTAATATATGGTACTTTGGGTGTTTCCTTGATTTTTTTCATTCCCTTTGTATCTTTGGCAACTTTTTATCCACTCAGTGGATGTTTTCATTCTGTGTCATCCAGTCATTTACACACTTCATGCCACCCGTGTTTTTTTGTTGTTGTTGTTGTTGTTTTTTTTTATTATACTTTAAGTTCTAGGGTACATGTGCCTAACGTGCAGGTTTGTTACATATGTAAACTTATGCCATGTTGGTGTGCTGCACCCATTAACTCGTCAGCACCCATCAATTCATCATTTATATCATGTATAACTCCCCAATGCAATCCCTCCCCCCCGTCCCCTCCCCATGATAGGCCCCAGTGTGTGATGTTCCCCTTCCCGAGTCCAAGTGATCTCATTGTTCAGTTCCCACCTATGAGTGAGAACACGCAGTGTTTGGTTTTCTGTTCTTGTGATAGTTTGCTAAGAATGATGGTTTCCAGCTGCATCCATGTCCCTACAAAGGACGCAAACTCATCCGCCACCCGTTTTTTTAAGAGACAAGGTCTAAGTCTCTTTCCCAAGCTGCAGTATAATAGCACAATAATTGCTCACCACAGGCTGGAACTCCTGGACTCAAGCAATCCTCCTACCTCATCTTCCCAAGTAGCTGGGACCACAGATGGATG
>NW_016843448.1:0-1568 GCF_001698545.2 Rhinopithecus bieti | reverse complement strand
AAAAAAAAAAAAAAAAAAGAAATCACTTAGGCAGATAGCCTTTTACCCTGTAAAAGACTTTTCTTTTTAGTGAAAAGCAGCTCCAAATCATTTTCTAACGAAGAGCAGCCTATAAAGTTGAGCTGCAGATATAGACAAGCAAGCTGGGAGCTTGCATGGATGAATGACGGCAGCAACTAACAACTAGACATTTTCAAGATGGTGGCTCCATCTTCCCTTCTCTGCCATCCACATGTACTGTAAGGAGCAGACAAGATGGCACTGATCAACTGGAAAGCCTATTTGCATAATAAGATTAGGGTGAGGTGACTAGCCTTCTGCATGCACTGTGTAAACGTCATACCTGATCGAACCAATCTATGAGCCCTATGTAAATCAGACACCGCCTCCTCAAACTGGACTATAAAATTTGCGCATTTGCTGCCAGCCAGTCTTTTCCACTCAGACACCCCTTCCTCAATAGAGGAAGCTGTTTCTCTTTCTCTTCTCTTCTACCTATTAAACCTCCGCTCCCAGCCTCCTCATGTGTGCCCATGTCCTAAATTTTCCTGGCTGCAACAACGAACCCCAGGGTATATATCCCAGACAACATAGCCACTTCAGAGGTGGACACTGAGCCTCAGACAGAAAGTATCCTGGTCTGCCCGACTTTATGTCAGGGGCTTTTTGCTTCTACCCCAGGGGAGCCCACTCAACCAAACACCTGGTATTTTGTTCTCAGTCTTCACACAAGGTCATTTTAGGCTTGCTAGCTCCCTGCTGAAGGTCACATCCTGAAATGAAATTGAAAGCACAGAGTAACTAAGTGAGCAGCCCTGCACCTGGAAAATTCAGGCGGTATCAGTGGAAGAGCCAAGACGTGGGAGGTTTTCATGTCTATTTTTAAGCGATTGAAGTAAATTAAATGTCTCTTTCACAGCCAAGATAAAAGTTGTTTGCAAGTTTGGAGCTTTGTTTGTATGTATATATTTTAAATAAATTTGATAATTAAGTCATGAATGTTCCCAGCACACTTGGATGTATTTAAATTACAGGCTTCGGATCAAATGGAGAAAAATCGCAAATATGAACCTAAATGATGCCTTTTTCTGTTCAATGCCTTTTGCAGCATTCAAATGGGTCTGTCAGCTTAATGGCCAATTCTAAGGCTGCTGGGAATGACAGGAGGCGGGAGGACTGGCAAAGAGACTACAGGAAGTGAAACCCTGTGGTGAAAAATTGTGGTTCTTTTAAGAAAACATTTCATCTGTGCCCGTAATTCATTTCAACAAGCCAGTTTTAAAAACACAAACAAGCTGGTAAAAGGGGTGTTTGTCTCTGCCTGACTGACAGCCCTCCATACTCACCATTAACAGCTAGTTCCTGAACACTGTGGCTTCTGGGATCAGGGGGTCCCAGAGTTGATTCTCCTTTGGCCCTTGCTGTGGTGCCTGCCTGGGCAAGTTGGGGATTCTAGTGTCCACCCTACTGTAGTCTCTGTAGAGTAACTGCCCATCTATTGTCAAAACAAATTCAGACCTAGTAAAGAGTGGCTTTTCCCATCCCTGTGTCCTGAATGGTACTGCCTA
>NW_016843447.1:0-1472 GCF_001698545.2 Rhinopithecus bieti | reverse complement strand
ACTCTAAGTAGGGAGGTGCTCCGGGCTCCTGGTTCCTGGCGAAGAAGGGCTCTGAGGCCTTGGACTCCTTGTTCCTGAGAGGGAGGGGCCTAAAGACCTCCTAGGTGAGGAGGGAGGGGGCTGGGGACCCAGAATCTCGGTACTAGGGAAAGAGGAGGTTGGAGGCCCAGTCTTCTGGGTCCTGGGGAAGGAGGAGCATGGGTCCCCCACTCTTGAATCTGAGACAGGAGGTGTCTCAGGTTTCTGTTCCTGGGGAAGACTGCAGGATGAGGAGTAAGGGTTCAGAAAACCTGAGGGAGGCAGGACTAGAGAGCAGGGCTGGACACAGGTCCCTCACAGTCACTGTTCCCCAGACACCGCTCCACCTGGCTGTAATCACCACATTACCGTCTGTGGTCCGGCTCCTGGTGACAGCTGGTGCCAGCCCCATGGCGCTGGACCGCCATGGCCAGACGGCCGCCCACCTGGCGTGCGAGCACCGCAGCCCAACCTGCCTGCGAGCCCTGCTGGACAGCGCAGCTCCTGGCACGTTGGACCTGGAGGCTCGCAATTACGACGGTAAGTGTCTACCGCGGGGCACGGCTGGGCTGTCCAGCGGACCTGGAGTCCATCAGCGGCCGCAAAGCCCCAGGCCTAGGTTTCACCAAACCTTCCCCTCCCTCAGGGCTCACCGCCCTGCACGTGGCAGTGAACACCGAGTGCCAAGAAACCGTGCAGCTCTTACTGGAGCGCGGTGCGGACATCGACGCAGTGGTGAGCGCGCATTAGGAGCTGGGAGGGAGCCGGGCCTTAGTAGGGGCGGGGTCTTGTCGGGGGCGGGGCCAGTGTGGGGCTGGCGTGGGAGAGCGCCCGCGTGGGGCGGGGCTTGGAGTATCTGACCCGAGAGAGGCTGGAACCCACGAATGGGATGCGGTCGAGATGAGGGTCGCCGGCTGCTGGAGCAGAGTTTGGAGAAACTCAAAGACCTTCCCTCCCCGCCGCAGGACATTAAGAGCGGCCGCTCCCCGCTCATCCACGCCGTGGAAAACAACAGCCTTAGCATGGTGCAGCTGCTGCTGCAGGTGCGTACAGCGCCCCTGAGCCTCACGCCCACCCTGTCCTCTGACCGCAACCCGGCTTTGGCCCCAGCCTCTAGCTCTGGCCCCGCCTTCCAGTTCTGGCTCTTGCTCCTGCTCCGCGTCCAGCTCTGACCCTTCCTTTAAGGCCTAGTTCTCTCAACCCTCGGGCTCCACGCCCCTGGCTATGAACATGTCCCATTCCTCCCCTGCCCCTCAACGGCCTAGGCCCCGCCCTGCGATGGCCTGGCCGACCCCGCCTTCCAGCTAGGCCCTGTCCACGCATTGTCCTTCCCCTTCCAGCCCCCCCGACTCCTTGGGGCGCGGGCCTCGGTGTCCAGCTCCGGTTCATTCAGCGCCGCCAGCGCAGTCCCGCTTGGCTCGCCCTTGGCTGTGGCTCCTGCCTTCCTGTGGCCC
>NW_016843446.1:0-698 GCF_001698545.2 Rhinopithecus bieti | reverse complement strand
CAGAAGCCAAGCAGATGCACTATGCTTCCTGTACAGCCTGCAGAACCGTGAGCCAATTAAACCTCTTTTCTTTGTAAATTACCCAGTCTCAGGTATTTCTTTATAGCAGTGCCAGAACAGATTGATACAAGAAGAAAGGGATTAGAGACAACAGGTGTGATTATCTCTTTGAGGAGTTTTTTTTCTCCTTGTCTAAGAAATTCAACAAAGCCTATAAAGAGATACATAAGAAAGCCCCACCTTTTTTAAAAGAATGGTTTTAGGTTTATGAAAACTTATGAAGATTGTACAGAGAGTTTCCAAATATCCCTCATCCTATTGTTAATATTTTACTTTTTACTTTAGTATGACATATTTGTTACGACAAATGAACAAATATTGAATCATTATTATAACTTAAGTTCAGACTTTATTCATATTTTCATAGTTTTAACTAACATGTTTTTTGTTTGTTAGTTTGTTTTATTTTTGCTTCAGGATCTCCATCCAGGATCTACGTTTAGTCGTCATGTCTAGTTAAGCTCTTCTGGACTATGGTAATTTCCCACACCTTCCTTGTTTTTGATGACCTTGATGTTTTTGAGGAGTCAGGTGTTTTCTAGGATGCCCCTAAACTGGGGTTTGTCTAATGTTTTCTTCCTTCCTTCCTTCCTTCCTTCCTTCCTTCCTTCCTTCCTTCCTTCCTTCCTTCTTTCCTT
>NW_016843445.1:0-713 GCF_001698545.2 Rhinopithecus bieti | reverse complement strand
CATCAAAAAGCAGGCGAAGGATATGAAGAGACACTTCTCAAAAGAAGACTTTTATGCAGCCAACAAACATATGATAAAAAGGTTTATCATGACTGGTCATTAGAGAAATGCAAATCAAAACCACAATGAGATACCATCTCACATGAGAGAATGGCAATTATTAAAAAGTCGGGAAACAACAGATGCTGGTGAGGCTGTGCATAAATAGAAATGCTTTTACCCTGTTGGTTGGAGTATAAATTAGTTCAACTAATATGGAAGACAGTGTGGCAATTTCTCAAGGATCTAGAACCAGAAATATCATTTGACCCAGCAATCCCATTTCTGGGTATATACCCAAAGAATTATAAATCATTCTACTATAAAGACACACGCACACGTATGTTTATTGCAGCACTATTTACAATAGCAAAGACTTGGAAGCAACCCAAATGCCCATCAATGATAGACTGGATAAAGAAAATGTGGCACATATACACCATGGAATACTATGTAGCTATAAAAAGAATGAGTTCATGTCCTTTACAGGGACATGGATGAACCTGGAAACCATCATTCTCAGCAAACTATCACAGGAATAGAAAACCAAATACTTCTTGCTCTCACTCATAAGTGGGAGTTGAACAATGAAAACACATGGCCACAGTGAGGGGAACATCACACACTGGGGCCTGTCAGGGAGTGGGGGACAAGTGGAGGGAGAGTGTTAGGAC
>NW_016843444.1:0-994 GCF_001698545.2 Rhinopithecus bieti | reverse complement strand
ATTAAATAGAAACTCAAATATAATCTTCTATTCGCAGCTTGGTATTTAACCTTTTTAAGCACAGTCAACAAAACAACTTTAAGCTGGTTCCCATATTTGAAGACAAGGTCCATTTTATGAAATGGCATTTATAGATGTGACAATGTAGAATTTTAAGAAATAAGAATTACATCAAGAAAATAATATTGAAAAGTTTAAGGTTAAAAGTACATATTTTAATGCCTCTTTTAAAACCCTCAAATCACACTCTTTTAACATGAATTTTGCCAGCACTGTTCATGTTGGCCAGATTTCATGTTGGCCCTAGTTTTCTTTAATAAAGTAAAATGAAATGCATACCAGCAGCAACAACAGCTGGAGGAGGCGAGCCTGCCTCACCACCGCTTGTCTGACTCATTGATGCTACAGATGTTTCTCTAGATGGAGGTAATTGTAACTCCTTTGGGAGAAGATCATAGACAGATTCTGTGGGGAGGGGAACGAGAGGAGAAAACAATTTTTAAAAGAGATTCAGTCAACAATCTAATATTATATGTACAAAATGAGTATGTCTTTTCTCTCATGAGGAAAACTGTATTATTCACAAACAATTCTACAAAACTAATGTAAAAAGTTATTAGCAGCGAAGCACAGTGGCTCACACCTGTAATCCATGATTTTGGGAAGCCAAGGTGAGAGGATTGCTTGAGGCCGGGAATTCAAGACCAGTCTGGGCAACACAGTGACCCCATCTCTACAAAAGTTTTTTTTTTGTTTTTTGTTTTGTTTTTTATTTTTTTTAATCAGCCAGGCATGGTGGTACACACCTGTAGTCCTAACTATCTGGGAGGCTCAGGTGGGAAAATTGCTTGAGGTCAAGGCTACAGTGAGCCATGATCGTGCCACTGCACTCCAGCCTGGGTGAGACCCTGTCTTAAAAAAAAAAAAGGAAAAAGTTTTTTTGCCGGGCGCGGTGGCTCAAGCCTGTAATCCCAGCACTTTGGGAGGCCGAGAC
>NW_016843443.1:0-1820 GCF_001698545.2 Rhinopithecus bieti | reverse complement strand
GCTCTATAATTGTAATTTCAGAGATGATTTTTTGGATAAAACACAAAAAACACAAACAATAAAAGTAAAGATAAACAGATGGAACTACATCAAACTAAAAAGTTTCTGCCCAGCAAGGGTAACAATCAACAAAATGAAAAGGCAACACATGGTGGCGCATGCCTGTAATCCTAGCTACTCAGGAGGCTGAGGCGGGAGAATCGCTTGAACCTGGGAGGCAGAGGTTGCAGTGAGCCAAGGACGCACCACCATACTCTAGCCTGAGTGACAGAGTGAGATACTGTCTCAAAAAAAAAAAAAAAAAGGAAGAAAATATTTGCAAAACACATACCTGACAAAGGGTTAATATATATTATATTCAAGAAACTCATATGGTTTTATTTTTTAAACCCCAAACAACCCTATTAGGTAATGTGCTAGAGGTTTCAGTAGACATGTCTCCAAAGAAGACATACAAATGGTCTACATGTCTATGGAAATGTACTCAGCATCACTAATCATCAGAGAAATGTGAATCAAAACCACAATGAGATACCACCTCACATCTGTTAGCATGTCTATTATAATAAAGTAAAAAGATAACAAGTGTTGGCATGGATATGGAGAAAAGGGAACCTTTATACATTGTTGGTGGGAATTTAAGTTGGCACAGCTATATAGAAAATAGTAGGGAGGTTCCTCAGAATATTAAAAATAGAATTACCATGTGATCCAGCAATCTCACTTCAAGGTATATAGCCAAAGGACATAAAATCACTGATATCTGCATGCTCATGTTTATTGCAGTAGTATTCACAGTTGCCAAGATATAGAAAGAACCAACCTAACTGTCTATTGATGGATGAATGGGAAAGAAAATGTGATACATATTTGGAATATTATTCAATATGGAATATTATTTAACCTTTAAAAAGAAGAAAATCCTGACATTTGCAACAACATGGATGAACCTGGAAGACATTATGGAAAGTGAAATAAGACAGACACACAAAGACAAATACTCCATGATCTCCTGTGGGAGATCTAACATGTGGGATCTAACAAAGTCGAACTCACAGAAACAGAGTAGAAGGTTAGTTAACAAAGGTGGGGGGTAGGGGAAATGGTGAGATGTTGGCCAAAGGTTACAAATTTACAGTTGTAAGATGAATAATTTCTGGAGACCAGACACACAGCATGGTTACTATAGTTAAAAACATTGTATTATAATCTTAAAATTTGCTGAAGAGAGATCTTAAATATTCTCATCATGGGCACATGATATGAGGGGATAGATACGTAAATTAGCTTGATTATTACAATCATTTCACAATGCAGATGTATAATTAAAGCATTACATTGTATATCTTGAATACATGCAAGTTTTATTTGTCAATTATACCTCAATAAAGCTAAAATAATAATTAAAAAAACACAATGTTAAGGAGCTTCAGCAAAAAGTACAGGAATGTATTGATCTCTTTCGCTCCCTGTCCTTTGGGTCTTAAATACGATCTCCATTCTCTAATACTTCCCTAATTCCCACTATCACATTTCAAATGGCAGCGACCAATATGAGACGTCTTCAGCTGTTTGAAATATACATTGTTGCTGATTTCACTTTTTATTCTCTTCTTACTGGTAATAAAATAAAATAAGAAGACAATTGTATATGATCTTATTAACCAATAAATAAATGTCCAAAGACCATTTCTACTAGCAATTTTTGAGTTCTGCAGAATTCACAAAACAGGTCTTTATTCCTAATGCTTCGCAAAATGAAAGAAAACAAATAAACATAAAAAGGCACATGAGGGGCCGGGCGCGGTGGCTCAAGCCTG
>NW_016843442.1:0-707 GCF_001698545.2 Rhinopithecus bieti | reverse complement strand
TTCCTATTGCCTGATTTTATGAGTGATTTTATTTGAAATGAAACTTGAATTTTAGGGGACTGTTAGGAGACTCTGGACCTTATTATGATGTTCATTTTATCTGGCTTTGTCTAATACCACCCTAACAGAGGAAAGGGTGTGCTTGTCTAGTAGGGACACAATTCCAAATTCCCTTCTTCATTTCCTTTGACACCCAAGGCAGGGCTCCTCATTACTGATAAATAAATATGCAGTTTCCAGTGTCACACAAAGCCTTACTTGCACCTCCTAGGGAAGGGTGTCTTGTTAACACATGAAAACTCTAGCTGTCTACTGTGCCTTCTCTGATTCCACTCCAGCAGAGGATTGGAGTGCTTCATTACTCTCTATACAATGGATGCTCACACTTGGACTTTGTTGACCTGGGTAGGTTTTTTGTTTTGCCTTGTTTTTGTCACGCGTGTCCATGTGAAGAGACCACCAAACAGGCTTTGTGTGAGCAACATGGCTGTTTATTTCACCTGGGTGCAGCCGGGCTGAGCCCGGAAACAGTTAGTGAAGGGAGATAAGGGTGGGGCCATTTTATAGAATTTGGGTAGGTAAAGGAAAATTATAGTCAAAGGGGGGTTGTTCTCTGGCAGGCAGGAGTGGGGTCACAAGGTGCTTAGTGGGGAGTTTTGAGCCAGGATGAGCCAGGAAAAGGAGTTTCACAAGATAATATTGCTTAG
>NW_016843441.1:0-418 GCF_001698545.2 Rhinopithecus bieti | reverse complement strand
CACCGCGGCTGCCAATTCCTTGATTTCTATTGTTGTCTTTAATTCTTTCCTTTTGCTTTCCTAAGGTGAATTTTTTTAACTTTTTGTTTGCAAACTTTTTGTTGACCATTTAATGTATTTTGTTCATTCTTAGGTATTAGTATGATATAATTATTTAAAGCTATGAATTTTCCTCTGAGGACTGTGGCAGCTGCATCCCATTTGCTGTAACACACAGTTTTTTAAAATTATTATTTTATTTATGAGCAATTCTGAGATTGTAGTTTTTATTCGCTTTTTTACTCAAGTGACTTTATTTTAAAATTATCAGGTTAGTGTTCTTTTTGTTTTATGATTTTGTGATTAATAATTGTTTTATGATTCTATGGTCAATTTCTGCTTCATTGCATCATAATCAGAGAATGTATTCTGAGCTATA
>NW_016843440.1:0-710 GCF_001698545.2 Rhinopithecus bieti | reverse complement strand
ATTACTTTTATTTGATGGTAAATATTGTTTCCCACTTCTATACTCTTCTCTTACAATAAATTTATACTGATGCTTTTCAGATTCTTCAATAGTAGCCTTTATTTAATAGTAGCCTTTATTTACTAGTATATATTTACTTCATTTACTATTTCCTTTGCTAATTTTTTTTCCAGGAAGTTCTGGTCAGGGTAAGGGCCCATTGTAAACTTCCAGCCTTCATAGTCTGAAAGCTCTCTCCTTCTCTATTGCCACACAGGCAGATTGCTTCCCAAATACATGGCTTCTCTATATGAATCTCTGTATGCCTCATTTTCTGTGCTTCTCCAAATCAAAACAGGTTAAACAGGCTCTCCCTGGGCCCCTTTCTGCCATCACTAGAGCAGCTGGGATGCAGGGCACAAAATCCCTAGGCTGCACACAGCATGGGGACCCTGGGCCCACCCCATGAACCCACTTTTTCCTCCTAGGCTTCCAGGCCTGTAATAGGAGAGGCTGCCATGAAGACCTCTGACAGGCCCTGAAGACATTTTCCCCATTGTCTTGGAGATTAACATGTGGCTCCTCATTACTTATGCAAATTTGTGCAGCTGGCTTGGATTTCTTTTCAGAAAATGGGATTTTCTTTTCTATCACATTGTCAGGCTGCAAATTTTCAAATTTTATGCTTGCTTCCCTTATAAAACTGAATGCCTTTAACTGCACCCAAGTCA
>NW_016843439.1:0-906 GCF_001698545.2 Rhinopithecus bieti | reverse complement strand
TGTGGATTCATCTAACAGAGTTAAATCTTTCTTTTGATTCAACATGTTGGAAGCACTCTTTTTCTAGAACCTACAAATGTCCTTTTTTGAACCCATTGATGCCCATGGGGGAAAAACAGAATATCCAGAGATAAAAGCTAGAAAGAAGCTATCTCTGAAACTGCTTTATGATGTGTGGATACTTCTCACAGAGTTAAAATATTCTTTTTTTTTTTTTGAGATGGAGTCTTGCTCTGCCGCCCAGGCTGGAGTGCAGTGGCCGGCTCTCAGCTCACTGCAGGCTCCGCCTCCTGGGTTCACGCCATTCTCCTGTCTCAGCCTCCCGAGTAGCTGGGACTACGGGCGCCCGCCTCATCGCCTGGCTAGTTTTTTGTATTTTTTTTTAGTAGAGACGGGGTTTCACCGTATTAGCCAGGATGGTCTCGATCTCCTGACCTCGTGATCCGCCCGTCTCGGCCTCCCAAAGTGCTGGGATTACAGGCTTGAGCCACCGCGCCCAGCCCTAAAATATTCTTTTTACTCAGTGGTTGAAAACACTTTATTTGGAGAATCTGCGATGTGACATTTGGCAGCCCATTGAGGCCTATGGGGAAAAATATAATATCCCCAGATAAAAACTTGAAAGAAACTATCTGTGAAACTGCTTTGCGATGTGTGGATTCATCTCACATAGTTAAGTCTTTGTTTTGATTCAGCAGGTTGGATACACTCCTTTTGGAGAATCTGTGAAGGGACATTTGAGAGTCCATGTAAGACTCTGGGGAAAACTAAATATTGCCAGATAAAAAGGAGAAAGAAGCTACATGTGAATCTGCTTTGTGATGTGTGGATTCATCTCACAGAGTTAAAACTTTCTTTTGAGTCAGCAGGTTGGGAACACTCTTTATGACGAATCTGTGAAGGGAT
>NW_016843438.1:0-905 GCF_001698545.2 Rhinopithecus bieti | reverse complement strand
TTTTTTTTTTTTTTTTTTTTTTTTTTTTTTGCTTAAAATTACCTTAGCTATTCGGGCTCATTTGAGTTTTACATAAATTTTAAAACAGTTTTTTTGGGGGGTCTGTTAATGTTTCTGGTAGTTTGATAGGAATAGCATTAAATCAGTAAATTTCAATGGGCAGTTTGGCCACTTTAATGATACTAATCTTTTCTATTCATGAGCATAAGATGGTTTTCCTTTTGTTTGTGTCATCTCTGACTTCTTTAAGCAGGGCTTTGTCATTCTTGTCATAGACATCTTTCACCTCCCTCTTTAGTTGTATTCCTAGATATTCTGGTTTTTTTTTTTTTTTTTTTTGTGGTAATTGAGAATGGGATTATGTTTTTGATTTGGCTTTTGGTTTGGATGTTGCTGATGTACAGGGATGCTACTGATTTTGTATCCTGAAACTTTGCTGAAGTTGTCTGCCAGTTTAAAAAGCTTTTCTGCTGAGACTGCAGGGTTTTGAAGATATATAATCATGTCATCTGCACACAGGGATAGTTAGACTTCCTCTAATTGCTCTGGCCAGGACTTCCAGTTCTGTGTTGAATAGGAGTTTTGAGGGAAGGCATTCTTGTCTTGTGCCAGTTTTCAAGGAGGAATGCTTCCAGCTTGTGTCCATTTAGTATGTTGGCTCTAAGTTTGTCATAGATGATGTGTGTACCTTGAATACCTAGTTTGTTGAGGGTTTTAAACATGAAGGATAGTAATTATATTGAAACCTGTCCAGAGCCATGAGGCCCGGAATTAGCCAACCTCTGTTGCTTGATCCCCGCAAAGCGGAGACAAGATGGCACATTTCTGGGTTCTTCATTACTAACCTTTCCCGCACGCGTGCTAACCTTTCCCGCGCTCGCCTAAACTGTTCCCGTGCGCGCAAG
>NW_016843437.1:0-997 GCF_001698545.2 Rhinopithecus bieti | reverse complement strand
GCACTTATCCCCTTTCCCCTCCACTGGGATGGGTGTGTCAACTATACAGCTTGAAACGGCTTTAAAGCACTTGGGCTGCTGCAGGGCACAGAAACTATACTGGCTCTTCAAAGGACATCTTCTCAAGCCACCTCTATGGTGTCAAGACAAGTAGAACACCCTTCCCTTCCCACTTGAAACCCACAGTCAGATGTGACAGGGGTGGTACTCAGGAGCGTTAATTCTTGTCATCTTTTTTGTCATCATCCTCCGAGGGGTAGGAATGCCACGTCAGCCTTTCCTCATAGAAGGATATGACAACCTGTGGGCACTTGACATTGGCTGCCTTGGCAGGGACCAGGAAGCCTCATCAGAGTTTTTCCATTTCGTCAGGAACATGAGCTCTCCACTGGAGTCTGTAGCTCCAATAATCCCCTCGGCTCCTCAAGCAAAGCCTGGTGGCTTTTCTGACTCGTCTTTCTTCTTCTTTGGTTTGCTCTCCTCTCCCTTATCTTCAGAATCAGAATCAGCTTTGCGCTTGCCTCCCTCTGATTTCTCTGTCTCGTGCTGTTTCCTGTGACTGCAGAAACTCAGCAAGGAGGTCGGGGCAATCCAGGTTCTCTTCTGGCTCCCATGTGTTGTCCTCATCTGAGAAGCCCTACCACTTTAGGAGGTATTCCACTTTGCCCTCTACCACTCGACGGTCGAGAACTTCTTCCACCACATATTCCTCTTCCTCCTCTTCTAGCACCCCCTCCACTTTCTTCTTGCTTTGTTTTTTCCCCATAGTGCCCGCCAGCTTTCTGGTGTAAAGGGTGACGCTGCTCAGAGCAGCGCCCAGGAGCCCGAGAAGAATCAGTGCTGCCCTACTGGCGCGTCGCGTCGGGTCGGCTGGGGGAGTGGCGCCCAGGAAGGCAGCAAGCCGGGCGGCCGCAGTGCAACCCCTCACTGAAGCGGCGCACCGCAGGCCCGGGCAACGGCCCTCCCCTCGGCCGAACAAAAGAACCTGGCACGCAGC
>NW_016843436.1:0-701 GCF_001698545.2 Rhinopithecus bieti | reverse complement strand
CAAGAAATAACTAAGATCAGAGTAGAACTGAAGGAGATACAGACACAAAAAAATCTTCAAAAAATCAATAAATCCAGGAGCTGTCTTTTTGAAAACATCAACAAGATTGATAGACCGAAATGGAGATCTGGAGCAAGATGGCCGAATAGGAACAGCTCCAGCCTCCAGCTCCCAATGTGAATGACACAGAAGAAGTGTGATTTCTGCATTTTCAACTGAGGTACCGGGTTCATCTCACTGGGCAGTGTGGGACAATCGGTGCTGGTCAACTGGTGCAGCCCAACCAGCAATAGCTGAAACAGGGCGAGGCATCACCTCACCTGAGAGGTGCAAGGGGGAAGGGAATCCCTTTAGAAACTGAGACACACAACACCTGGAAAATCGGGTAACTCTCACCCTAATACTGCACTTTACCAAGGGTCTTAGCAAACGGCACACCAGGAGATTATATATCACACCTGGCCAGGAGGGTCCCACGCCCACAGAGCCTCCCTCATTGCTAGCACAGCAGTCTGAGATCTAACTGCAAGGCAGCAGTGAGGCTGGGGGAGGGGCGCCAGCCATTGCTGAGACTTAAGTAGGTAAACCAAACCTCTGGGAAGCTCAAACTGGGTGAAGCCCACTGCAGCTCAAGAAGGCCTGCCTGTCTCTGCCTGTCTCTGTAGACTCCACCTCTGGGGACAGGGCACAGCTAAACAAAA
>NW_016843435.1:0-1215 GCF_001698545.2 Rhinopithecus bieti | reverse complement strand
AATATCTTTAAAATTTTATGGCTATGGGTATAAAAATTATAATTGTGAACATTAGCATTTCATTTTCACGAGCAGCTGCCAGTTTATGATCCCTTAGGATTTTATTAAATTCGTGAATAGAATTGAAAGTCATCATGCTTACTCAGATCTATTCCCTGTCATCATACATCAGAAACAGCCTTTCTAAAATGAAATCTACGGTGGCAAAGGTATTTAGGAACTAATCTCTACCCTTTCCTCTGATACTGTCTTCACTTACCATATTTTGCCTCCCCCCTTTTTTTGTTTCTTTTCTCTTTAAGACCCCTTTGACCAGAATATGGCTGCTTCACTCTATTATTTATTGTTATATTTGAGTTTAAGTAAATTCTAATTAAGATTCTTAATTTATAGTTGGACAGTTTTCCCCAAGACTACACAGGTCTCAAGAACAAAAGACAAAGATGAGGCTTCTCAAGTGACTCTTTTTTTCTCTTCTCTTCCACCCCTGACCTCTCCTCCAGAACACTTCTGTGTACACAAAGACTAAAACTTTCAGAAGGAGGAAAGGAACTGTCTAAAATTTGTTTTTCATTAGTTTTCTTCCCTTCACTTCCTCATGCTCAGCTGATGGAGAAAGTCCATCAGCTCGTAAGCAGATGAGAGGACAAAGTAGTGAGAATTCCACATCAGAAGTAGTCAGTGAAGCTGATGCTGGGGTCTGGCTTGCTGCAGGTCATGTAGTATAAACTATGAAATAAAGGTAAGGATCTCAAAGAATAGGCCCAACCATGTCAGCACTTGCCCAGTGCATGTACAGGGAGAGGGACTGTGTACCCTTTTTGTCCATGAGACACTTCTATCGTCTATGGAGCAGCATACACATGTCCATTATAAGTCTTGGTTTTATTTATTATTATAGATAGTTATCTCTTTATATACAACCATAAGTCAATATGATCCTTGATATTTCTGATAACACACAGTTAAATCATTATTTTTAAAATTATCTGAAGCATTGGTGTATACATACATTTTCATAGGTGACATAGAAAATTCTGTCCTAAAGTCAATTTTGTGAATGTCTTGGTTCTTGGGCTGTTTTGAATCGAAATTCATGTGAAAAAATAATTTTAATAAAATTATTGCAATAAAATACTGGATCCTGGACAGATTTGAATGATCTCTAAGTATAAACAGTACTTCCACAGCACTTCCATGTCCGGAGCCATGAGG
>NW_016843434.1:0-1221 GCF_001698545.2 Rhinopithecus bieti | reverse complement strand
TGGTACTACCTAGATTTTCTTCTAGGGTTTTTATGGTATTAGGTCTTTCAATGAAAAACAACATTTACCACCCGTACATATATACTCAAATACTCTGAATACTGGGGAAAGGGTAATAAGACAGATGTAAAAAGTAAGACTTATGCTTGATGTATAAGATACCGAAAGCTAACACTTGCTGTGATCTACATAGCACTTTGCTAAGTTCTTTATGTCTCATATGATCATCACAGTAAGCTGTGAAGTAGACATTGTTATTCCATTTGCCAGGTAAGTACATTGAAACTCCAAAACGTGAAATAAGTTGCCCAGTCTTTCACAGCTACTAAGCAGTGGAGCCAGATTCAACTCCAGATCCCCCTCACTGGGGCACCCTTGCTCCTCCCCTGTATGGGGCTGAAAAAGAGGATAGTCCTCTCCGCTGCAAAACCTGGTGTGACTCATCTCTAAGACAGAGCTAATACTACCACCCACTGCAAGCTTCTCCTGAGCGTGGAGAAAAAGCCACATGACGTTCAGAGTCCAGTGCTTGGTCCAGGGTAAATGCTTGATGAACAGCAGCTATCGTGATTGCATCACATGATTTAGCTGAGCTCTTGTTTCCACTAGGCAGTTTCATCGCTAAGACAAGTAAGACAAGGAATTTTCTCAGGAAACTTCTAGAGATCAATCTTTGATTAAGGTACCAGCTAATATTACTGTATAAGAAGATAAGTTTTGGGGGTGAATCAGAAAACAAAGAAAATAAAGGGGAGGCAGATTGAAATAAACATAGAAGGCCTGTTCCAATACTGGGACTTAAATCACTATAAATGGATGCTCCATTCTACGTCTGAAGTTCCTATGATATTTTATAGGAGCCACACTTCATTATTTTTCTTCCAAGGTCGGGGAAGTACAGGTTCCACTTTGTGCTTCTAACTGCAATATTTAAACTGTA
This sequence comes from Rhinopithecus bieti, assembly GCF_001698545.2. NCBI lineage: Eukaryota > Metazoa > Chordata > Mammalia > Primates > Cercopithecidae > Rhinopithecus > Rhinopithecus bieti. The sequence continues at coordinate 281 of NW_016843434.1, read as the reverse complement.
ATCCCTCTGTACTATCCTTCCGGCAGGAATTAAGTCAGGTAAGCAAAGAGCTTTAAATCTCTTCGTGAAAGAGTACCAACAATAATTGTTGAGAATCATTGTTACTCTGACATTTTAGATCCTTCATTCTTTTCTCTTCAGAGAAATGGATGCCCAGGTGTAAATATAATAGGATTTAAATTGAGGAAAATGAGTAGCAAATGGATTTCAGAACATAAACAGAGTCCATGCTCATTGGTATCCTTAAATCTACTTTTTCTTTTTTCTTTCTCTCTCTCTCT
>NW_016843433.1:0-904 GCF_001698545.2 Rhinopithecus bieti | reverse complement strand
AAAAAAAAAAAAGATCCATTCCCACATATATTCCCCAGGTTTCTGTCACTATAAGCTGGAAACATCACATAGTTCTTTTGGTGCCCATCACACCTCTCTGTGGGTAACAACTTGTACCTCACCTTAGGGTCTACTAGGACTTGAGCCTCATAGTAGGTCTCTAGGTCCTCAGGAGGATCGGCAGTACCTACAAGGTCACTAGGTCAGAAAAGCTCGTTATAAGTCTTCAGTAAAGCGGGGTTAACCTCAGGCAGGGGGAACAACCTGCTTCTACTGTTTTACTGGGGGTCCCCAAGACAACTCCCCACTTCAGTAATTAGCTAGGAGGACTCAGCATACAGTTGACTCACTGTTATAATGTACTACCTCAAAAGGATAAAAAAGCAAAATTAGCAAAGAGAAAAGGTAAGTAAATAGGACAAAGTCTGGAGGAAACTAGGCACAGTTTCCAAGTGTCCTCTCCCTGCAGAGTCACAGAGCCTGGACTAATTTCTCCAGCATCTAATTGTGACAACACCTGTGAAATGTCATCTACCAGAGAGACAGACCAGGGTTTTTATTGAGGGCTATTCACACAACCAGTCTCTGCTTAGCACATACCAAAATTCCAGAGTCCCAGAAGGAAAATCGGTCTCAGCATAGATCAAATTGTTTGCACAAACAGGTTAAACAGTGTGAGTAACCTTTGCCATTTAGGGAATGGGGAAACTCTCCCAAAATCCAAGTTCCTAGAAATCAGCCAAGGCTCAACCTTATAAGCAGACCTTTCTAAGGAGAACATTCTCAGGCCTTGCTCTGTTAAAACTCTTTCCTACACAGCTGTCAATGAAGACGTGGTAGAATTTAGGGGGTTGAGGTCCCCAGTTTCCTTGCAGCTGTTCATATGTCCCTACTCTAGTTTTTT
>NW_016843432.1:0-930 GCF_001698545.2 Rhinopithecus bieti | reverse complement strand
TCCTATATATTTTATTCCTTTGAATCCTATTTATTATAAATGGGGTTCTTTATTTTATTTTAGATAGTTTATTATTAGTATACAGAAATACAATTGCCTTTTATTTTTTAAAATTTCACTTTTAAGTCCTCATGAAAACATTTATTATAGCCTAATGGTAAAGCACTGGATTTATAATCCTGATTTTGCCACATGATGAATCAAGACATTTATCTTCATAAAAACACTTTGAAGTAGTGACTTAAACTCACTGTTTCTATAGTTCTGACAATTAATGTCATTTTTCTTCTTTTGGCATTGATGGATGCTTGATCATGCAACTATATAAAGTACCCTGTGCCCTTATCAATAAACAATATCCTTGGTCAATGAATAAAGGTGTGAATAATTTTTAAAATTCTTTCCATATAGCTTCTTTTTCACTCTGTCACCCAGGCTGGAGTACAGTGGTGTGATCATGGCTTACTGCAGCATCAACCTCCTGGGCTCAAGTTATCCTCCCACCTCAGTTTCCAGAGTATCTGGGACCATAGGCATGCACCACCATGCCCATCTATTTTTTTTTTTTTAATAGAGACAAGGTCTCACTATATTGTCCAAGGTGGTATCGAACTCAAGTGATCCACCTACCTTGACCTCCCAAAGTGCTAGGATTACAGTTGTAAGCCACTGCACCCAGCCCATTTTCCATATAGTTTCTAAGCAATTGTCAGGCATTGTTCTAACAAAAAATGGATCTAATGGACATGCTTGAAATAGATTCACTTAAAGACCATTGAACAAACATGATGTGAAATATAAACTTGTAGTGGGGAAAACTCATTATAAATAAGCAGCAGTGGAAAATTATACAGTAATTTGTTGCCAGTAGCTCCAATAGCCTTGAAAGATCTCACAATTGACCTTTTTTTTTTTTTTTTTTTTTTTTTT
>NW_016843431.1:0-324 GCF_001698545.2 Rhinopithecus bieti | reverse complement strand
TCCCAGCACTTTGGGAGACCGAGGGGAGCAGATCATGAGGTCAAGAGATTGAGACTAGCATGGCCAACATGGTGAACCCCATTTCTACTAAACATACAAAAATTAGCTGGGCTTGGTGGTGGTGCCTGTAATCCCAGTTACTCGGGAGGCTGAGACAGGAGAATCGCTTGAACCCAGGAGGCAGAGGTGGCAGTGAGCCGAGATCAAGCCATTGCACTCCAGCCTGGGTGGCAAGAGCAAAACTCCATCTCAAAAAAAAAAAAAAAAAAAAAAATCACAAAAGGTGTGTTTTCTTTTTTCCACCTCCCAAAATAAAAAAACCAC
>NW_016843430.1:0-712 GCF_001698545.2 Rhinopithecus bieti | reverse complement strand
AAAATAAAATAAAATAAAAAAATAAAAAAATAAAATTAAAAAAAAAAAGAAAAATAGGCTTAACGGACTCACAGTTCCATATGGCTGGGGAGGTCTCACAAACAGGGCAGAAGGCGAAGGAGGAACAAAGGCACATTTTACATGGTGGCAGGCAAGAGAGTGTGTGCAGGGGAACTGGCCTTTCTAAAACCATCTTATCTTGTGAGACTTATTCACTGTCATGAGAACAGCATGAGAAAAACCCACCCCCATGATTCAATTACCTCCTACTGGGCCCCTTCCATGACACATGGGGATTATGGGAGCTACAACTCAAGATGAGATATGGCTGTGGACCCAGTCTCCATAACAAGTACCTAGAATCTAAAGTCATGTATTCCAAATGCTTGAGGCCCCTTCCCTGTTTATGGGGTTAGACTGTTAGCTAGCATGATATAAAATCATGAGTTTTTTAAACTAAAATTATCTAGATATGTTAAAAAAACATTATGTTCCAGGTTGAAAGACAGAAACCTGAAATGAGGGCAGCTATCCATTTCAGACAGCATTTAAGACATGTTCTTGTACCTGTCACTGGACCAGAACCTATATGTATGTCAAGAGGAAAGGGTAGTATCTCTTGTGAACCTGAATAATGGTTTCGACCTTGTTATTTGTACTTTTTTGTCACGTCAGCACACTTGCATACCTGTGCTTTAGAACTCGAGTGAAC
>NW_016843429.1:0-997 GCF_001698545.2 Rhinopithecus bieti | reverse complement strand
TATTTTAACAAATTAGGAGTGAACTTTTTTTTTTTTTTTTTTTTTCAGATGGAGCCCTGCTCTGTCGCCCAGGCTGGAGTGCAGTGGCGCGATCTTGGCTCACTGCAACCTCACAAACAATTCTCCTGCCTCAGCCTCCCGAGTAGCTGGGATTACAGGCATGCGCCACCACACCCAGCTAATTTTTGTATTTTTAGCAGAGACGGTGTTTCACCGTGTTGGCCAGGCTGGTCTTGAGCTCCTGACCTCAGGTGATCCACCCGCCTCGGCCTCCCAAAGTGCTGGAATTACAGTGAAGCCACTGTGCCAGCCAGGAGTGAACTTCTTTAACCCAATAAAGTGAACCTCCAAAATCCTGCAACAAGAAATCATGCTCAGAAGTGAAGCATTGAAACCATTTCTTTGAGTACCAGAAGAAGACCGGAATCATGCCCATTATCACGAATGTTTTTTTTTTTTTTTTTTTGAGATGGAGTCTTACTCTTTGTCACCCAGGCTGGATGGCAGTGGCGCGATCTCGGCTCACTGCAACCTCCCCCTCCGGCCTCAGGATTACAGCACACGCCACCACGTCCTGGTGATTTTTGGTTTGTTTTTTGAGATGGAGTCTTGCTCTGTCACCCACGCTGGAGGGCAGTGGCACAATCTTAGCTCACTGCAGCCTCCACCTCCTGGGATCAAGGGATTCTCCTGCCTCAGCCTCCCGAGTAGCTGGGCTTACAGGCAAGCACCCCACGTTCAGCTAATTTTTGTATTTGTAGTAGAGACAGGTTTCACCATGTTGGCCAGGCTGGTCTTGAACTCCTGACCTCATGTGATCTGCCTGCTTCGGCCTCCCAAAGTGCTGGGATTACAGGCATGAGCCACAGTGCCCAGCCCATTATCACCACTTTAATTTAAATGTGAAACTGAAGATCCTAGTTTGTACAGTAAGTAAAAGAAAAGATATAAGAATTGGATGCCTGGGTGTGGATATATAATATATATATATAATATA
>NW_016843428.1:0-712 GCF_001698545.2 Rhinopithecus bieti | reverse complement strand
ACCCTCACATCCCGATCCACGCCCCCCCTGCGCACCCCCACACCCCGGATCCACGCCCCGCCAGCGTCATCTCCCCTCCAGCCGTGCTTTTCCGGAAGGCAGCGCTGCCCCTACCCCCGCCGCGCTGGGCCTGGCTCCTCTCGACCTGCTTGGAGCCGCCCCATCTGGCTGCTGTTCTGGGTTCCAGGACAGCCACGTGAGGGCTGTTTACAGAGGGAAAGAAGTGGCTCCTAACAGAGGACAGACGATTCTCAAAAGACACCTGCTCTTCCTGTAGAACAGACTTTTTCAGCAGGATTTACCTTTCAGTGAAACATGATTTGACTTGAAAAGGAACCCAGGGAGAAGTCTGAGACTACAGCTGTCCGGGTGTGAGCGTGAGCGGGTAGAGGTGTGCCCTTGTTTGCCTCAGCCTGTCTGATTTTCTCAGGCTGTTTTTTCTGTTTCTGTCCATGGAGGAAGAGAAAGATGACAGCCCAGAGGTATGTAACTCAGGGGGCCAGATCCCTGGACTTCCCAGTTGGGGGGCATTTCTGGACCCAGAGAAGGGTCCTCTTGACGTCTGCTCTGCCGCGCTGGCTTCTTGGTGCCTGAGGACTGTGGGAGTGGTGGTTCTGGCCCCTCTCTGCCGCCTGTCACAGCTACCAGCGCGTGTTAGACGCGTGAGTTCACAGCAAGGACAGCCAGCGGGGCCCATGGGCATTTTTTCACA
>NW_016843427.1:0-996 GCF_001698545.2 Rhinopithecus bieti | reverse complement strand
GCTCATAAATATACATTTGCTTCTTATCTGGATGTACTTATTTAAAAACCCGTATTCTACAGTGTGAACTTACAATGTGATTTTGACTCTTCATAAATATAAATATGCAAAATTACCAAAATTAGAGGGATTAGCCTTTAGGAAAGTACAAATTATTAAAATCGCCTAAGCACTATATCTATTTCTAAGTAACAGAGGAAGCACATTTAGTATTTCTTTAAAAAAAAAAAAAAACACCTAAGAGGTATAAGTTAATATCAGCTTAGGGAGAATTTTACAAGATACTAGGTTATAAGAAACGATTATTTAACCTTGATTATTCAATGAAAAGTAGTATTTTTAGATTTTTAGAGGGATAACTCTTGAGCATCTCTACTAAACAAATAATTATATATGCTGGTTTAAAATAAAAATAAATCAGTTTGCATTATAAAGGTGGGAGAAGTATCCATTTTTTTATTGTAATAATCAAGTGTTACATCGCCTTCATAGGAAACATGCATATTCTTATAAAATACTTAAAGCCTCAACTGTTCCTTTAGAATTACTGACTTTGATGAATAAATAAGCCCCAATAAAGTCAATATTGTAACATCTAAAAGCATATTGTCCCTTTTGGGAAATGTCATTTTGTTTTAATTATTATAATAAAATTACTTACTGGAATATTCTCCATAGCATTTTGCTTTTTTTATTTTGAGAAGTAAGGACATTATGCCATTGATTGCTAGTGATCCTGTGAGGTCCAAAGTTGGGACAACTCATGGAAGGCAAAGAAAAAAGTTTTCATCACCCTGGAGGTACAGCTACTATGAATGTCCTACCTAGGTTGGCAGACAGGTATGTGTGTACAGGAGGCCTGACGTGGAGGGAAAGGTCACAGGGAGAAGGTGGTATGGGAAGATTATGAGACAGACTGCCTACTCAAGTTGGCTCAGGATTAGCTTTGCTGGAACATTTAAATGTTTGGGTTTTTGGCCGGGCGCGGTGGCTCAA
>NW_016843426.1:0-999 GCF_001698545.2 Rhinopithecus bieti | reverse complement strand
AAAAAAAAAAAAAAAAAAAAAAAAAAGGAAGGAAGAGAAGGAATAGAAGGGGAGAAGAGGAGAAGAGGAGAAACCTCACTCAAATGTATTCCTCTTTGAATGTTTTAAGAAGTCACCCAGAATTTGGACCTGAGCAAAGCCTACTTGTTCTCTGTGACCGTATGTCATATTTCCTACAGAAACAGAAATCTTCATGAAGTTCACATCAAAGGTCTATGGGTTTGGTGGTTCTGGCCATAAGCTGTCATTCTAATTCTATCAATCCTTCCTTAGTCTACATGACCATGGAGAATCATTTCAGAGAGTTTCTAGGGTTGAGTTAGCAGGTGTCAATGCAGATGGGGCCATGGAGTAAATGTCTGAAAAGCAGAAAAAGCTTTGACATAATTTAGGTCATCAAAGAAATATCCTGTGACTTTTTCAGAGGATGTTTGAAATAGCATGGTCTATGTTAATAGAAATATGTATATTTAGGCCGGGCATGGTGGCTCATGCCTGTAATCCCAACACTTTGGGAGGCTGAGGCGGGCAGATCATGAGGTCAGGAGTTCGAGACCAGCCTGACCAACATGGTAAAACCCCGCCTCTACTAAAAATACAAAAATTAGCCGGGCGTGGTGGTGCGCACCTATAATCCCAGCTACTCAAGAGGCTAAGGCAGGAGAATCGCTTGAACCCGGGAGGCAGAGGTTGCAGTGAGCTGAGATCATGCCATTGCACTCCAGCCTAGGTGACAGAGCAAGACTCCACCTCAAAAAAAAAAAGAAAAAAAAAGAAAGAAAGAAATATGTGTTTTTGAATATAACTATCCCTGAAGTGCTGAGAAACTGATTTACCCATTTGCTCTTCATTTTGAACTCGAACTACTTCTGCCACCTACTCTGTCACCCCTTCCAATTTTTCAGTCATAGGAAACTATTTCATTGCTTTTATTTTCACCAGGGATGGGCAGGGGAAGGAAACTCAAGCATATTAAATATGCTACTTGTTAGGTGCTTT
>NW_016843425.1:0-419 GCF_001698545.2 Rhinopithecus bieti | reverse complement strand
TGAGGTGACTTCGTGCGGGCAGCGGGCCTGTGCGCCAGAGGCCGGCCCCTGGGGCCCAGAGGCGCCACAGCGCGAGGAGGCACCCGCCTCCCAGCGATTTCACCCTCCGGCCCGCCCGGCCCGAGATGTGTCCCAGTGGCTGCGGACAAGCCAGCATTCTGCTCGGCGGCGGCTGCAAAGGGGCGAGAACTGAGAACCCCCGCTGAACCCCATTCGGGGTGACCGCCAAGTGCCCATGCCAGCGACCCCGATCTCCCTCCGGTGGAGGAGTGCGGCGGGAGGCACGGCCGGGGGGCCTCAGGCTGGGCGCGCTGGCGATCCCGAGGCAGACCAGGTCATGCACCTCCAGCCCGCCTGGGCACCCAAGCTACAGCCGGCTTCTGTGTGCAGGCAGCAGCCTCCAGGCAATCCCCGAGCCC
>NW_016843424.1:0-633 GCF_001698545.2 Rhinopithecus bieti | reverse complement strand
AGTTATCTGACTTTGATTCTTGAGCTCAATAGGGAGAGTTTGAATAACAGGGGCCACCGATACTAACATGTGTTAAACAGAGAAACTGCTTCTCATATTTGATAGGCAATAAATGTTGCATTTATTTTATACTTCTAAGCGAAGTCTCATTCTCACTTGCTCATTTTCCGAGAGTGAGAAAGCCCAAGATCTCATGGCCCTTCCCCTTCCTCGGGTTATGGACACCAGGGCCCTGGGGACTGCAGAGCTGGGGAGGTCTCCTGGGAGTCATGGGGCCATGGAGGAGAGCGGAGGAGAGAATGCTGTTCTTGCGTGTGATCAGGTGGCTGTCAGATCCCCGCTCCTACATTCAGTAGGGAGTGACCTTCGGAAAATTATGTAACCTCTCTAAGTCTCGGTTTTCTCATCTGAAAAATGCAGCTGATGGTAATAATCCTCATCCAGGAGAACAGTATTTGTTGATCATCCTCATGGCATTCTTTTTAAGAGCTTCACTGCACTCCATTATATGGGCATTAAATTATTAATTTATTGTGTGCAATCTCAGCTCACTGCAACCTCCACCTCCCGGGTTCAAGCGACTCTCCTGCCTCAGCCCCCCGAGTAGGTGGGATTACAGACGTGCGCCACCAC
>NW_016843422.1:0-710 GCF_001698545.2 Rhinopithecus bieti | reverse complement strand
AGCAGCAGTAAGATTTTAAAGCTCTCAATAGCAAAGACTTGGAACCAACCCAAATGCCCATCAATGATACACTGGATAAAGAAAATGTGGCACATACACACTACGAAATACTATGCAGCCATAAAAAAGAGTGAGTTCATGTCCTTTGCAGGGACATGGATGATGCTGGAAACCATCGTCCTTAGCAAACTAACACAGGAACAGAAAACCAAACACCACATGTTCTCACTTACAAGTGGGAGCTGAACAAAGAGAACACATGGATACAGGGAGGGGAACATCACATACTGGGGCCTGCTGGGGGGTAGGGAGAAAGGGGAGGGAGAGCATTAGGACAAATACCTAATCCACGCGGGGCTTAAAACCTAGATGACGGGTTGATAAGTGCAGCAAACCACCACAGCACATGTGTACCTATGTAACAAACCTGCACGTTCAGCACACGTATCCCAGGATTTGAAGTAAAATAAAAAAGAAAAAGAAAAAAAAACAGCTCTCAACCCTTGAGTGCAGGTCTACTATTTTGTGTGATAAAACAGAAAGTACACACAAGGCACATCTGAAAAAAAAAGATTGCTCAAGAGAAAGCATTTGTGCAACTGTTTGAGTTGCAAGCTAAACTAGCTGACTTTTCACAGAATATAATTTTACTTGAAAGAATAATGGGCAAACTATGGTTATTCTGACCTGGGTATTTGGCAGACAATTTC
>NW_016843421.1:0-1148 GCF_001698545.2 Rhinopithecus bieti | reverse complement strand
CCGTCTTGGCCTCCCAAAGTGCTGGGATTACAGGCTTAAGCCACCGCGCCCGGTCAAAAAAACTTTTTTTAATTAGCCAGGCGAGGTGGCCGCGCCTGTGGTCCCAGCTGCTCGGGAGGCTTGAAGTGGGAAGATCGCTTAAGCCAGAGTTCGAGGCTGCAGTAAGCCGTGTTCGAGCCACTATACTTCAGCCTGGGCGGCGGAGATCCTTTCTAAATAATAAATAAGTAAATAAGTAAGGTCCAGCCTCTTCGCTCCCAATTCCCTCCGTCTTTCCCCGCTCCGCCTTCTGGAAGCCGGACCCCCGGTGGCCCACCCCTCCCCCACGCCAGGGGCCGGGAACTGCGGGTGCGCGGGGCGGGAGCCGGGCGGGCCTAGGCGCGGCCGACACGTGGGTAGGGAGGCCGCGGCCCAGGAGGCGGGCCCGGAGTGGGTGTGGGTTTGTCCCTGCGTGGGAGAAACCAACCCCTGCCTCCTCCGAAGCGCCAAGTTCCTACACCGCTTGTCGGGCCCGGGCGGTCGGAAATCAGTCCCCACGCCCCGGACCCCCTCCTGGAGGGACAACGAACACAGACGCGAGACGGCTCCGGCTGACGCCCGAGCCGCCCTGCGCCTCCGCGCCTGCTAGCGCGTCACCCCCGCCCCGGCGAGGTGGTAGCGCCCGGCGTGACGTCACCTATTGTTTACAAATCAACCGGAGCCGGCAGGATTCTGGCTCCCGCGGCGGCAGTCGCGCGGCTGGAGTGCCTGGCGGGCTCCAGCTTCCGCGTCCGCCCCTGGCCCGGCTTCGCCCGCAGCCCCGCGCCCGCGGGCAACCAAGTCCCCAGCGACGCCCGCACAGCTCCGGGTGTCAGGACGGGGGGCCATGCCGTGCCGGAGGGAGGAGGAAGAGGAAGCCGGCGAGGAGGCGGAGGGGGAGGAAGAAGAGGACAGCTTCCTCCTGCTGCAGCAGTCGGTGACGCTGGGCAGCTCGGGCGAGGTGGACCGGCTGGTGGCCCAGATCGGCGAGACGCTGCAACTGGACGCGGCGCAGGACAGCCCGGCCTCGCCGTGCGCGCCCCCGGGGGCGCCGCTGCGGGCCCCGGGGTCCCTGGCTGCGGCGGTGCCGGCGGACAAGACCCGGCCCCCGGCGGTACCGCTGCTGCTGC
>NW_016843420.1:0-1143 GCF_001698545.2 Rhinopithecus bieti | reverse complement strand
CAGTGATGCCAAACTGCTCTGTCAGCAGAAAGCTTTACCTCTATGAGATGAATGCACACATCACAAAAGAGTTAACAGAAACTTTCTCTCCAAGTTTTACCTGAAGATATTTGCTTTTTCACCTTTGGCCTCTGTCTGCTCCCAAATATCCCTTTGCATATTCCACAAAAATAGTGTTACCAAATTGTTCAATGAAAAGGAAGATTTACCTTTGTTAGATGAAGTCACCCATCACAAAAGAGTCTCTCAGAAAGCTTCTTTCTAATTTTTTTCTGAAGTTATTTCCTTTTTCACCACAGGCTTCTGTGTTCTCCGAATATCCCTTTGTAGGTTAAACAAAACAGGGTTACAAAATTTTCAATGAAAAGAATGGTTTATCTCTGGGAGGTGAATTCACCCATCACAAAGAAATTTCTCAGAAGGCTCCTTTCCACTCTTTATCTGTATATATTTGCTTTTCCACAATCAGCGTCAATGCACTCCAAAATATGCCTTCTCAGACACCACAAAAACAGTGATGCCAAACTGCTAAATCAACAAAATGGTTTACCTCTATGAGTGAGGTGAATACATATATCAAAAAACAGTTTCTCAAAACCTTCTTTCCAGTTTTATCTGAAGATATTTACTTTTCACCATAGGTCTCTACGAGCTTCCAGAAATCCCTTTGTAGCTTCCCAAAAACAGTGCTACCAAACTGCTCAACGAAAAGAAAGGTGTAACTCTGTGAGGTGAATTCACCCATCACAAAGCAGGTCCTCAGAAAGCTTCTTTTTAGTTTTTGCCTGAGGATATTTCCTTATTCACCTTAGGTCTCAATGTCCTCGTGAATATTCCTTTGAAGACTCCATGAAAACAGTGTTCGCAAACTGCTCCATGAAAATAAAGGTGTAAATCTGTGAGATGAATTCACACATCACAAAGCAGTTTCTCAGAAAACTTCCTTTGGTTTTGCTCTGAGGATATTTCCTTTGTCAACATAGGCTTCAATGCACTCCCAAATATCCTATTTCAGATTCCACGAAATCTGTTATTAAACTGCTCAATGAAAAAACAGTGTATCTCTGTGAGATGAATTCACATACCCAATAATAGTTTCTCAGATAGTTTCTTTCTACTTTTTATCTGAGCATATTTCCTTTT
>NW_016843419.1:0-604 GCF_001698545.2 Rhinopithecus bieti | reverse complement strand
GAAAGAAAAGAAGAGAAAAGAAAGAAAGAAAAGAAAAGAAAGAAAAGAAGAGAAAAGAAAAGAGAGAAGAGAAAAGAAAAGAAAAGAAGAATCAGGCCAGGTGCGGTGGCTCACGCCTGTAATCCCAGCACTTTGGGAGCCCAAGGCGGGCAGATCACAAGGTCAGGAGCTCGAGATCATCCTGGCTAACACAGTGAAACCCCATCTCTACTAAAAATACAACAACAACAACAACAACAACAAAATTAGCCAGGCGTGGTGGCAGGCGCCTGTAGTCCCAGCTACGCGGGAGGCTGAGGAGGAGAATGGTGGAAACCCGGGAGGCGAAACTTGCAGTGAGCCGAGATCGCGCTACTGCACTCCAGCCTGGGCGACAGAGTGAGACTCTGTCTCAAAAAAAAAAAAGAGAGATTCAGTAACATATGCATATTGCTCAGATAAATGGAGACAAATACTAGGAGAAACAGCTGAGAATGAAAATGGGTAACTTTTGAGGAGTAGGCCTGGGAGGGAGGGTGAAAGGGAGTGCAGGGATTTTGTTTTGTAACTTTTGAGGAGTAGGCCTGGGAGAGGGGTGAAAGGGAGTGTAGGGATTTTGTTTTGT
>NW_016843418.1:0-2327 GCF_001698545.2 Rhinopithecus bieti | reverse complement strand
AGCCACCGCGCCCGGCGACATGCTTTTAAAATAAAAAAAAATTTTAAGTACACTTATAAGTTAAAAAAATTTGGGGGGCCAGGGGCGGTGGCTCACGCCTGTAATCCCAGCACTTTGGGAGCCTGACATGGGCAGATCACTTGAGGTCAGGAGTTCGAGACCAGACTAGCCAACATAGTGAAACCCCATCTCTACTAAAAATAAAGAAAATTAGCCTGGTGTAGTGGCATGCACCTGTAATCCCAGCTACTCGGGAGGCTGAGGCAGGAGAATTGCTTGAACCCGGGAGGCAGAGGTTGCAGTGAACTGAGATCACACCACTGCACTCCAGCCTGGGCAACAGAGCAAGACCATGTCTCAAAAAAAATATATATTAAAAAGATTTTTGTTTAATGATTAGTACCTGATGAATTAGCATAATGAACTTTATATAATATATGAATAAAACATTTCCCCATGTTGAGAAAAAAAATTGTATGCATTAATTGTGTGCAATTTTGTGTACATCAATAATACTTCAATAAAGCTGTAAAAAAGGGAAAATTCCACTCACAATGGCTTTAAAAATAATATAATATTTAGGCATATATATATATATTTTTTTTTTTAAGAGACAAGAGTTTCTCTCTTGTCACCCAGGCTGGAGTGCAGTGGCCCAATCTCGGCTCACTGCAGCCTCTGCCTCCTGGGTTCAAGCGATTCTCCTGCTTCAGCCTCCTGAGTAGCTGGGATTATAGGCGCCCACCACCACGCCTGGCTAATTTTTTGTATTTTTAGTAGAGACAGGGTTTCGCCACGTTGGGTGGGCTGGTCTCAAACTTCTGACCTCAGGTGATCCACCTGCCTTGGCCTCCCAAAGTGCTGGGATTTCAGGTGTGAGACACCGTATCCAGCCACATTTAGGCATAAATTTAACGAAAGTGCAAATCTTTTTTTTTTTTTTGAGACGGAGTCTCGCTCTGCCGCCCAGGCTGGAGTACAGTGGCCGGATCTCAGCTCACTGCAAGCTCCGCCTCCCGGCTTTACGCCATTCTCCTGCCTCAGCCTCCCGAGTAGCTGAGACTACAGGTGCCTGCCACCTCGCCCGGCTAGTTTTTTGTATTTTTTAGTAGAGACGGGGTTTCACCGTGTTAGCCAGGATGGTCTCGATCTCCTGACCTCTTGATCCGCCCGTCTCGGTCTCCCAAAGTGCTGGGATTACAAGCTTGAGCCACCGCGCCCGGCCAGAAAGTGCAATTCTTGTACACTGAAAACAAAAAACATTGCTGAGAGAAATTTTAAAATATCTAAATAAATAGATATTCCATATTCATGGATTGGAAGACTCAGTATTGTTAAGATGGCAATTCTTTCTAAATTAATGAACAGTTTTGGGTTGGATGCAGTGGCTATGCCTGTAATCTCAACACTTTGGGAGGCTGAGACAGGAGGATTGCTTGAGTCTAGAAGTAGGAGACCAGCCTGGGCAATGAAGTGAGACCACGTCTCTACAAGGAAAAAAAAAAAAAAATTAAAGAAAATTTTAATGTAATCCTCATCAAAGTCCATGCATACTTTTATGTAGAAATTGACAAGCTGAGTTTAAAATTTAGTAAAATTGCAAAGAACTCAATTTTGGAAAAGAAGAACAAAGTTAGAAGACTTCCACTATCTGATTTTGAAACTTACTGCAAAGCCACAATTATAAGGCAGTGTGGCAGTGACATAAAGATACATATATAGATTATTGGAACAGAATTGAGAATCTAGAAATAAACTTTTACACTTATGGTCAATTCACTTTCAACAAAGGTGCCTAGACAATTCTGTGAGAAAAGGATGGTCTTGCCAATACAGTACCCAACTTACCATGGTTCAAGTTACAGCTTTTTGACTTTACTATGGTGCTTTCAGCTGTGTACCTTAATGGTGACTATCCATACAACCATTCTATTTTTTTTTTTTTTTGAGACAGGGTCTCTCTCTGTCACCCAGGCTGAAGTGCAGTGGTGCCCACTGCAGCCTGAACTCGTGGGCTCAAGCATTCTCCCACTTCAGCCTCCTGAGTAGCTGAGACTACAGGCATACACCACTGTACCTGGCTACTTTTTGAATTTTTTTGTTGTAGAAAGGAGGTCTCGCCATATTGCCCAGGCTGGTATTGAACTCCTGGCCTCAAGAGATCCTCCCCCCAAAAGATATATATATATTTTGTATATATCTTTACATATATATATATCTGAAAACACTGAATATAAATAAATATATATATGTATTTTAATTTACATATGCACCTGTAAATCCAGCTATTCAGGAGGCTGAGGTGGAAGGATTGCTTAAGATATATA
>NW_016843417.1:0-703 GCF_001698545.2 Rhinopithecus bieti | reverse complement strand
TATATGTATATGTATATGTTATGTATATGTATATGTATTGTGTTTATGTATATGTATATGTTATGTATATGTATATGTATTATGTTTATGTATATGTTTGTGTTATGTATATGTATATGTATGTTATGTATATGTATATGTATTATGTTTATGTGTATGTATATGTTATGTATATGTATATGTATTATGTTTATGTATATGTATATGTTATGTATATGTATATGTATTATGTATTATGTATATGTATATGTTTGTGTTATGTATATGTATATGTATATGTATATGTTCGTGTTATGTATATGTATATGTATATGTTATGTATATGTATATGTATTATGTATATGTATATGTTATGTATATGTATATGTATTATATATATGTATATGTATATGTTGTTTATGTATATGTATATGTATATGTATATGTATATGTTTATGTATATGTATATGTTATGTATATGTATTATGTTATGTATATGTATATGTATATGTATTATGTATATGTATATGTTATGTATATGTATTATGTTTATGTGTATGTTATGTATATGTATATGTATGTTATGTTTATGTTTATGTATATGTATGTTATGTATATGTATATGTATTATGTTTATGTATATGTATATGTTATGTATATGTATTATGTTTATGTGTATGTTATGTATATGTATATGTATGTTATGTTTATGTTTATGTATATG
>NW_016843416.1:0-713 GCF_001698545.2 Rhinopithecus bieti | reverse complement strand
TTTAGATGCAACTGGAGCCCCGCAAGGAATACCAAATCAATTTAAAGCTTGAAATCAAATAGCTACAGGATTTGAATTGGTATTTTAGTGGGTGACAGTTAATAAAAATGTAGATTAGATAAACTACATCTATTACAACCAACAGAAACAAACTTTTCATGAATTTAAAAAAAAACAAAACTCATGTCGGCCCCAGCCCTGGGGCTACCTGACCTGACAAAATCCTTTACACCCTATGTGTCAGAAAGAGACAAAATGGCAGTTGGTGTTTTAACCCAGATTGTAGGCTGCTGGCAGCAACAGCCCTGTTAGCACAAGAAGCAGATAAGCTAACTCTTGGGCAAAACCTAAACATAAACTTCCCCTATGCTGTGGTGACTTTAATAAATACCAAAGGACATCATTAGCTAATGAATGCTAGACTAACTAGATACCAAAGCTTGCTCTGTGAAAATCCTCACATAACCATCGAAGTTTGCAACACCCTAAACCTCGCCACCTTGCTACCAGTATCAGAGAGCCCAGTCGAACATAACTGTGTAGAGGTGTTGGACTCAGTTTATTCTAGCAGGCCCAACCTCCGAGACCATCCTTAAACATCAGTAGACTGTGAGCTGTACGTGGATTGGAGTAGCTTCACCAACCCCTGCAAAGTAACTCTGAAGAAGACAACAAGCCCTGCTCCAGTCACACCCGGAAGCTGACGGGTCCAC
>NW_016843415.1:0-709 GCF_001698545.2 Rhinopithecus bieti | reverse complement strand
CTTTGCTGTTTATGTCCTTTGCCTGTGTTTTTATGAAAATGTCCTTGAATGTGTATTTTTTAATTTTAAAGTTTTTGTTATATTAAAAAAGTCCTTGGTCTGTCCAACAAGTTACTAATTCTCTTCTCCAAATTATTGCTTGACTTCTAACTTTGTGGTGCTTTCCACCATTCAGAAGTGATTTGCTTTTATTTTAATTATTTTTTTTTTGAGACAGAGTCTCGCTCTGTCACTGAGGCTGCAGTGCAGTGGCATGATCTTGGCTCACTGCAACCTCCACCTCCCAGGTTCAAGTGATTCTCATGCCTCAGCCTCCTGAGTAGCTGGGACTAAAGGCATGTGCCACCATGCCTGGCTAATTTTTTGTACTTTTAGTAGAGACAGCGGTTTGCCATGTTGGCCAGGCTGGTCTTGAACTCCTGGCATCAAGTGATCTGTCCACCTTGGCTTCCCAGTGCTGGGATTACAGGCATGAGCCACGGCGCCTGGCCTCAGAAGTGATTTTTATCGGATGGTGGATTCTGTCAATTCTTTGCCTTTATTGTCTCTGCCTTTGGTATCATGCTTAGAAAGATCTTCTCCTGGCTGGGCACGGTGCCTCACACCTGTAATCCCAGCACTTTGGAAGGCCGAGGCAGGCGGATCACGAGGTCAAGAAATCGAGACCATCCTGGCCAACAGGGTGAAACCCCATCTCTACTAAAAATAT
>NW_016843414.1:0-430 GCF_001698545.2 Rhinopithecus bieti | reverse complement strand
CTCATTGTCTAACACTTGAATTCTGACACCACCCAGAGTCAGCACAGACCCTGATTCAGGGCTCAGTCCCACAACATTGTCCTCACTGCAGATGCCAGTCACA
Organism: Rhinopithecus bieti; assembly: GCF_001698545.2. NCBI lineage: Eukaryota > Metazoa > Chordata > Mammalia > Primates > Cercopithecidae > Rhinopithecus > Rhinopithecus bieti. The sequence goes on along the minus strand of NW_016843414.1, from coordinate 327 downwards.
AACTTCATGGGCTCATCTATGCTTCTGACCTACTGTTTAAAAGTTGGGGACTCCCATAACCTTTTTGAAATTCAGTAATCTGATAGAGCTACTCACAGAACTCAGCAGAACACTGTAGTTATATTTACTGGTTTCAAATAAAATATACAACCCCCAAAAAGCCAAATGGAAGAAAAGTATAGAACCAAGAAAAGAGGTGGGAAAAGATGAAGCACATAGATAATAAACAGCTGTGATTAATAAAATTCTCTATCCTCTGTGTTCTCCAGGAACACTTTATGAAAAGACACACCCTTCCCATTATGACTTAGATGGTGCTGTCTTTAC
>NW_016843413.1:0-713 GCF_001698545.2 Rhinopithecus bieti | reverse complement strand
TATTTTATATATATATTTCATATATATATATATTTAATTGAGATGAAGTCTCGCTCTGTCACACAGGCTGGAGTGCTGTGGCGCAATCTTTGCTGACTGCAACCTCCGCCTCCCGGGTTCCAGCAGTTCTTCCTGCCTCCGCCTCCTGAGTAGCTGGGATTACAGGCGCCCACCACCACGCCCAGCTAATTTTTGTACTTTTAGTAGAGACAGAGTTTTGTCATGTAAGCCAGGCTGCTCTCGAACTCCTGACCTCAGGTGATCCGCCCACCTCAGCCTCTCAAAGTGTTGGGATTACAGGCATGAGCTACTGTGCCCTGCCAAGAATTTTTGGAAAACTTATAGCTCCCATTCTGAGCTTGATAGCTCCCATGTACTTAAATACTGTAGTGATGAGATTAATGAATATGATCTCTTTTAAATATTGTATAATGGCAGGGCGCGGTGGCTCACGCCTGTAATCCCAGCATTTTGAGAGGCTGAGGTGGGCAGATCACGAGGTCAGGAGATCGAGACCATCCTGGCTAACACAGTGAAACCCCGTCTCTACTAAAAATACAAAAAATTAGCCAGGCATGGTGGCGTGAGCCTGTAGTCCCAGCTGCTGGGGAGGCTGAGGCAGGGGAATGGCGTGAACCCGGGAGGCGGAGCTTGCAGTGAGCTGAGACCGCGCCATTGAACGCCAGCCTAGGTGACAGAGCAAGACTCCATCT
>NW_016843412.1:0-713 GCF_001698545.2 Rhinopithecus bieti | reverse complement strand
GGGGTGGGGGTGGGGGTGGGATGGCCTCGTGATTTCTGCCTTTGTACTCTGCATCACCTGGGGCCTACCGCCAAGCCTTGAACATGCCAAGGCCCATAGAACACGGGTTTGGTGAACGGCTGCCTGCAGTTGTATGAAGTCCAACACATGCTGGGGACAGAGAGGAAGGAGCCAGAAGTCCAAGTTCTGGAGCATTTCTGGGTGAGCACACATGTGACCCGGAGGCTCAGGACACTGGTTGTCAACTGGGCTTCCCTGAGAGCCAGCCCTGCCTCTCTGAGAACCCCTGAGACCTCACCTTTGCCCAGCATGGTTGTACACTGGAGGAGATTACTGTCCCACCCTCCACCTCCTCTGGCCTGGCCTCTCTAGGAAGAGTAGGCTGCGTGCCAGCCTGCCTAAGCACCCCCAACCCTCTCCTCCCCACCAGACAGTGGACCACCAGCAGCATCAGGGCTGGTGGGGACATAAAGCTGCCACAGCCAGCCCCCTTAGAGCTGCATAGCTCCGCTGGGTCCTGGCCCCTGCCCCACTCAGTTCGTGCCCTGGTCTCACTCCTCCCCGCCCCGGCAGCTTGTCTGCTTTTGAGGGGCTCCTCCACATCCATCCTGGTTTCTGGGTGCAGATGGCCCTTTGTTCTTGCCCCTCTCTTCCCTCTCCTCTCCACCCACCGCCATCCCTTGGCCCTTCCAGGTGGCTCCGTTCCCTCCCTG
>NW_016843411.1:0-711 GCF_001698545.2 Rhinopithecus bieti | reverse complement strand
CAATCACTGATACCCTTTCTTCCACTTGTTTGAATCGGCTATTGAAGCTTGTGTATGCATCACGAAGTTCTCATGCCATGGTTTTCAGCTCCATCAGGTCATATAAGGTCTTCTCTACACTGTTTATTCTAGTTATCCATTTGTCTAATCTTTTCAATGTTTTAGCTTCCTTGTGATGGGTTCAAACATCCTCCTTTAGCTCAGAGGAGTTTGTTATTACCAGCCTTCTGAAGCCTACTTCTGTCAATTCGTTAAAGTCATTCTCTGTCCAGCTTTGTTCCATTGCTGGTGAGGAGCTGCAATCCTTTGGAGAAGAAGAGGCACTCTGATTTTTAGAATTTTCAGCTTTTCTGCTCTGGCTTCTCCCCATCTTTGTGGTTTTATCTACCTTTGGTCTTTGATGTTGGTGACCTACAGATGGGATTTTGGTGTAGATGACATTGTTGTTGATGTTGATGCTATTCCTTTCTGTTTGTTAGTTTTCCTTCTGTCAGGTCCCTCAGCTGCAGGTCTGTTGGAGTTTGCTGGAGTACCACTCCAGATCCTGTTTGCCTGGGTATCACCAGCAGAGGCTACAGAACAGCAAATATTGCAGAACAGCAAATACTGCTGCCTGATCATTCCTCTGGAAGCTTCATCTCAGAGGGGCAGCCACCCTATATGAGGTGTCTGTCAGCCCCTACTGGGAAGTGTCTCCTAGTCAGGCTACAC
>NW_016843410.1:0-707 GCF_001698545.2 Rhinopithecus bieti | reverse complement strand
CTACCTAATACACAGCCAGGAAAACACTCTGCATATTTTCTTCTTTTTCTCATTAAAAAAGCAGCTGAATTTGTCTTCAGTGGTCAACATAAAATACTTCTTAATCAAAATTCACTTAAGTTTATTTTCTTCCCACAGGCTCCTAAACTCTGAGCTATGCTCAGTCTGAGCCACCATACAACCTCATTTTATATCCCTCCTAAGAACACACTGACTTCGGGGTAAAACATTCTCTGATCTAAAACCTGATTATTTCAACCTTCATTTAAACATTCCCCTCACCTTTTTTCTAAACTTATTTTCTTATCCTTAGGAAAAAAAGCCCTTTTCTGCCTAATCTTTGCAATCCTTAAAGATCTTATAGTTGGTACTTCCTCTTGTTGCCATACTCCTTTGGAATTCAAATTTTTTTTTTTTTAACATACATGTAACTGGTTTAAAACCTCTCAAAACTGCCTCAAAACAGTAACAATTTTATCTTCAGTAAGACACTCCCAAACCCTTTTTATCTTAACCTTAACTGCATCTGCCTGTGAGGCCCCAGCTTTCCAGGGCTCTGTAGCTTCTCTCACTATAGAGGCTTCTTCCACTGCTGGGGTGACCAGGCTGGGACATCTGCAGGAAAGGCTTTCCAGAAGGAACCAACTGGGTCTTTAATAGCCTCCTTTTGCTGGCTCAAAATTAACCTCAGTTTGCAGTCATTGGGT
>NW_016843409.1:0-1741 GCF_001698545.2 Rhinopithecus bieti | reverse complement strand
TTTATAATAAATATATATATAATAAATAATAAATTATAATAAATAAACGTATTAATATGAATGGCAATGAACTGTTTGTCTTCAAGGAGAGAAAAGTAGGAAGTGTTTTAACGTTGGTAATTTATATGAAAAAGGGTAATTATAGATTTTCAATGAAATATGATTAAGAGGAAATCTGTAGATTGTAGCATATATGAGTCTAAACCCAATTTATTTCTCAATTGAGATGAGTACTTCTACTTTATCAATCTAAGATCCAGCCATGATTCTCAGCTCTACCTTTCTAAAGACAATATGACTCTGGTGCCCAGAAAGATGTTGGCAAGTCTTGTCTGAAAGTCATTTGACATATAATTACTTTTGCTTTTCTTAGTGCAAAGAGAAGCTAAAGAACAGGAAGAACGTGCTATGGAACAGAAACACATAAATGAAAGTCTTAAAGAACTTAACTGTGAAGAGAAGGAGAATTTTGCAAGGTATGATTTTGTTTTCTATATCATCATTTGCTACCTAAAAAACAGATTTTTGGCCAGGCATGGTGGCTCACACCTGTAATCCCAGTACTTTGGGAGACTGAGGAAGGAGGATTGCTTGAAGCCAGGAGTTTGAGATTAGACTGGGCAGTGTAGCAAGATCTCATCTCTACAAAAAAATAAAAATAAAAATTAGCCAGATATGGTGACATAGGCCTGTAGTCCTAGCTACTTGGGAGCTGAAGTGGGAAGATCACTTGAGTACAGGACTTAAACACAGCAGCTATGATTGTGCCACTACACTCCAACCTGGGCAACAGGCAAGATCTGTCTCAAAAAAAAAGGAAAACTAAAACAGATTTTCAACATAGAAGACCATGTGCCATAATTCATGCATTATTGACATTATTTTACATTAGTGTTACACTTGTCCTTCTAGAAGCTCAAAGCAGTTTACAAAATTTCACATAAAAGTAGGCACCAACTGTCTTCGTAAAATTAAATTCCATTGCCATTATGTATATTATGATTATACACATAAGTTGTTAGGCTGGATGAATATCTTTAAAAATAAAATAAATTTGAAACACTTAAAAAATAGGCACTAACCTTAAATCCTATTAAAATAGGAAGAAGATTTTTTTTGCTCCATGAAGCAAATCCTGAAAAGCAGGCTGGCCTAATCAGCTAGATTAACAGAGTGGCTTATAGGGACAGGATTCCATACAAATGTCCCCAGGAGGATGTGTTTAGCCTTACTGCATTAGAAAACTCTGGATGCTTTGGGAAATACCACTGCCCTCCTCTGACAAGGGCTGGGATTAGTTTCCTTCTGATCATCACAACCAGGCTCAAGTAGGGGAAACAGGCGGCTACCTCCCCGCAGCTTTTCTTACACCATCGCACTCTCTTCCCACTGATGGCCATGATACCTAAATCAGGCAGTCAGTGTAGTGGAGGAAGAGGACCTGGTTTCTCTGATTACTGGTCACCTCCCTGTTCCTGGGGCCTGTCCGTTGATGTACTCACACTTGGTGCATAGAAATAAGCTCTTCTCTTTCTAGAAAAAGTATGGTTAATGTGCCTGATCCTATTCTCACTTTGGGGTCACAAACAACATCTGTCCTACTGTTCTGAGTTCCTGCTACTGCCTCTGCTGTGGAAATCTTTCCTTCTCATATATATGTGTGTGTGTGTGTGTGTGTGTGTGTGTGTGTGTGTATGTGTGTGTCTGTGTGTGTGTGTGGGTGTGTGTGTATATATATATA
>NW_016843408.1:0-265 GCF_001698545.2 Rhinopithecus bieti | reverse complement strand
GGAAATATCCTCAGATTAAATCTAGAAAGAAGCTTTCTGAGGAACTGCTTTGTGATAGGTGAATTCGTCTCACAGAGCTATAGCATTCTTTTCTTTGAGTTGTTTGACTATACTCTTTTGTGGAGTCTGCAAAAGGATATTTCTGAGTGCATTGAAGCCTATGGTGACAAAGGAAATTTCCCCATAGAAATACCAGAAAGAAGCTTTCTGAGAAACTGCTTTGTGATGTGTGAATTCAACTCACAGAGTTTCCCTATTCTTTTCA
>NW_016843407.1:0-713 GCF_001698545.2 Rhinopithecus bieti | reverse complement strand
TGCAGTCTACAGCCGGAGTAAGATGGCGGCGCTGAGGGCTGTGTGTGGCCTCCGGGGCGTCGCGGCCCAGGTGCTGCGGCCTGGGGCTGGAGTCCGACTGCCGATTCAGCCCAGCAGAGGTGCTCGGCAGTGGCAGCCAGATGTGGAATGGGCACAGCAGTTTGGGGGAGCTGTTATGTACCCAAGCAAAGAAACAGCCCACTGGAAGCCTCCACCTTGGAATGATGTGGACCCACCAAAGGACACAATGGTGAAGAACATGACCCTGAACTTTGGGCCCCAACACCCAGCAGCGCATGGTGTCCTGCGACTAGTGATGGAATTGAGTGGGGAGATGGTGCGGAAGTGTGATCCTCACATTGGGCTCCTGCACCGAGGCACTGAGAAGCTCATTGAATACAAGACCTATCTTCAGGCCCTTCCATACTTTGACCGGCTAGACTATGTGTCCATGATGTGTAATGAACAGGCCTATTCTCTAGCTGTGGAGAAGTTGCTAAACATCCGGCCTCCTCCCCGGGCACAGTGGATCCGAGTGCTGTTTGGAGAAATCACACGGCTGTTGAACCACATCATGGCTGTGACCACACATGCCCTGGATCTTGGGGCCATGACCCCTTTCTTCTGGCTGTTTGAAGAAAGGGAGAAGATGTTTGAGTTCTACGAGCGAGTGTCTGGAGCCCGAATGCATGCTGCTTATATCCGGCCAGGAG
>NW_016843406.1:0-300 GCF_001698545.2 Rhinopithecus bieti | reverse complement strand
TTTTTTTTTTATTTTTTGAGACGGAGTCTCGCTCTGTCACCCGGGCTGGAGTGCTGTGGCCGGATCTCAGCTCATTGCAAGCTCTGCCTCCCGGGTTTACGCCATTCTCCTGCCTCAGCCTCCCGAGTAGCTGGGACCACAGACGCCCGCCACCTCGCCCGGCTAGTTTTTTGTATTTTTTAGTAGAGATGGGGTTTCACCGTGTTAGCCAGGATGGTCTCGATCTCCTGACCTCGTGATCCGCCCGTCTCGGCCTCCCAAAGTGCTGGGATTACAGGCTTGAGCCACCGCGCCTGGCCT
>NW_016843405.1:0-2393 GCF_001698545.2 Rhinopithecus bieti | reverse complement strand
GTGCTGGGATTACAGGCTTGAGCCACCATGCCCGGCGAATTTGTACTTCTATCTCACGGAATACATACATATAAATTTTTCATTTTCTTTCTTTATTATTATTTTTTTGAGATAGGGTCTCACATTGTCACTCAGGCTGGAGTGCAGTGGTGCCTTCTCAGCTCACTGCAGTTTTGACTTCCTGGGTTCAAGTGATTCTCCTGCCTCAACCTCCTGAGTAGCTGGGATTATAAGTGTGTGCCACCATGCCTGGCTAATTTTTGTATTTTAATTAGAGATGGGGTTTTGCTATATTGGCCAGGCTGGTCTTGAACTCCTGGCCTGAAGTTGTTCTGCTCCTGACAGCCTCCCACAGTGCTAGGATTGCAGGTATGAGCCACTGTGCCTGGCCAGCTCAGGCTGTTCTTGAACTCCTGGCTTCAAGTGATCCTCCTTTCTCAGCTTCCCAAAGTACTGAAACTACATGGGTGAGCCATGTCCCCTGCCCCATATACTAAAATTAATTCAAAGTGAATCACATAACTAAACATATAAACTAAAACAATAAAACTAGAATAAAACAGGAGTAAATCTCTGTGACCTTGGGTTTCTCAGACATAACATCCGAAGTATACACAACAAAAGAAAAAATAAACTGGACCTCATCAAAATTAAGAACTTTTGTGCTTCAAGAATACCCATTAAGAAAATGAAAAGACAGCCCATGGAATGGAAGGAAATATCTGCAAATCATAAATCTGAATGTTTCCAGAAAAGATACACAGGCCGGGCGCGGTGGCTCACGCCTGTAATCCCAGCACTTTGGGAGGCCGAGACGGGCGGATCATGAGGTCAGGAGATCAAGACCATCCTGGCTAACACAGTGAAACCCCGTCTCTACTAAAAATACAGAAAATTAGCCAGGTGTGGTGGCGGGAGCCTGCAGTCCCAGCTACTCGGGAGGCTGAGGCAGGAGAATGTCGTGAACCAGGAGGCGGAGCTTGCAGTGAGCCCAGATCGTGCCACTGCACTCTAGCCTGGACAACAGAGTGAGACTCCACCTCAAGAAAAAAAAAAAACACAAAAAAGACAAAAAAACACACAAATGGCCGAGGCTGGGCGTAGTGGCTCATGCCTGTAATCCCAGCGCTTTGGGAGGCTGAGGTGAATGGGTCACCTGAGGTCAGGAGTTTGAGACCAGCGTAGCTAACATGGCAAAACCCCGTCTCTATCAAAAATACAAAAATTAGCTGGGTGAGGTCGCACGCACCTGTAGTCCCAGCTACTGAGGCACGAGAATCGCTTGAGCCCAGGAGGCAGAGGTTGCAGCAGTGAGCCAAAATTGCTCCACTGCACTCCACCCTAGGCAACACAGTGAGACCCTGTATCAAAAAATAAAAAGGCCGGGCATGGTGGCTCATGCCTGCAATCCAGCACTTTGGGAGGCCGAGGTGGGCAGATAAACCTGAGGTCAGGAGTTTGAGACCAGTCTGACCAATATGATGAAACCCCATCTCTACTAAAACTACAAAAATTAGCAAAGCGTGATGGCATGCGCCTGTAATTCCAGCTACTTGGGAGGCTGAGACAGGAGAATCACTTGAACCAGGGAGGTGGAGGTTGCAGTGAGCCACTGCACTACTGCACTCCAGCCTGAGCAACAAAAGTGAAACTCCATCTCAAAAAACAAACAAAGAAAAAGAATGTTTTGGGCCAGGCACACTGGCTCACGCTTGTAATTCCAGCACTTTGGGAGGCTGAGGTGGGCAGATCACTTGAGGTCAGGAGTTTGAGACCAGACCGGCCAACACAGTGAAATCCTGTCTGTACTAAAAACACAAAAATTAGCTGGACATGGTGGCGCATACCTGTAATCCCAGCTACTCGGGAGGCTGAGGCAAGAGAATTGCTTGAACCCGGGAGGTGGAGGCTGCAGTAAGCTGAGATTATGCGTTGCCCTTCAGCCTGGGTGACAGAAGGAGAGTCTGTCTCAAAAAAAAAAAAAAAAAAAAAGAAAAGAAAATAAGAAAAATAATGTTTTGGCATACTTAAGAATATCTGTCACTCTTGGCTGGGTGAGGTGTCTTACACCTGTAATCCCAGCACTTTGGGAGGCTGAGGTGGGCGGATCATGAGGTCAGGAGATCAAGACTATCCTGGCTAACAGGGTGAAACACCACCTCTACTAAATATACAAAAAATTGGCCGGGCACAGTGGCTCATGCCTGTAATCCCAGCACTTTGGGAGCCTGAGGCGGGTGGATCACGAGGTCAGGAGATCAAGACCATCCTGGCTAACAGGGTGAAACTCCACCTCTACTAAATATACAAAAAATTGGCCGGGTATGGTGGCTCACGCCTGTAATCCCAGCACTTTGGGAGGCCGAGGCAGGTGGATCACAAGGTCAGGAGAT
>NW_016843404.1:0-904 GCF_001698545.2 Rhinopithecus bieti | reverse complement strand
CCTTCCTTCCCTTCTTTCCTTCTTTCTTTCCTTCCTTCCTTCCTTTCTCCTTCCTTCCCTTCTTTCCTTCTCTTTCCTTCCTTCCTTTCCTTTCCTTCCTTCCTTTCCTTCTTTCCTTCATTCCTTCTTCCTTCTTTCTCTCTCTCTTTCTCTTTTCTTTCCCTCCTTCCTCCCTCCCTCCCTTTCTCTTTCTCTCTCTCTCTCCCTCTCTCCCTCTCTTTCTCTTTCTGTCTGTCTGTCTCGCTCTGTTGCCCAGGCTGGGGTAAGGTGGTATGGTCATAGCTCATTGCAGCCTCTACCTCCTGGGCTCAAGTGATCCTCCCACCTCAGTCTCCCAAGTAGCTGAGACTACAGGAACACGCCCCCACACCTGGTTAATTTTTTTTTTTAAACGGGGTCTTGCTAATTTTCAGAGGACAAAATGAAAAATTAAATAAAAATAAAGATGGAGTCTCGCTATGTTGCCCAGGCTAGTCTAGAACTCCTGGGCCCAAGCAGTCCTCCTGCCTCGCCTTCCCCAAGTGCTGGGATTACCAGTGTGAACCATTGTGCCTGGCCTGAAATGAGAAATTATAAAAAGTGACATTAACTTTTTAAAAAAAGGGAAGGCTGGGCATGGTGTCTCACACCTGTAATCCCAGCACTTTGGGAGGCCACAGCAGGCAGATTGCTTGAGCTCAGGAGTTTGAGACCAGCCTGGGCAACATGGCAAAACCTCTGCTCTACAAAAAATACCAAAAAATTAGCCAGGCATGGTGGCACATGCCTGTGGTCCCAGCTACTCAGGAGGCTGAGGTGGGAGGATTGCTTGAGCCCAGGAGGTCAAGGTGGCAGTAAACTATGATCGCTCCACTGCACTCCAGCCTGGGCAGCAGAGCGAGACCCTCTCACACACACACACACA
>NW_016843403.1:0-701 GCF_001698545.2 Rhinopithecus bieti | reverse complement strand
AAAAAAAAAAAAAAAAAAAATGAATGAATGAATAAATAAGGAAATCTTTTTTCTATAATCCCTATCTCCACTCTCTGAATGGATGAGATCCTAAGTGTACCTTGATGCAGTTGAATAGGAAGTGTGGTGTGTAGCTTACAGGCAAATTTAGTGATGATACAAAGGATATAAAGGAGAATAAAGTAAGGTTTGTATCCTGCAACTTTTGAGTTGTTTTTCAGGTGTGAAATAGCTGAGGCCCCTCTCCAAAACTCTGTTGAGCAGGAATGGGTTTGAGCTGATGATGCATCCCTACCTGCCAGCTGTACTTCTGGGTCAGTGAGCATGTGCATCTGAGAGGACAGCAGTAGACCAGGAGTGCAGTATGCCAGGGTGGCTGAGTCATTTCAATAACAAGCCAGGCAGCCCAGATTGGGGTTAGGAACTTTGTCCTCAGTAGCACTGTGTGTCAACCAACAAAGCCAACTAAACAGAACAACTCATCTCAACAGATGTTCATATCACATCTCAGGTCCAGGTCCTTTGCTAGGTGCTGGAGTTACAAAGATGCATAAGAAAACTGTCCTGGTTATTGAGGCAACTGTGGTCTAACTGGGGAGAAGGACACATGAATAGTTTCAATACCAAGGTACTATGAGAACAGCTATAAAAGTTTCAAGTTACAAACCCTAGAAGAGCCGGGCGCGGTGGCTCAAGCCTGT
>NW_016843402.1:0-998 GCF_001698545.2 Rhinopithecus bieti | reverse complement strand
TTATAAATTATCCAGTCTCTGGTATTTATTTATAACAATGCAAGAACACACTAACACATATGAATACATAAGATTATTGTGCCTTGATGGATTTTTGGACCAGGAGATAGGGGATTGAAACTGAGAAGAATGGAAGTTAAAACTCAGCCCTTACACACAGTAAGCACCATTAAAGCCTATATCCTCAATGAAATTGTAAATTAGGAATAATATGTTTGTCATCAAAGAAAGTCTTCAGTAAAACTTTTTTATATCTGCCTGGGGTCTAGGTATATATTTATGGTCAGCAGAATCTTAATGTGTCTCTTGCGATCTCCACTCACTGGTGTTATACCCATGATTATGTTATATTACATTGCAAATGGTACTTTGCAAATAAAATTAAGATTAATAAAAGGTTTAACTTACAATTGGATGATTATCTGCTTCTTTAGTTGGTTGCATAAGGGAAAGTCAGAGATATTTAAAGCATGAGAGGGATATGATGCATGGGAGGTTTTTTATTTCTCTCTAAGATGAAGGGCCATGTGGCAAGGACTTGAGAAAGGCCTCTAGTTGCTGACAGTCATCTGCAGTCAACAGGTAACACAAAAGTGAAAACTTCTGTCCTACTACTTCAAGAAAACAAATTTTGCAAAAAGTCTGATGGTACTTATAAGTAGATATTCCTTAGTTGAACCTTCAGATAAGAACATAGCCCAGCAAAAATTTTGACTTCAGTATTTTTAAGACTCTAAGAAGAGAATCCAGTGAAAATATGCTGGATTTTTGAAACATAGGAACTATGACAAAACAAACTTTTGTTATTTTAAGCCAGTAAGATTTTGGTAATTTTGTATGCAGCAATATAAATCTAATACACCTACTTACCTCAGTCGTGAGAAAAGTGTTTCCTGCATTTTCCTATGGGATAATATGGACATTAGTAAATAGTGTTTGGACAGCTAGTTGACTTCATACCTTCTGTACATTAAGAAATATACCACTAGATGAAATAT
>NW_016843401.1:0-711 GCF_001698545.2 Rhinopithecus bieti | reverse complement strand
CATCTACACCTCGTTCAAGCCCCATGCACCCCAGGTTCTAGCCAAAACCTTATGCCAAAAACTGCTTTTGTAATCATACCATATTCTCAACCCAACAGAGAGAGATCATGATCTCAGCCTGGACTGTCAAAAATCCTATATATCCTTCGAGACCACTTCAAATGCTACTTATTTCTTCAATGAAGACATTTACTGCTATTTCTGCAGTCAAAAATAACATCTTACTTCTCTTGCCCCTTGGCCCCCAGCCCTCAATTACTTTGATTTTCTTTGATAATGTAATTAATTACATTCATGACTTATCTTCTCTACTTAATTATAAGCTCCTTTAAAGGCACAGAATGTGTTTCACTCATCACTACATTCCCTTCAGTGTTCAGCATTACATAATTAACAGTAAAAATGAACAAATACTTCTCCATAAACAACACTAAAAACATCTAAAACCTATAGCACAAAATACAATATTTTACAGACATTTCTATTACATCTTCTGAACTCTTAATTGTGTATGTATTCTAAAGGCTAAATTAGTATACCTTTGCTTCTGTTTTATCATGTCCACTCAAAGCAAGACAGTTAGCATCTTCACTTGTTTCATCCTGTTTTTAAAAAAAAAGCTTTATTCTCTAAAATGAAAATTTAGATTATTTGCCAATCAAAGCTTTACTTTATAAACTTTTTTAAAACTACAAAATAATTAAACCTGTA
>NW_016843400.1:0-996 GCF_001698545.2 Rhinopithecus bieti | reverse complement strand
AACTTTGAACTTGAGAGAGCTGATTTAGGGTACCTGACAGAAGAAATTTCTAAGTGACAAATGGTTCAAGAGGAAGCAGATTATAAAAGTTTGGAAAATTTGCAGCCTGATGATGTGATAGAAAAGAAAACCCCGGACGGGCGCGGTGGCTCAAGCCTGTAATCCCAGCACTTTGGGAGGCCGAGACGGGCGGATCACGAGGTCAGGAGATGGAGACTATCCTGGCTAACACGGTGAAACCCCGTCTCTACTAAAATACAAAAAACCAGCCAGGCGAGGTGGCGGCGCCTGTAGTCTCAGCTACTCGGGAGGCTGAGGCAGGAGAATGGCGTGGACCCAGGAGGCAGAGCTTGCAGTGAGCTGAGATTGCGCCACTGCACTCCAGCCTGGGCAACACAGCGAGACTCCGGCCCCCCCCAAAAAAAAAAGAAAACCCCATTTTCTGGGGAGAAATTAAAGCTGGCTGCAGAAAATTCCATAAGTAATGAGGAACTGAATATATCACCATGACAATGGGGAAACTATCCCCAGGGTATGTCACAGACTTTCAGGACAGGCCCTCCAATGACAGGCCCAGAGGTGTAGATGGGAAAAATGGTTTCCTCAACTGGGCCCAGAAAACCCCTGCTTTATGCAACCTAGGGACATGGTGCCCTGCATCCCAGCCACTCCAGCCATGGCTAAAAGAGACCAAGGTACAGCACAGGCCATGGCTTCAGAGGGTGCAAGCCTCAAGCCTTGGCAGCTTCCACATGGTGTTGGTCCTGTGTATGCACAGAAGTCAAGAACTGAGGTTTGAGAACCTCCACTTAGATGTCAGAGGGTATATGAAAATGCCTGGATGTTCAGGCAAAAGTTGGCTGCAGGGACAAAGCCCTCAGGGAGAACCTCTGCTAGGGTAGTGTGGAAAGGAAATGTGGGGTTGGAGCCCCACACTGAGTCCCCACTGTGGCACTGCCTAGTGGAGCTGTGAGTAGAAGGCCACCATCCTCCATA
>NW_016843399.1:0-996 GCF_001698545.2 Rhinopithecus bieti | reverse complement strand
TATAATATGCTAACAAGGAGCTAACTGGTAAATTCCAGATTCCTGCTGTGATACTATATTTCAAATATACTTTCAATTTCTAAGAAAGAAATGAAGACTTTTTCTGAAATCAGGCTGCAAACATGCTTTTATTCATCTATAATTTTGGTTTTAGAGAGTATACATTTTAACCAAAAGAACGTGACACATAACATCAGGTTTGCCAGAACTAAAGTTCATAAAAGTGACACATGATCTGGTGGCACTCTCTGGAAAAGCGATTTGGCAATGAGGTCAGAGTGCTTATTGTAGGAGCCTTGGAAGGTGACCTTTGTTCTTCGACCTTCCACTATGAAGAGGATGGCTAAAGAGAGAGACCTAATAACTAACAATAAGACTTTTCCTATTTCCCCCTGTCCTGCCAATTTAGAAGAAAGAGAGGGAAGGAGGAAATGAGGGAAAAACAGGCAGACAGTCTAATTAGGTGCACACCTCCATCATCAGTCACTTCATGGTAGAAAGCCATTAAAGCAACCATGCAGGTTACTAAGGAATTTTTCAAATCTCAGATAGGAATTTGAGATTCATATTCTTGAGTCAGGAAACCAACCTGTCTTATGTTTACAGATGTATTCATCAAACCTAACTGAAGTTATGTTTACTGTCCATGAAATAACTATTACATTTGCTAAATTACACAAAACATTTTATGCACCCCCATCCAGAGCTACCCAGCTACGGCAGTTTTTCCTGTGCTACATTTAAACTCTCTTTACAAAAGGAAGAGGGAGTTGGCAAGGAAATAATTTGATTGTGTGGTATTTACCCAAAGTAAAGCAATTTTCAAAGTATGTATTGAGATCCATAAACACTAAAAGTTAAGGGAGGAGTACTAATGATAGCTAATACTTATTCAGCACTCGTGGGGTGCCAGGCATTGTACTAGGATGTTTGCATGAATTAACTCACTCCTCCCAACATTTCTTTGCGGTAGTTAATATTTTTTGATTGGAAGAG
>NW_016843398.1:0-1568 GCF_001698545.2 Rhinopithecus bieti | reverse complement strand
ATGACTGAAGATGTCCATGAAAGGCAATATTTGCAATAGGCAAGATAACTTAAAAAAAAAAAACCTTATTTTACAATGTGACTCATTTCATATGCTAGGAAGAAAAGACTGTTTTCTGATTTATTTATTTATTGAGACAGAGTCTTACTCTGTCTGCCCAGGCTGGAGTGCAGTGGCACAATCTCAGCTGACTGCAGCCTCTGCCTCCCGAGTTCCAGTGATTCTCATGCCTCGGCCTCCTGAGTAGCTGGGATTACAGGCACGCACTGCTACATCCGGCTAATTTTTGTATTTTTAGTGGAGACAGGGGTTCACCATGTTGGCCAGGCTGGTCTCGAACTCCTGACCTCAAGTGATCCCCCCGCTTTGGCCTCCCAAAGTGCTGGGATTACAGGCGTGAGCCCCTGCGCCCAGCCTAGATTGTTCCTTTTTGATGAACACTGGTACTGTCAGCAGCTATGGAGACTACAGGAGGCCTATTTCTTCTGTATAAGAGAAGACATTCTAAGGCTGGGATTAGAAGTTTCATGCTTCCTGAAAATGCCTATCTGCTGAATTCTATGATTCCTCCTCTGATCCCTCTGACCTGCTCCTTCCTTGTTTCTTGGCTTGTTCCGCTCCCTCCTCCCTCTTCCAGCAGAGAGGGAGTAGGAGGACTACTCACATTCTTCTCTTTCTGACTCCCTCATTTACTCACCTCCAGTTTACCACTCTCCTATCCCTCGACTACAGTTTCTATGCTGGGAATTCCTAATCCTGACATCTCACCTCAGAACTAATCTCAGATTTCCAACTGCTCCATTTGAGTGTTCTACCGTTGCCTCAAATCCAGCGTCCAAAACACATCATGCACCCTCTTCCCCACCAAACTGTTTTTTCTTCCAACCTTCCCATTTCCATCAGTCAGAGCTCATTTTCTTTGGGCTCCTAGATTAGATAATTTAAATTAAAATCACCTTTCCCCCCCACCTCTGTTCCCTGTATTCTATCACCAAATTCTGTTCTTTCTTCCTTTGCAAAGCTTCCTGGATCCTTGTCTTCTATGATACTCCCATTGCCCACACCCTGAGATTCACACCCTAATGACTACAGGCTCCATTGCTTCTTCAGATTGACCTCCCTGACCTTCATTATTCGTGCCCTCCAATCACTGCCAGGTCAATGTTCTAAAACACAATCACTTTCTGAGTGTCTCACTCCACTGTGTGGCTTTAACTGTCTTCCATAAGCAGTATTGTAGATACTTTATTTACCATTTCTCCTCTACACATACCTTTCCCCAAAGATCATCAGCATCTAGCCCAGCGCAGGCAGACAATGTGTTTATTACACTTTTTTTTTTTAATCTAGGCTATCAGAGAACTGTTTTGTAGTAACTGGCAGAAGACAAGAGTCAAGTCTTACATCATCAGACACAAAGGGAGTTGCACAAAGGTTTTGCAGAAAAGGAAGACCATTTTAAGAAAAATGAACTAAGAGTAAAGAGTCCCAAATCCCTAACCTGTTACTCAGAATCCTCTGTACTACTTTAAGATGCAGGTTCCTCAAACCCTCTCCCAGAGAGTCTG
>NW_016843396.1:0-594 GCF_001698545.2 Rhinopithecus bieti | reverse complement strand
CTTTGGATAGATACCTAGTAGTGGGATTGCTAGATCAAATAGCATTCATTTTATTATTTATTTATTTATTCATTTATTTATTTATTTTTACTTCATTATATGCATTACTTATAAATGACTCTAAGACTTTTATTTAAAAGATTCACTTTTAAAACAAATGTGCATATAAACACACATACTTACATACTTGTTGCAGGAGAGAAAATGGTTACATACCTATTATAACTTTAGAACAACTTGAGGTATCTGGTCAATGTTTGGATTTTGATGATCATTATGTATATTACTGACTCAGTTTATTTGCTCTCAGTATATGCGCTATGGACTGTTAAGATCTCTGGTGCCTCTCTGAATTCACCTGAGGAAAGAAAATTTCCAACACCAACTGTGACATTAGAAAAAGTGTGAGAAACAGTCATATCCAATGATGCAAACAATTTGTTTCATGATCTCTACAATTTAATGTGACCCTAGCCTAAGTCACATAATTATTCCTCATGTCTTATTAATTCATCTCACTAACTAAACTTCTTAGTTTATAGATAGCATAGATAGATAGATAGATAGATAGATAGATAGATAGATAGATAGATA
>NW_016843395.1:0-904 GCF_001698545.2 Rhinopithecus bieti | reverse complement strand
TTTTTTTTTGCCAATTGAAGGAAGTTATCTTACTGTTATCAGGAAAAATGCATCCACAAAGCAAACTGCTAATGAGAGTTCTGCATGGCTGGGGAGGTTTCAGGAAACTTACAATCATGGCAGAAGGTGAAAAAGAGGCAGGCGTGCCTTACATGGCAGCAGGTGAGAGACAGAATGCATGTCAGTGCAGGAAAAACTACCATTTATAAAACCATCAGATCTTGTGAGAACTCATTCATTATCATGAGAACAGCATGGGGAAAACCACCTCCATAATCCAATCACTTCCCACCAGGTCGCTCCTTAAACACCCGGGGATTACAATTCAAGGTAAGGTTGGAGCAGGAACACGAAGCCTAACCATATTAGTCAGGGTGTAGAGAGTGAATAGTACTCTAAAATAAATTGTTGCTCAAATTGCTCTGTGTGTGTGTGTGTGCGTGTGTATGCACACACACGCACACACACTCATTTGAGTGTATCTCTGTGTATATATCATTTTATGCTTATGTTGCTTTATTCTGAAGAAAATATTTTACAAGATTGATGTATGAAAAAGTAGTTTCTAATCAAAAGATAGAACCTGTCTTGTGATTCGTGTCTACTGAACACTTTCAGAAACTAAATTCTAAATGCTCCTGAAAATTCAGAAATCTCTTAGATTTATGATATGTAAAAAATGGATCAAGTGTGCTAATAAATGGCAGCTCATCCTCAGTTGACAAGACGGGACAATAGGGAGTGGTGGGGACTGTGCTGAAATCGAGAATGCGGGCCTCATTAGAAGGACTATGGCTGTTCAGGGAAACAGGCTCCCAGTGGTGCCATATCACTGGATTCTTTTAAAGGAAAACCAACAAATCTGTAATCAGTATTTTATATATTAAAACTCAAACTTTTAAAG
>NW_016843393.1:0-1501 GCF_001698545.2 Rhinopithecus bieti | reverse complement strand
TATGTGTGTGTGTGTGTGTGTGTGTGTGTTTTACAGTAGTGGTAATATTTGCAACAAGACAGGGCAATTAAAGTGTTTAGTAAGATTTAAAATACTATAGGACAGCTAAAAGAAGTCTTAAAATAATACTACCCGGCATACATTTCCTAGTATAAGAAATGAAGTATTTTACTTCCAGTGTCTTTGGATAAATACAATCTTTATGAGCTAGCCTAACAATCACAGTTTCTACTTTGTTTTGTCTCATGAGAAAACGTAGTCTGATGATCAATTGGGGATCCTTCGAATGTCTTCCCACTTGCTCCTAGATTTTCTGGCAAGATGATAATTACCACTCGCCGTGGCACAAAGGGCACTCACTCATTTGTTAAAAGTGTGTTCATTGCTACTGCAGTCCTGCTACTCCTAGAAACCCTCAAACTATATATGTGCCTGTGTGTCTAAGTGTAAATATGTATGCACACATTTGCATTGATGTTTATTTTTATATCTGTATTTATAGAATATCATGAGGTCGGGCCAGGGATGGTGGCTCATGCCTATAATCCCAGCACTCTGGGAGGCCAAGGTGGGTGGATTGCTTAGGTTAGGAGTTCAAGACCAACCTGACCAACATGGTGAAACCCTGTCTCTACTAAAAATATAAAAATTAGCCAGGCGTGGTAGCGCGTGCCTGTAGTCCCTGCTACTCAGGAGGCTGAGGCAGGAGAATCACTTTAACCTGGGAGGTGGAGATTGTGGTGAGCCGAGATCACGCCACTGCACTCCAGCCTGGGCTGGACAGAGTGAGACTCCATCTCAAAAAAAAAAAAAAAATCATGAGGTCACATTGATACCTCCAATCCCAACCTGGTGGCATGTTCTTTTCCCCCTTTCCGAATTTGTCACTCCGTCCTCCGACAGTGACAACCTTGGCTTCCACTCTCCTCCACTCATTTATTTATTTTCTCAATCCCCTGACCTTCCTTAGCTGCTTTCACCTCCCAGGCACTGCCTAGTGGCTTTTTGACTGAAGTAGGAAGGAAGGGAGAAAGAAAACAAACAGCAATTTTTCTTGAGCATGTAAACATGTATTGTGAATTAAATTAATTAAATCGCCTGAAACAGCCTAAAGTGCAGCTATAGATCGAGTATACATGATTGTTTGAAACCTTGTAAACTCCTTAAACAATATATCAACTATACTTGAACACAGTGGTTAGCACATTTTAAAAATAGCTTACATATACCCATTTTAAAAAATCAAGCTTTATGTCCATTATTATTGTTTTTGAGATAGAGTCTTTCTGTTACCCAGGCTGGAGTGCAATGGTGCGATCATAGCTCACTACAGCCTTGATTGCCTGGGTCAAGCTCTCCTCTCGCCTCAGCCTTCTAAGTAGCTGGAACTACAGGTGCATGCCACCATGCCTGCTCATTATTTTCTTGTAGAGACAAGGTCTCACTATGTTGCCCAGACTGGTCTGGAACTCCTGGCCTCAAGTGATCCTCCTACCTTGGC
>NW_016843392.1:0-710 GCF_001698545.2 Rhinopithecus bieti | reverse complement strand
CTGCATGGATTATTCTAGTTATCCATTCATCCATTATTTTTTTCAAGGTTTTTAGTTTCTTTGCGCTGTTTATGTAGTTTATCCTTTAGCTCTGAGAACTTTGATTGACTGAAGCCTCCTTCTCTCAACTCGTCAAAGTCATTCTCCATCCAGCTTCGTTCCGTTGCTGGCAATGAGCTGCGTTTCTTTGGAGGGGGAGATGCGCTCGGATTGTTTGAATTTCCAGCTTTTCTGCACTGCTTTTCCCCATCTTTGTGGTTTTATCTGCCTTTGGTCTTTGATGATGGTGATGTACTGATGGGGTTTTGGTGTGGGTGTCCTTTCTGTTTGTTATTTTCCTTCTAACATTCAGGACCCTCAGCTGTAGGTCTGTTGGAGTTTGCTTGAGGTCCACTCCAGACCCTGTGGGTCTGGATATCAGCAGCAAAGGCTGCAGAAGATAGAATATTGCTGAACAGCAAGTGTTGCTGTCTGATTCTTGCTGTGGAAGCTTTGTCTCGGGGTGTACCCTGCCGTGTGAGGTGTGAGGTGTTGGTCTGCACCTAGTAGGGGAAATCTCCCAGTTAGGCTACTCAGGGGTCAGGGACCCACTTAAGGAGGCAGTCCATCCATTCTCAGATCTCAACCTCCGTGCTGGGAGATCCACTGTTCTCTTCAAAGGAGTCAGACAGGGGTATTTACGTCTGCCGAGGTTTCTGCTGCTCTTTGTT
>NW_016843391.1:0-997 GCF_001698545.2 Rhinopithecus bieti | reverse complement strand
TCCTCCTCCTCCTCCTCCTTCTTCTTTTCTTCTTCCTCCTCCTCCTCCTCTTCCTCTTTTTCATTTCATTTAATTTTAAGTTCCAGGATATACATGCGGGATGTGCAGGTTTGTTACATAGGTAAACGTGTGCCATGGTGGTTTGCTGCACCTATCAACCCATCACCTGGGTAAGACACCCTGCATGCATTAGCCACTTATCCTGATGCTTTCCCTCCCCTGACCCCACCACAGACTCCAGTGTGTGTCATTCCCCTCCCTATGTCCATGTGTTCTCATTGTTCAGCTCTCTCATATGAGTGAGAACATGTGGTGGTTGGTTTTCTGTCCCTGTGTAAGTTTGCTGAGGATCTTCTCCTTCTCCTTCTCCTTAGCCTTCTCCTTCTCTTTCTCCTTCTCCTTCTCCTCCTCCTATTTCTTCTCCTCTTCCTCCTCCTCCTCTTCCTCCTTCTCCCCCTCCTCCTCCCTTTTTCTCCTTCCTTCCTGCTTCTTTCTTCCTTCTGGATCTTTTATCATTTGAGGTGGGAGCATAGGACAGGATGGTCTTGATATATTAAAATTCTATCAGTGTCATTTTTCCCCAAATATGTATTTGCTGCTTTATAGATCAGAAGACAGTTTATCTTTAAAATCAGCTGTTGTTTTTCCAGGATGGAATTTGGAACTTTGTGTGAGTGTGTGTATGTGTATGAGTGAGTGTGTATGTAAACCGCAATGTGTTTGTGTGTACAAGCAAAAGTACACACAGATTCAGGCATGTGAATACAAGGGAAACCAGTTAAGAAAAGGAGTAGAAAAGAACCAAGAAAACTGCCCTCCCATCCTCGTCTCCTTTTTTTTTTTTTTTGACATTGAGTCTTGCTTTGTCGCCCGGGCTGGAGTCCAGTGGCGCCATCTCGGCTCACTGCAACCTCTGCCTTCTGGGTTCAAACCATTCTCCTGCCTCAGCCTCCTGAGTAGTTGGGACTACAGGCATGCACCACCATGCCCAGCTGAT
>NW_016843390.1:0-998 GCF_001698545.2 Rhinopithecus bieti | reverse complement strand
CTTCCGATCTCCGCCTCCCAAGTTCACGTCATTCTCCTGCCTCAGTCTCCTGAGTAGCTGGGACTACAGGCGCCTGCCACCATGCCCGGCTAATTTTTTTGGTATTTTTACTAGAGAAGGGGTTTCACCGTGTTAGCCAGAATGGTCTTGATCTCCTGACTTCGTGATCCGCCCGCCTTGGCCTCCCAAAGTGCTGGGATTACAGGCGTGAGCCACCACGCCCGGCCTGTTTTATCTTAATGTTTTTGAGACAGAGTCTCGCTCTGTCGTCCAGGCTGGAATGCAGTGGTGCGATCTTGGCTCACTGCAACCTTCACTTCCCGGGTTCAAGGAATCCGCCTGCCTCATACGCCTGAGTAGCTGGGACTACAGGTGTGCACCACCATGCCTGGCTAATTTTTGTATTTTTAGTAGAGACGGGGTTTCACCATGTTGGCCAGGCTGGTCTCGAACTCCTGACCTCAAGTGATCCTTCCACCTCGGCCTCCCAACGTGCTGGGATTACGGGCATGAGCCACTGCGCCTGACTCTTTTCCTTTTATTATTTTTTTAAATTTTTATTTTTTTTGAGAAAGAGTCTTGCTCTGTTGCCCAGGCTGGAGTGTAGTGGTGCAATCTTGGTTCGCTGCAACCTCTGCTCCCAGGCTCAAGTGATCCTTCCACCTCAGCCTCCTGAGTAGCTGGGACTATAAGCATGTAACACCACGACTGGCTAAGTTTTCCATTTTTAGTAGAGATGGGGTCTCGCCATGTTGCCCAGGTTGGTCTCAAACTGCTGAGCTCAAGCAATCCTCCAGTCCCGTCCTCCCAAAGTGCTGGGATTATGGACGTGCGCCACTGAGCCCAGCCTAAACCATTTCTAATAAGATTTTATGATTCTGTGATTGCATTCAAGTACAAAGATACGTTTGGGTTTTTAAATAGACTTTATTTTTTTAGAGCTGTTTTAGGTTTACAGCAAAATTGAGCGGTAAGAACAGAAAGTTCCCATACACACC
>NW_016843389.1:0-903 GCF_001698545.2 Rhinopithecus bieti | reverse complement strand
TGGGGTGGGTGGAGAGTGCTCCAACAGGATTCAGTCAATAAGCTGGTGCATCGTTTATGAATAATTTAAAAACAATATTAAAACTGACTAAAAGTTGGTCAGACTTTTATTGTAACCACATGCTGGCAATTCTAAACAGTCATTGATAAAATACTTCTCACTTTGGTACACCACTGTCCCCACCCCAGCTCCTAAGTGATTCCCTCATCTCCCCTTGCAGAGCCATATTTAAGCCTGAATTTTCAGATAATACTTCAGATTTATATCCCTTCCCTCCATCAAAATGTTCCTGTCTTGTCATCTAACCCCTAAAGCTCTACTTTTATGTTCCTTGGTGGAATTTATTTATAGGAAAATATTTATAGTGGTTACCAGCTGTCTGTACCAGGGGCACCTATATTATAACAGGAATCACCTGAAGAATCAATGCTTTAGTCCAATGGTTGTTCTCTTTTAAGGCAGTGAAACTCTGTTTTCAAACAAAATATGGTATGGAACCCCATTTCCTAACTCTTCTTTAAGTCTCACCTTCCTCTGTCATTTCCTCTGGAAGGTCTTCCTTGCTTCTCCATGATGAGGACAAGTCCCTATGACTTAGTCACAGCACCTTGGACTCGCCCTTTCATACTACCCATCACACGTGTAATAACTTGTCTAGTGTCTGTATTCCCTAGTAGACTGTAATCTCCATGTGGGCAGATACTGCATCTATCTTGTCCACCATTGGAACCCCAGAAACAAGTGTTGTGCTTGGCCCACTGTATGTGGTCCATAAATAGCTGATGAATGAATGAAAGCCTTTCTGTTATTATAGCCTATGAGTAAACGGACATTGGAAATAACCATGTCACATGTTATACTGTGGGTTTTTATTGAAATTATGGTCAAAAACAACCCCTAGAT
>NW_016843388.1:0-416 GCF_001698545.2 Rhinopithecus bieti | reverse complement strand
AGTGCAGTGGCACGATCTCGGCTCACTGCAAGCTCTCGCCTCCCGGGTTCACGCCATTCTCCTGCCTCAGCCTCCCCAGTAGCTGGGACTGCAGGCGCCTAGCCACCATGCCCGGCTAATTTTTTTTTTTTTTTTTTTTTGAGGCGGAGTCTCGCTCTGTCGCCCGGACTGGAGTGCAGTGGCCGGATCTCAGCTCACTGCAAGCTCCGCCTCCCGGGTTTACGCCATTCTCCTGCCTCAGCCTCCCGAGTAGCTGGGACTACAGGCGCCCGCCACCTCGCCCGGCTAGTTTTGTATTTTAGTAGAGACGGGGTTTCACCGTGTTAGCCAGGATGGTCTCGATCTGCTGACACCTCGTAATCTGCCCGCCTCGGCCTCCCAAAGTGCTGGGATTACAGGCATGAGCCACCGCGCCC
>NW_016843387.1:0-410 GCF_001698545.2 Rhinopithecus bieti | reverse complement strand
AATGCTTACCTTGACAAATTAAATAATATCATCTAAAACTAGAAAGAAGCATTCTGAGGAACTTCTCTTGACGTTTAATGCATTCCACAGAGTTACATGATTCAGTTCATGGGTCAGTTTGCTAGCAGTGTTTTTGGGAAACTGAGAAGGGATATTTTGGATCACATTGAAACCTATGGTGACAAAGGAAATATCCTCAGATAAAACTGGAAGGAAGCTTTCTGAAAACCACTTTGTGATGTGTTAATTCAACTCACAGAGTTACACCTTTTCTGTCATGGAGCAGTTTCCTAACTCTTTTGTGGAATCTGCAAAGGGATATTTGGGAGAACATTGAGTCTTATGGTGAAAAGACATATCCTCTAATAAAATCAGAAAGATTTCTGAGAAACTGCTTTCTGATGTGTAAA
>NW_016843386.1:0-905 GCF_001698545.2 Rhinopithecus bieti | reverse complement strand
CGCGAGGCCCCGGGGGACGCGCCCAGCCCCGCCAAGCCCGCCCCGCACGGCTCCCCCGGAGGGCGGCGGCCGAGCGGGAAGGAAAGGGAGGGGAGGGGAGGGGCGGCACCGCCCGGCTAGAGGAGGCAAGGCTCGCCCCCCCTCCATTCGGACCCAAAAGAAAGCCCCACCTGTCAGGCGTTACGCTCCAGGCGAGGGTCCCACCATCCCCAAGCAGGGGCCAGTGCTTGCAGCCCCGATTTCCTAGGAGCCTCCGACGCTACATCATCACCAGAAACCTTTAGGCGCAAAACACACGGGCGCCGGCCAGGGCTGCAGCACCGACGCGCTCGGCAACAGACGCGCCCCACCTGGGCCAAGCGGCTTCCGCCCGGCCGAGGGATGCCAGGGTCTCCGCGCTAGGACACCAGCGACCCTAGGCAGCTCACCAAGCCCACTCCCCAGACCCTTACCTCCTGCGCGGCATCTTAGCTCTCTCCGGTCGGCCACTGCGGGTTGGTTTTGTTATTTTATGGGTTTGGGGGCGGGGGAGTTGCGCTTAAAAAATCCACCCAGCTAATCTGCAGAGCAGCGTTTTCTGCCCATGCTGCAGCCCGCGCTCAACAGAGCTGCTGGGAGATCACCCAGCAGTGCAGCGGCTCCGCGGCGGCGGGGATGACTGGCCACGGACGCCGCAGTTCCTTGACAAAAGGCTCGGGTTCCCGCTAGTTTCTTACAGCCCTGCCGTCAGAATTAAAGCCATTTCCCGCACGAGGCTGGGAGGAAATGAGAGCTCTCCCGGCCCTGCGCGCTGACAAAAGGCCGCTGCGCGGTGCCCACAGCGCCCCCTCCAGCGGGCCGAGCCGGCCGCCCGAGGGCCGCGGTGCTGCAGTGCCCCCGCCCGCAGCGCCCCCCACCGTCCCGCA
>NW_016843385.1:0-904 GCF_001698545.2 Rhinopithecus bieti | reverse complement strand
TGTTAAAATTTAAGAGTTCTTAGCATATTTTGGATATCAGTCCTTTAATATATTTGTGTTTAAAAAATATTTTCTTATAGTCTGTAGTTTGTCTTTTCAGTCTCTTAACCATGCCTTTTCAGGGCAGAAGTTTTTAATTTTAAGGAATACCAATTTATCACTTGTTTGTTTTCATAGACTGTGCTTTTGCTGTTGTATTTAAGAGGTCATTACCAAACTGAAGGTTACCTATATTTTCTCCTATGTTACATTTCAGGAATTTTACAGTTTTGTGTTTTACATTTAGGTTTATAGTAGGCATAAGTTAACTTTTGTGAAAGCTGTATGATTTATGTCTAGTTGCATTGCCATTTTGCACATGGATATTCAGATTTTCTAGCACCATTTGTTTAAAAGGCTATCATTTTCCTTTACTAATTGCCCTTACTCCTTTATCAAAGACCAGTTGACTATAATAGGTTCTATATTCTACTCCACTGATAGAGTTGTCTATTATTTTACCAATACCATGCAATTATATCTTAATTATTATAGCTTTGTTGTAAATCTTGAAGTTGGGTAGTGTGGAATCTCCAACTTTGTTCTTCTCCAATATTGTAGTGGCTATTCTCTGTCCTTTGTCTAACCTTATAAATGTCAAAATCAGTTTCTTGATAATCCACAAAATAATTTACCAGATTTTTATTGGGATTGAGTTGAATCTATAGAGCAATTTGAAAAGAACTGACATCTTCAGAATATTGAGTCTTCCGATACATGAAGATAAAATACTTCTCCATTGACTTAGATCTTCTTGGATTTCTAAATCTCTAAATCATTAGAGATTTAGAGTTTTCCTTATATCAACTCTATAAATATTATATTAGATTTGTAATTATTTCAATTTTTGATGCTAAAATAAATA
>NW_016843384.1:0-712 GCF_001698545.2 Rhinopithecus bieti | reverse complement strand
CTGGGAGTTGGAGACTGGAGCTGTTCCTATTTGGCCATCCTGCTCCGCCTCCTTCCACATTTTCTTTATCCAATCTATAATTGATGGACATTTGGCTTGTTTCCAAGTCTTTGCTATTGAGAAGAGTGTCACAATAAACATACATGTGCATGGGTCTTTGTAGCAGCATGATTTATAATTCTTTGGGTATATACCCAGTAATGGGATGGCTGAGTCAATTTCTAGTTCTAAATCCTTGAGGAATCGCCACACTGTCTTCCGCAATGGTTGAACTAGTTTACAGTCCCACCAACAGTGTAAAAGCATTCCTATTTCTCCACATCCTCTCCAGCATCAGTTGTTTCCTGACTTTATAATGATCACCATTCTACCTGGTGTGAGAGGCTATCTCATTGTGGTTTTGATTTGCATTTCTCTGATAGCCAGTGATGATGAGCATTTTTTCATGTGTCTGTTGGCTGCATAAATGTCTTCTTTTGAGCAGTGTCTGTTCGTATCTTTCACCCACTTTTTGATGGGGTTGTCTGTTTTTTTTTCTTGTAAATTTGTTTGTTGGCTCCATAAATGTCTTCTTTTGAGAAGTGTCCATTCGTATCCTTCGGCCACTTTTTGATGGGGTGGTTTTTTTCTTGTAAATTTGTTTAAGTTACTTCTAGATTCTGGATATTAGCTGTTTGTGAGATGGATAGATTGCAAAATTTTCTCCTATTCT
>NW_016843382.1:0-997 GCF_001698545.2 Rhinopithecus bieti | reverse complement strand
CTAACTAAACTAAAGAACTTTTGTATGGCAGAAGGAACAGTCAGCAGAATAAACAGACAACCCACAGGATGGGAAAAAATCTTCACAATCTATACATCTGACAAAAGACTAATGTCCAGAATCTACAAGAAACATAAAGCAGTAAGAAAAAATCAAACAATCCCATCAAAAAATGGGCTAAGGACATGAATAGACAATTCTCAAAAGAAGATATACAATGACCAACAATCACATGAAAAAATGCTCAACATCACTAATGATCAGGGAAATCCAAATCAAAACCACAATGTGATACCACCTTACTCCTGCAAGAATGGCCATAATAAAAAAAATAAAGAAACAGATGTTGGCATGGATGTGGTGAACAGGGAAAGCCACTATGGAAAACAGTGTGGAGATTCCTTAAAGAACTAACAGCAGAACTACCATTTGATCCAGCAGTCCCACTACTGGGTATCTACCCAGAGGAAAATAAGTCATTATTTGAAGAAGACACGGGCACACACATATTTATAGCAGCACAATGTACAATGGCAAAATCATGGAACCAACCCAAATGCCCATCAATCAACAAGTGGATAAAGAAACTGTGGTATATATATATATATATATGTGTGTGTGTGTGTGTGTGTGTGTGTGTGTGTGTGTGTCTGTGTGTGTGTGTGTGTGTGTGTGTGATGGAATATTGTGCAGCCATAAAAGGAATGAATTAACAGCATTTGCAGTGACCTGGATGAAATTGGAGGCTATTATTCTAAGTGAAGTAATTCAGGAATAGAAAACCAAACACTGTATGTTCTCACTGATATGTGGAAGCTAAGCTATGAGGATGCAAAGACATAAGAATGATACAGTGGACTTTGGGGACTTGGGGGGAAGTGTGGGAGGGGGTGAGGCATAAAAGACTACAAATATGGTGCAGTGTATACTGCTCGGGTGATGGGTGCACCAAAATCTGACAAATCACCACTAAATAACTTACTCATGTAACCAAATA
>NW_016843381.1:0-998 GCF_001698545.2 Rhinopithecus bieti | reverse complement strand
GCCACTCTCTTACCAGATTAATGAATCCTTGTTGTATACAGCCTTAGGTTAGAGCAAACACTTGCCATGAACTGAGAGGGACCCACTGTCACTATGGTATAAATCTTGAGAGAAAGGCCAGCCATGACAGCAAAAGCATGTTCATCTTCAGAGTACTTTGGGGACACTCATAACTTCAAGTCATTGTTAAAAATTCTGATATAAGGGAATTAGGAAGATTGACCTCCCCAGTAAGCTATGAGTCATGAGAATCTTTCCGTAAGGAGAGCTAGCTAGGATGCAGGCATTCTGTGGCAGGTGGAGTTCGGGTGAATCTGCCGGTCCAGCCGAGAAGCCCTGTCTAAGTGACTGTTTTCCTCTGCAGTTCAGTCATCTGGCTGTCTGGGGAAGCACACTGACTGGTCTGGTGTTCTTTGGCATCTACTTAACCATCTGGTCCCCCATTCTTATTGCTCTAAATATGAGAGGACAGGTAAGTATGCCGGATTAGAAGTTTGCCTTCTGTGTCTTGTGATAACAATGTTTCTACATGTGTAGGCAAGCAGGCTCTCTGTGTTTTGCAACTGTATTGAGGTTCAGTAGAGGCTGGTGCTACCTGTTTCTATCAGAATCTATCAGAAGGTAAACCAAATTAAAGAATCTGGAAGATGTCATCCAGTTCACAGAAATGGCATTTTAAATTTAAAGTATTATAAAAAGTCAACCTAAACCCCCTTACTTACCTGGCATGTCCACATTTTCATAATAAATTATGTGTTAATTGCACATCGTACTGATATATGGCCCTTTGGAAACTGGAGCTATTTTGAGTTCTTAATCCAGTGATTATATTGGTTACAGTTTTGATGTTGTACTCTGATTAGTAGTTATCCTCTGTTGAGTCATCTGTGGAAGTTAAATCTAACAGCTCTGGGCCAGGATGGTCTCGATCTCCTGACCTGGTGATCCGTCCGCCTCGTCCTGCCTAAGTGCTGGGATTACAGGGGTGAGGCACCACG
>NW_016843380.1:0-997 GCF_001698545.2 Rhinopithecus bieti | reverse complement strand
TGATATATATATATATATATACACATATATATATATATATATATTTCTTTTTTTTGAGACGGAGTCTCCCTCTGTCACCCAAGCTGGAGTGCACTGGCCAGATCTCAGCTCACTGCAAGCTCCGCCTCCCGGGTTTACACCATTCTCCTGCCTCAGCTTCCCGAGTAGCTGGGACTACAGGCGCCCGCCACCTCGCCCGGCTAGTTTTTTGTATTTTTTAGTAGAGACGGGGTTTCACCGTGTTAGCCAGGATGGTCTCGATCTCCTGACCTTGTGATCCGCCCGCCTCGGCCCCCCAAAGTGCTGGGATTACAGGCTTGAGCCACCGCGCCCGGCCAGTCACTGATATTTTTAAAACACCTTCTGTAGGTCCTAATTCTACTCGCATTTGAAGGTCTATTTCAGTTGTCCCTTCTCTGGTAAACTCCTGCTGGGATCTCTCACTGAAGATCATCTCTGCCTCCCAATATAACTTCCAATGTACTTTATCTATAACTTTTTATAAAATTTATTTTGTATCATAGAGTATGGCTATCTGGCTATTTTTATAAATATCTACATAATCAGACTGTAAGCTCCTTGGGTACAAGACACCCATTTGATTATCTTTTTTATCACTCACATTTTCTGCTATAGTTATCAGTACATGCATATTGAACACATGAATAAATGAATGATTACATGTATGCAGATAAGTTTACATGCACACCTGTTGCCCTTACTTGATTCTTACCTCCTTGTACACCCAGAGTTTAGCCTAGCTGCTGGCATATAATAGACATTTAATAAATACCATTGAATGAAAAATAAAACTAAGTGGCAAGACAGTGGCTTCTTCAAAAGGGTACCTTGCTTTTGGGTGGTGGGCTGTTTGTGCTCTTGTCTGTGTGAATGCTGGTAGGAGATACAGCAGCACCAAGGTTACCTTGGGGTATGCCTGGCAGCTTCCCTCCTGGAGATACCTGCATCGCAGCTAGCTGGGCAGCATATAACTGCT
>NW_016843379.1:0-712 GCF_001698545.2 Rhinopithecus bieti | reverse complement strand
GGGTCTCAGCTCACTGCAAGCTCCGCCTCCCGGGTTCACGCCATTCTCCTGCCTCAGCCTCCCAAGTAGCTGGGATTACAGGCGCACACCACTGTACCTGGCTAATTTTTGTATTCTGTCATGTTGCCCAGGCTAGTCTCGAACTCTTGAGCTCAAGTAAGTGATGTGGCCCACCTCGGCCTCCCAAAGTGCTGGGATTACAGGCGTGAGCCACTGTGTCAGGCCTTTTGTGTATGTACCTTATAACAAACTTGCTATTACTGTTTAAGACAGTTTTCCTTCATAACCAAAAAATTTCAGGTTGAGTGCAATGGCTCACACCTGTAATCCCAGCACTTGGGGAGGCTGAGACGGGAGGACTGCTTGAGCCCAGGAGTTCAAGACCAGTCTGGGCCACATAGCAAGTCCTTATCTCTATTAAAAACATTTTAAAAGGCCGGGAGAGGTGGCTCATGCCTATAATCTCAGCACTTTGGGAGGCCAAAACAGTTGGATCATCTGAAGCCAGGAGTTCAAGTCCCACCTCACCAACATGGCAAAACCCCGTCTCTACTAACAACACGAAAAAATTTGCCAGGTGTGGTGGCGTGGTCTCAGTTACTTGGGAGGCTGAGGCATGAGAATCATTTGAACCTGGGAGGTGGAGGTTGCAGTAAGCCAAGATTGCACCCCTGCACTACAGTCTGGGAGAGAGCAAGACTCTGTCTCAAAA
>NW_016843377.1:0-992 GCF_001698545.2 Rhinopithecus bieti | reverse complement strand
TTTTATTTGAGCATATTTCCTTTTTTACCATAGGCCTCAATGTGCTCCCAAATATCCCTTTGGATATTCACGAAAACAGTGATAGCACAAAGCTTCTTTCTAGTTTTATCTGGGGATATTTCCTTTGTCACCATATGCTTCAATGTGATACACAATACCACTTTTCAGACTCCGCATGAACAGTGCTCCCAAATTCCTCCATGAAAGAAAGGTGTTACTCTATGAGATGAATTCACAAATCAGGGAGGGGTTTCTCAGAAAACTTCTTTCTAGTTTTTGCCTGAGGATATTTCCTTTGTCACCGTAAGTTTCAATGCACTCCTAAATATCCCAATGCTGACTCCAAGCGTTAGCAAACTGCTCAATTAAAAGATCAGTGTACTCGGTGGGATGAATTCACACATGACAAAGCAGTTTCTCAAAAGCTTCTTTTGGTTAATCTGAGTGTATTTCCTTGTTCACTATAGGCCTCAATGTGCTCCCAAATAACCCTTTGCAAATTCCACGAAAACAGTGTTAGCAAGCTGCTTCATGAAAAGAAAGTCATAACTCTATGAGAAGAATTCACACATTAAAAGAAGTTTCTCAGAAAGCTTCATTCTAATTTTGTCTGAGGATACATGCTTCACGACCATAGGCTTCAATGCAATCCAAAATACCCCTTCAGAAATTCCCCAAAAAGAGTGCTACCAAACTGCTCCATGAAAAGTATCATGTAACTCTGTGAGATGAATTAACACATCACAAAACGGTTTCTCAGAATGCTTCTTTCTAGTTTTTGTATGAGGGTATTTCCTTTGTCATCATAAGCTTCAATGCACTCTGAAATATCCCATTGCATATTCCAAGAAAACAGTGTTAGCAAACAGCTCAATGAGAGGAATAGTGTAACTCTGTGAGATGAATTCACACATCACAAAGCAATTTCTTGGAAAGTTCTTTTTGGTTTTTATCTGAGGATAATTCCTCTATCACTATTGGCTTCAATGTGG
>NW_016843376.1:0-417 GCF_001698545.2 Rhinopithecus bieti | reverse complement strand
TTACTATCCCTTCGCAGATTCCTGAAAGACAATTTCCAAACTGAGCAACATAGAGTAAGCTTTAAATCTGTGAAATGAATGCATATATCACAGAACAGTTTCTTGGAATGCTTCTTTCTGGGTTTTTTATGATTATATTTCACTTTTCACCATAGTCTTCATGGCGCTCCGAAATATCAGTTTTTCAGTTTTAAAGGAACAGTATTCAAACATTGCCTTATGAGAAAAGAGGTGTAACTCCCTGAATGGAATGCACACATCACAAAGCAGTTTCTCAGAAACCTTCTCTCCAGTTTTATGTGAAGATATTTCCTTTTCACCATAGGCCTGAATGTGATCCAGAATATCCCTTCGCAGATCCATCCATGACGGAGTTTCCAGCTGCGTAATGTAAAGTAAGCTTTATCTATGTGACAC
>NW_016843375.1:0-996 GCF_001698545.2 Rhinopithecus bieti | reverse complement strand
TTTTTTTTGTTTTGAGACGGAGTCTCGCTCTGTCGCCCAGCCTGGAGTGCAGTGATGCGATCTCGACTCACTGCAAGCTCCGCCTCCCGGGTGGGTTCAAGCCATTCCCCTGCCTCAGCCTCCCAAGTAGCTGGGACTACAGGTGCCCGCCACCACGCCTGGCTAATTTTTTTGTATTTTTAGTAGAGACGGGGTTTCACCCTGTTAGCCAGGATAGTCTTGATCTCCTGACCTTGTGATCCACCCCTCTTGGCCTCCCTAAGTGCTGGAATTACAGGTGTGAGCCACCGCACCCAGCCTATCCTAACATTTCCTAATGTCCCGAGAGTTCAAAATTAGCCGGTGATCGAATTTATCTTTTATATATTTCAAAGTTTGCTTCTTTTTTTCAAGAATATTTATATTTTCAGTAGTGGTGGTATGCACCTGCAGTCCCAGCTACTCAGGAGGCCTAGATGAGAACCCAGGAATTCGAGACCAGCCTGGACAACATAGTAAGACTCCACCTCTAAAAAAAAAAAAAAATTCATATTTTACTGGCTGGCATACATGAAATCAAATGGGTTGTCTTTTCAATAACAATTCAATATTATTTATTCTTCAGCAGTAAAATTTCACAGCACGAATTACATTACATAAATCTACTCATTAAGCTTATTGATTGAGCATCCTATTTATTCAAGGCAAAAGAGATACAAAATAAATAAACACATACTCTTCCCCAAGGTATTCACAGTAATCTAAGAAACAGGTACAAAAAGACATAATTATGGTACAGAATGGTGAGGCTCATGTCTGACATATAAACATATGAGGGAGGAGCATAATTGGGCTTTCCAAACTCCAACCTATCCAGAAATGAGAACTATATGGAAGAAAAATTGTACTAAAAGGAATTTGTGAATATAGACCATGGGAAAACTATAAGTTTATTTTCAATTCTATTTAGACCATGTTCTTATTTTAAAATATTTTCAATAAACCTCAAAAAATCCA
>NW_016843374.1:0-905 GCF_001698545.2 Rhinopithecus bieti | reverse complement strand
TTTTGCTCATTAACTATTGTTAGACTATTTTATGTATTAGACATATTTTATGTGTGGCCCAAGACAGTTCTTCCAGTGTGGCCCAGAGAAGCCAAAAGGTTGGACATTGGCTCACACCTGTAATCCCAGCACTTTGGGAGGCCAAGGTGAGAGGATTGCTTGAGCCCAGGAATTCAAAAGCAGCCTGGGCAACACAGTGAGAGCCCCCCCTACAAAAAATAAAAAATTAGCTGGTTTTGGTGTTTCATATCTGTAGTCCCAGCTACTCGGGAGGCTGAGGTGGGAGGATCACTTGAGCCCAGAAGGTTGAGGCTGCAGTGAGCCATAAGCACACAACTGCACTCCAGACTGTGCGACACAATGAGACCCTGTCTCAAAAATTTAAAAAGCAATTATTTATTTGCATTACAAATCTAATTTCGGCAGGGCTCAGTGAGGAGCCCTTATCTGTGATTGGCTGGAGTAGCTCAACTGGGGCTAGCATATGCCTGTCCAAGATGGATTACTCACACAACTGACACTGACACTGACACTGGCTGTCGGTTCCTTTTCATTAAGCAGCTTGGACTTCCTCACAGCATGGTAACTGGGTTCCAAAAGTAAGCATCCTAAGAGGCAGAAAGTGAAAACTGCCAATTTCTTAAGGCCTAGGCCCAGAAATGGCACAGTGTTACTTCTACCATCTTCTATGGGTCAAGCATTCACAAAGGCCAGACTCAGGAGAAGAGGACATAGACTGAATGGAGGGGTGTCAAAAAAATCTTAGAGCCGTGTTTGAAAACTTCAACACCTACTCATCTACAGCTCAGTGAATTTGGGTGATATATATATATATATATATATCTGAGTGACATCCATTGGTCAGGCACATCAGTGATTAACTGAAAACAAGAACTTGCCGCCTA
>NW_016843373.1:0-899 GCF_001698545.2 Rhinopithecus bieti | reverse complement strand
GTAAGTTTTACTTGAAAGTTCAGATATTAAATAAGGTAAATAATATTTTGGTAGATTTCTTTGGTAATATTTTTCTTAATTATATAGAAACATTATCTAACATTACTAATAAATTCTGTTCTCTCAGACATATTGCTTATGCTATTTTCAGAAACCTTAAGTGAAATAATTTTAGAATTTTAGATAAGACTATTTTCAAGGATCAGATCAAGACTATTTGCAAGGATCAGATAAGATTATTTTCAAACTTTAAAATTTGAGTTTTAAAACAGTACAGTATATAAATCTTTAAAGAAGACTGTCACATCTATCAAATAGAGTTGAAAGACATTTGAACTCGGGTTCAATAATTCTGAAGTTGGGTCATAATAATCTATGCTTTGCGTTAGCAGTTGATTTTCTTTCCACTCTCTACCCCGATTCATGAAAGAGAGAGAGAAGAGTAAGGAGACAGAGAGAGAGAGAGAGAGAGAGAGAGAGAGGCTTTTGGAATAAATAACATTTGGGCTTCTGAACAGTGCTGACAATTGAAAAGATGAATTATTTTTTATAGATGAAGAGTCTGTGAAACTTCAAGCTTATTTCTATAATTCACTACAAGCACCTGCATCATCCTGCAAAATGCTTTTATTTTTGGTAGCTGATTGTGGGCATAATGAGAGTTTCATTATATTTCAGCATGTAATTACACTCATGTATATAATGTTGAAGAGTAATATTCACTCTTAAATTTTTGCATTTAGCAATTAAACACTTTTGGGAGGCATGGTTATGATAAGAACTAAGTGTCTCAGTCCCAAACATCTAAGGAATTTAACTAAAATGTCATGGTAAAATATATAGGGAACATTTTTTGATTCATAAGCAGGAAAATAAACTCAAAAGTAAAACAAAATTAA
>NW_016843372.1:0-330 GCF_001698545.2 Rhinopithecus bieti | reverse complement strand
AAACATACCCACCCCTTCCCTTATCCCAAACACACACACTCTTTCCCCCATCCCAAAGACACCCACCCCTTCCCCATCCCAAACACACACACACCCTCCCCATCCCAAACACACACACACCCCTCCCCATCCCAAACACACACACCCCCTCCCCGACCCAAACACACACACTCCTTACCCCATTCCAAACACACACACCCCTTTCCCCACCACAAACACACCCACCCCTTCCCCATCCCAAACACACACACACCCATTCCTCATCCCAAACACACCCACCTCTTCCCCATCCCAAACACACACACCCCTTCCCCATCCCAAAAACACACA
>NW_016843371.1:0-905 GCF_001698545.2 Rhinopithecus bieti | reverse complement strand
TGGGATTACAGGCTTGAGCCACCGCGCCCGGCCTAATGTGCTTCTTTACTGCATAAAGTGTACTAATCTTACATTTAGAGCTTGACGAATTTTATATATAATCACCACCTAGATCAAAACAGAGCATTTCCAGCACCCCAGAAGGCCCCTTTGACACATCAGTATGTTTTTAAAATACCCCAGGTATTTCTAATGTACAGTTAAACTTAAGAACCAACATATTAGAAAGACCCTGAGTGGGCATCTAATTCTAGCCCAGTGGTTCCTGAACTTGGCTGCGCATTAGAATCACCCCACCCAGGAGTTTTCAAAAACCAGGAAGCCCAGGCTGCATCCTAGACCAATCTCTAAGGGTGGGAGGCAGGCATCTGTGTATTTTTAAAATTCATTCATTCATTCACTCATTCATTCAGAGACAGGGTCTTGCTTTATCACCCAGGCTGGAATGCAGTGACATGATCATGACTCACTGTAGCCTCCACTCCCCAGGCTCAAGTGATCCCTCCTGCCTCAGTCTCCCAAGTAGCTGGGACTACAGGTGTACATCACCCTGCCCAGCTAATTTCTAAAAACTGTAGAGACAGGGTCTCACTATGTTGCCCTGGCTGGTTGCGAACTCCTGGCCTCAAGCAATCTTCCCACCTCCGCCTCCCAAAGTGCTGAGATTACAGGCGTGAGCCACCATGCCCGGCTGCATTAATGTTTTTTAAAATGCTCCAGAGGATTTCAACATGCAGCCAGGATTGAGAACCACTGGCACTGCTCTACAGTCTGTATATAGACCCTCGGTGCTCAAAGTGGGGTCCATGAACCAGCAACACTGGCTTCACCTGGAGAGCTTGTCAGAAATGTGGAGTCTCGGCCGGGCGCGGTGGCTCAAGCCTGTAATCCCAGCACTTTGGGAG
>NW_016843370.1:0-712 GCF_001698545.2 Rhinopithecus bieti | reverse complement strand
ATAGTATTCCATGGTGTATGTATGCCACATTTTCTTAATCTAGTCTGTCATTATTGGATATTTGGGTTGGTTCCAAGTCTTTGGTATTGTGAATAGTGCTACAATAAACATACGTGTGCATGTGTCTTTACAGCAGCATGGCTTATAATCCTTTGGGTATATACCCAGTAATGGGATGACTGGGTCAAATGATATTTCTAGCTCTAGATCCCTGAGGAATCACCACACTGTCTTCCACAATGGTTGAACTAGTTTACAGCCCCAGAATCTACAAAGAACTCAAACAAACTTACAAGAAAAAAACAACTCCATCAAAAAGTGGGCAAAGGAGATGAACAGACACTTCTCAAAAGAAGACATTTATGCAGCCAACAGACACATGACTCTTTCATTCAATGAAATTTTAAACAGAAGCCTGATCTGTAAAACAGACCAAAGCAATGCTGACTGGTTGAAGGGGGAGGTAACCTGTGTTGTCTGAAGGGGATTAGACAGCCTCAGTGTTCCTCTGGTCCTTAGGCAGCCCCCGAGGTACTGTGAAGAAACTATTGGGGTTCCCTGGGTGCATATCAGTTTGAAAATCTCTGTTCCTGCAGCATAATCTTTAAATATCACCCATATCTCTGAGTTGTGGAGGAGAAAAGTTGTTTTGCAGAAAGCCTTTTGGGAAAGTGGCTTGCTTTGTTTTCCTGTATGTTAATCTGAACTTTTG
>NW_016843369.1:0-701 GCF_001698545.2 Rhinopithecus bieti | reverse complement strand
TCCTCAAAAAAAAAAAAAAAAAATACTGACAAACCAAATACAGCAGCACATCAAATAGCTTATCCACCATAATCAAGTGGGATTCAGCCCTGGGATGCAAGGCTGGTTCAACATACACAAATCAATAAATGTTATCCAGCATATTGACAGAACAAAAGACAAAAACTACATGATTATATCAATAGATGCAGAAAAGACCTTTGACAAAATTCAGCAGCCCTTCATGCTAAAAACGTTCAATAAATTAGATATTGATGGGATGTATCTCAAAATAATAAGAGCTATTTATGACAAACCCACAGTCAATATCATATTGAATGGTCAAAAACTGGAAGCACTCCCTTTGAAAACTGGCACAAGACAGGAATGCCCTCTCTCACCACTCCTATTCAACATAGTGTTGGAAGTTCTGGCTAGGGCAATCAGGCAGGTGAAACAAATAAAGGGTATTCAATTAGAAAAAGAGGAAGCCAAATATCCCTGTTTGCAGATGACATAATTGTATATTTGGAAAACCCCATCATCTCAGCCCCAAATCTCCTTAAGTTGATAAGTAACCTCAGCAAAATCTCAGGATACAAATCAACATACAAAAATTACAAGCATTCTTATGCACCAATAACAGACTAACAGAAAACCAAATAATGAGTGAACTCCCATTCACAATTGCTTCAAAGAGAACAAAAATACCTAGGAATCCA
>NW_016843368.1:0-712 GCF_001698545.2 Rhinopithecus bieti | reverse complement strand
TTTATTTATTTATTTTTTATTTATAAACAGAGTCTGACTCTGTCACCCAAGCGCAGCGGTGTGATCTCTGCTAACTGCAACCTCCGCCTCCCAGATTCAAGCGATTCTTCTGCTTCGGCCTCCCAAATAGCTGGGATTACAGGTGCCTGCCATCAAGCCGGGCTAATTTTTGTATTTTTAGTAGAGACAGGGTTTCGCCATGTTGTCCAGGCTGGTCTCGAACTCCTGACTTCAGGTGATCTGCCCGCCTTGGCCTCTGAAAGTGTTGGGATTACAGGCGTGAACCACTGTGCCCGGCTGTATCTTCTAGTTGTCCTAATGTTTTTTATAACCATTCAACTTTCTATTACTTCAGTATTAAATTACTTTAGAAATGCTCATGGTTTTCCAGGCAAATTTTAAATAGTATTTCTCCTACTTTGAAATTTGAAGAAAAATACTAAATTTTATGTCTGGCTTTATCCTACTTAAAACCTCAGCTTAAAAAGAGCAAAAAAAAAAAAAAAAAGGTTTTAAGGATTATATTACTAGATCGAATATATGTTAATTAGGTAATGTACTATTATTACGTCTGTACCTGTTTGCGAAGATCGATAAAAACAAGTCTGTACCTCGAAAATAGGATGAGAACCCTCTTAACTAACTAGCCTAAATTGATCAGTTCTGGGGCTATGGACCCAATGTAGCTTCTGTGACTTTCAGAAAAGTAAAT
>NW_016843367.1:0-696 GCF_001698545.2 Rhinopithecus bieti | reverse complement strand
TTGTTTTGTTTTGTTTTGTTTTGCCGTGTAGATCAACAACTGGAACTGGGTAATCCAAAACAAAGTAGAGATGTAGATAATAGTGAGAGATAAGTCTTCTACCTGAGCAGAAAACTGTGGACTTACAAGTCAGAGACCAAGTTGTCAGATTCATGCTGTCTCCTACTAATATGCCAGATATCAGCCATGCTAGTTTGGGTTAGTAAAATGAAAAAAAATTATAAGCAACTGGTGGGTTGCAGTAAAGATTAGACAAGGTTAAATAGCCTGACATGTGATATGTGCACACTGCCATTTTCTTATTCTTTCTTTGTATCCAAACACATAGTAGAATCTCATTTAATAATTGAGAACTAAGTGCCAGCCTTTCAAGTATATTTACTGAGCCTCACTGTGACATCTCTCTTTCTTTTTAAAAATAATCTACACACAATATAACAAAACATGCAGGGCATATTGTGCAATAAATTTTATTTTATGGAGGAACAAATTTTGTAAATATGATTGCTACCATTGTACCAACCACTATTAGCATTGGTTTCCTGGGTGTTCGTTCTTATCACCTTGTTAATAGGAAATACAGTGGAAGAGCAAAATGTAGGTTAAAACAGTATTTTTTTTTTCTAATGAGGAGAAGCTGGAGGAGGCCGATTTAAATAAATTGAGTCATATATATTCCCATTTTAAAAAAATGAT
>NW_016843366.1:0-905 GCF_001698545.2 Rhinopithecus bieti | reverse complement strand
TTCTGTGTCGCTCGCGCTGGGAGTTGGAGACTGGAGCTGTTCCTATTCGGCCATCTTCAGCTATGTACTTTTCTAAGATAATACCACTCTTGGAGTGTCTGCCGAGAGTAGTGCTTGTCTCTCAGGAATGTCCAAAATGGCTTGGTCGAGCAAGTTAGGAGACTAGCTCAGGGTTCCTATAGTGGCTTGGTGGTGGAGGCAGAGTGAGGGTTCTCACTCACAGAAAGGAGTTTGTGGAGTGTGAACCTCCAAATGGCTTCAAATAGGGAATTCCTGTGATTCATCACTAGATTTACCTTGTAAATATAAGGCGCTGCAGGAGTCGGCGGCCAGCGCGGAGCAGAGGAAGAGGCTGTGACATCCACAGAGAGAAGGAGAAGAACACGCAGCTGAAGAGGAGGATGGAGGAGCTGGAGGCCGAGCTCCGAGAAAAGGAGGCAGAGCTGGAAGATCTCCGAACACAAAGAGGAGGTATTATTTTTTATTGGTTCGTCTTTCAGTCTTTCTACTTAAAAGTAATTTACACACCATAGTTACTGTGTTATAATATTCTGTGTTTTTTGTGTACTTATTATTGCCAGTTAATTTTTATCTTCATATAATTTCTTATTGCTCATTAATGTCCTTTTCTTTCTGATTGAAGTACTGCCTTTAGCATTGCCTATAGGACAGGTCTAGTGTTGATGAAATTCTCAGCTTTTCTTTGTCTGGGAAAGTCTTTATTTCTTCTTTATGTTTGAAGGATATTTTCACCTAATATGCTATTCTAGGGTAAAAGATTTTTTTTTTCCTTCAGTACTTTAAATGTGTCATGTCACTCTCTCGTGGCCTGTAAGATTTCCACTGAAAAGTCTGCTGTTAGATGTACTGGAGCTCAATCATATGTTATTTGTTTCTTTTCTCTT
>NW_016843365.1:5489-7326 GCF_001698545.2 Rhinopithecus bieti | reverse complement strand
GACCTAGAAAATCTGTTTTCGTATCTAAGATATAAGATATCTACACTGGCATCCTCTATTTCCTGCACTAATTTTACTAGAGAAATGTGCATATAAATACACAATTATATTTATATATGTGAGAATGTGTAGGATGAAACATATATGTATCTGTGTATATATGTGTATATATGTATTTCTTTATACCTTAGAAAATATAATCTGCACCATTTATGAGAGTGCTTTTTTCCTTATAAATTTGCCATAGTACATTATACACATTTTATCTGAAGTGATTTGTTATTTTATACAAAGTATACATTAGTCCTAAATTGTGCTTACTATAAGGCATAACAAAGGAACTGGCATAGAATTACGTTTTAGTCTTAGAAATTTTATTGATATGATTGTTATATGTTTATAATATATATATAAATGACAAAAGAAAACTTCTATCTGGAATGTAGAAATCACATACAAATCAATGAGAAATAGGCAAACAACCCAAAAGAAGGGAACATAACTGGGATAGATACTTTAAATAGGAGGATTACAAGAGAACAATGCATATATTGACAAAGCCCTCAGTATCATTACTCACCAGGGAAATGTAAATTAAAACCACTATGTGATATCATTGAATTCTCAAATATATTGAGAATAGAAAATATTGACATGGATTTGCTCTACTTGGGCCTCCTATTCATTGCCTGTGGAAGTGGAAATTTCCAACTAGAAATACTGACAGTACCAACTTCATCCAAGTATAGGTGTACAGTATACAAAATTTTCATTACTACTTAGAGATCCCTGATAAATGGGTTCCCGTGTCCGTGAAACAAACAAACAAGCAAACCAAATTATACAGCTATTCATAGCAGTTTATTTATAACCCCAAATTTTAAAATGACCCCAATGTTTTTTAGTCTTAGAATGAATTCATAAATTGTGGTGCATTTCTTAATGCAACAATATGATGCATCTTACAAATATAATGATAGTGAAAAGCAGTCAGACACAAGAGAGTAATGTACTATCTAACTCCATTTACATGACATTCAAGAATTGGTAAAATCACAACAGAGTGATACATATTAGAACAGTAATTACCTCTGGAGTGATATTAACTTAGGAAGGATGTAAGAAATCCTCCTAGGCTGCTGGTAGTGTTGTATATTTTGAACTGAGTAATGGTTACACAGTATTCATATGTGTAAAATTAATTGAGTTGTGTAGCTGATATCTTCACTTTTGTTTATATAAATTACACTTCAATATTAAAAAATCCAATGCAAAATGTCTTTTCTTTAAATAATTGTAAATCAGGAATACATGGGTAAAACAGATAATTACATTAAATATGGGTAGCTATGAATGGCCTCTGTACATATGTATAAGTTGTACATTTTCAACTTTTTTATGGCATATTTGAAACCTAAATGTTGTGTACATTACTAACATGCTCATTTTCACTGATGTAGAGAATTTCCATATGAAATTGTATTATATTACATAAAATTGTAAAAGTGATAAGAATTTGTGCAGAATTTATGTTTATCTTAAAATTTAAAATCATACAAATCATGGGTTTGAATATAAATAATGAATATAATGTTTGCTTTCTATGAAAGAAAGTACATTATTAGAAATAAATAAACAAGTATCACTATTAGAAGGGAAGTAACTCCTAATTATGAAACATTAAACCCTATTGCCTTGTGCACTAGGTTGTAGGAAATACTTTTATACAAAATATATTCCTGATGGTGACAAATTCATAAAAGGAAAAGAATAAGAGCATCTGATGGAAAAAAGTAATAATTACTTTATAATTGCTCTAAGTAAAGACTAATAGAAA
>NW_016843365.1:0-1178 GCF_001698545.2 Rhinopithecus bieti | reverse complement strand
TTATATATAGTGTTATTATTTATATAATAAAAGTATACATATAATATATAACATATTATGAATGTTATAATGTAATATTATATATATACACACACACACAAACTTTCATCCCCTTTTCCAAATACATAAAAATTTATATAGTTCTCCTGTATAATTCAATATAGTTCTGAGCTTTGGCAAGCAAAAATGCTACAGTTTATACTGTTTAAACAATATTTTAAAACTTACAGAGTCACTTCATTGAATGATGCCAGAGTTTAACATCCAGACACCAGTTTTATATAAATTACGTTGCTCTTCATAAAAGGAAAATGATGTGAATTAAGAGTCTGCCATAATTACCTAGGTTATACCTTCTAGTCCATTTTTTTTACTTATGGTGTTTATTTTATGTGCCACTCATAATAGACTTTTCAGATCATCCAGAATCTAGGAAAAATTTTTTCCAGACTCAAATTACTAAAGAGAGGCATAGTATTACAGTACTCAGATTTAAAATAGCATACACATAAGATGTATAAGAGTCAGAATAGTAGGATCTATCTATCCATTTCTACAATCTATGTCTTCTATCTATATATATAAATTATGTCAATTTTTAAGTTATACATACAGAGCATGTAATAATGCAAGCAGATTAGTCAAGACAAGAAGATACTTTTATATGCCCATTTAGGTGGTGAGCAGGTAGGTAAATTAATTTTTTGATGGATATACATAAGCAGAAAATTAGATCAACTCTTGAAGGTTAAAATAGAATGTTGTGAGTGAGTAAAAGTACTCAAATCAGTTAGTTTTATGAAGTTAAAATTGAAAAGTTGATTGAATCCTTGCATTAAAATGACCTATGTTTGATTTATCTCTTTTGGAAATATAGCCTTTGATAAATGAAAGTGTAAGACATCAATAGTGTTAAGAAGTAGAGCAAAGGGTTCTGTGAACACTCAAAAGTACAAGATTGAGTTATGCTAGCAAAAGTCATTTGGTCAGATAGCTTTTTGTTTCTTCACAAGGTAAAGTCATTCAGTTAGTCCTGAAACCAAACTGTACACATTCAGGTCACAATGAGTGACTGTAGTACCACCAAGAGAAAAAAAGCTGAGATTCATTGCAATCATATTGTGTGGCAGGAACTGCCACAGGTCTTTGGGGACAGTTATGTCTCAGTTGGAAATTTT
>NW_016843364.1:0-1566 GCF_001698545.2 Rhinopithecus bieti | reverse complement strand
AATAGAAAACCAAATTCCACCTTCAAATCAGTAAATTAATACTAGAGATAATTTTAATAAAGGCTTATAAACAAATCCATTCAATCTCTGCCAGCTTCAATCTCATACCACAAAAAATTATATTTCCGTAAATGTTTTCAACATCTTACAATATTTTCTGTTTTTTCTTTCCCCAACTTTTTATATATATTTTGTGTTATTTATACGATTTTTTATTCCTTCAATTTGAAACAACATTTAAACAATCTGCAAACTGGAGTAAATTACTTTCCACATCCTTCTGTCTTTTAAATAACCTTCTTTAGCAAACACACATCCTTGTTCCTTACAAATTATGCATACATAATTATGTATTTTATACCTAGTAGTATTTATTACATATATTAACTACAGTTTTAACTTAGTAACTCTATGTTACTCTTAGTAACTCTAACTTTCAGTGAAAACCTAGAAGGTAAATAATCATAATTCTAATGTATCAGATGCAGAGCCCAGGACAGACGACAGGCTGTTAAGATGATGCCTGAAGAATCTGACCCTTTCTAACATGGCCAGAAGGGACAGCTGAGCCAGGCAGAATAGGGCCACGCTGGGTTTAGCTCTGCCTTGCAGCTTGTTATCCAGGCACTATAGACACACGTATGTCCACAGGCCTCACTATGACCACCTGTCTAGGCCACAGAATCTAAAAGCTCAAACCCAAAGACAAGTTCAAAGGCAAATCAAGTTAGTAAAACAAAACAAAACAAACAAACAAAACAAAACAAAACAAAAAGCAGAAGCAACAGTTTTATAACCTTAAAAAAATGTAAGACAGTGTGAATTTGTCTGTCCAGTAGACTCAGTTACACATTTTTACAATTCTGAAGATATTTCTATTTTACCAACAATTTTTAAACTTTTTTTAAAAGAAATCAAGGATTACC
Source organism: Rhinopithecus bieti (assembly GCF_001698545.2). Taxonomy (NCBI): domain Eukaryota; kingdom Metazoa; phylum Chordata; class Mammalia; order Primates; family Cercopithecidae; genus Rhinopithecus; species Rhinopithecus bieti. Next base: position 640 of record NW_016843364.1, on the reverse strand, counting down.
ACTCATGAGAATTTGAAAAGCATTTGGGCTATTTACTTAATTTATGAGCACCCAAGTATTTTTAAGTCAATTTGATACCATACAAACAACATACAAACCCATATATGTACACATAAAAATACAGGCAAACATAAATCAAAATTGTATAGCTTTAATTTTTTAAATGTAGTCATGGTACAGATAAAACTTACTACTCTAAAGGGACAGATTCATTAACCTTTGGCTCTGTAAACGCATTAAAATTTATACATCTCAAGTGGTCAAAGCCCTCACTGAGTTTTATACAAAACAGGGCAGTAATTTTACTTCCCAAAGCATAGAGAAAGAATCTAAGCTTTTTCAAGAACTCTGGGGGTTTCAGTTAGAATAGACACAGAAGTTATTTTAAACACATGACAAGGTAACGTAAAATCACAGGAATTCACTACAGGTCTTGCTTTTCTAGCAAGACCAATTTTGTAAGATATGGAGCTTCCAAATCAGTCTCCATTTTCAGACTGGACCACAGAGATCAAGGAAGAGAGCATTAATAAATAGAGCAAAACATGCTCTGTGCAGAGACTCAGAATAGACAACTCTGAAAAAGAAGCACGCTTACTTGATTTAAGGGCTTACTTTTATAAACAGTTTGTCCAGTTTT
>NW_016843363.1:0-1565 GCF_001698545.2 Rhinopithecus bieti | reverse complement strand
ATAAAAACTTATTCAAGACACCTGTTAGAATTTTATAGCTGATTGTAAAACCACCTTCTAAAGAGGACCAAAGTGAGACAACAATTGTCTGTGGATGACAAAAGTTTTAGGGCAGCCTCAGTCAAAGACACAATGGACAAGGAAATTTGTTACCTCTGTGGCACACAATAATTTAACGTAACAAATATAATTATTACTGATAATGTACACACTAAGTCATATCAGAATTATAGAAGTTTCCCATAATTTTGGAAGACATACCAACAACATATTTATATAAATATAGCTCAAAAAGACCAAACATCATTTCATATTTGATAATGTTTCCTGTATGATTTTATACCAAATAAGCCAAATTATGTCATTTTGGACTTTAGGGAAACTAATAACTTAAAGGATTACTTAGGTCAGAAAAAAACATAATTTATAATTTGATTTTGGAAAATTTGGCAAATATCAAACGTTTAAAACACTTGATATCACAGGTAAAATAAATCGTTAATTTGACGAAAGTGGTAACTCAAGGATTTCAAAAAAAGGGAAAATCTTCATCTTTTGAGAGAGGAGACTCAATTTTCCAAACATAAGCCCTAATAAAACAGCATAAAGTCAAATAAGTATGTTTTTCAAAATTTTATGAACAATCTATAAAATTATAATATTGACCATAAGATATAACTTTCCTGAGCTTTTCATAACCTTTATAATCTTTATTAAGAAGTCAGTTTATTCTTCAAGAAAACCTTGTTAATCTGACACAGGGGCCCATATGTTGGTCATGCATTAGTGTGCCTTTGATGTTAATGATTAATTTATAGATAAACTGAACTTATTTTATCACTCAGTATCAGTTATTGCAATCTCACACACCCACCTCTTCTGTGATAGTCCCTGGACCTTGAGGCGTTGAATAGCTTTTAGAAAACAGTGTTAGCATTATGCCACAACAAACAGAACTTGAGGAAAAAGGCTTATATCAGTTGAAAATGAGTTGAAGGAGAGTGTTACTATTTCACACCCTTCAAAAGGGGAGAGAAAACCAAAAACAGTGAGATGCAATAAAAGTTAAACTTTGGCTTAAAAAAAATAAAATATCTTATAATATTTTAAGAGTAAATCAATCCCTTAAGAAAATTTTATTATCCTAACCAATTATTTAGTCATAGTGCTTTTATTTATATCAAGCCCAATCTGTAGAAAGACCATTAATTATAGACAACTTGATCATATAAAAGTTTTTTTAATCTTCTTATTGTGACTTACACAGATCATTCATTGATATGCTTGGACTTTCTGGTTTGTCCTGAACATCCTTCTTTCTTACACAACTTGTAATTTTATTCTAGAACTAAATTTACCATACAAGATTCTTGCTCATATAAAATTATTTCTCTTCAAACATTTTACAAAGACAAAAAGCTTTTTATTTTTATAATTTTCTTTACATGTCTCTTATTTCCTGCTTCCTTTACCTTGTTTTATACATAACTTTTAAATAAGCTTTGATTTAGACAACACTTCTTCACCTTTTTAAAAAAATACACACTATTTTTTAGAAAGAATGT
>NW_016843362.1:0-582 GCF_001698545.2 Rhinopithecus bieti | reverse complement strand
CCAGCAAGCTCCCTATGAGCACAGCTCCAGTTATAAGAAAAACACCATTTTCTATTCTCTGAGGCGGCATTCCTGATGTTTGGATTCAGGCTGATAAGTGACAGTGATTTATAATCATCCTTGCCTGTGTAGTCCTTCCCACGTAACATCTGTACTGTGTCATCCACGCCATTTTCAAAATCTTTGAAAACATATCCAGCCTAAAGCTGAGGGTAAAGTGCCCTTTTGTGCTGTTATTTTTCTTTATTACGCTTTCATTACTTCATTCAGAATCTTTATCTCTTAACATGTTTTGACCTGTTTGTGTTTCTTCCGCTTGGTGGTAACATCAGTTAACACAGAGTTTAGAAAAAATGTTTCCCCAGTTTAAAAAAAATCACTTGTACTACATCTTCTTGATTAGTTCCGATTTGCATTAACTTGTAATTTTATTTTTTGTTTTTGTTGTACTAATGCTCTGTTAATTAGCTAACTTTTAAGAGAATCAACTATTATGTATAACAAGCAAATTAGATAAAGTTTCAATATTTTTTAAGGTAACTTCCTGCTTCCCCTTCTTTTTTCATCTCTAACTTTGTTCCT
>NW_016843361.1:5397-8335 GCF_001698545.2 Rhinopithecus bieti | reverse complement strand
TGATATTTATAAATATTTTATGATGCAGATGCCTTTTACAGGTGTATATGTCACATGTATTTATTCTTTATATTATGGAAAATAGGATTTTGTTAGTTGAATCTTTAAAGTCATCTTAAATGATCTGGATTTTAAAATTGTTTTGTTTTAAAATCAAACCTCTTTAAAACATCTTAACATCTTTTACATATGCTGGGGTCTAACATACTCCAGAGGGATTTGGTTAAAATTTTTCTGAATAGAAATCCTGAAGGAAGCAAGTGAATATATGAATAATGAGGGAGGAAGTATTTGGATATTTTAAGGAAACAAAAGGCCGCCCTAATTTTAGCAAACGGGGTCTGAAGATACCATTTACATTTTTATACCAGTATAAAATCAAGGAGAAAAGAAATATCCCCATGAGAAAACTGAAAAAACCAGTCAAAATTAAGCAAAATCTAACTGAAGAGTCATTGAAGAGTAAAGGCCTATATTTGATGATGCAGATGCTTTTTAAAGTTGTATATTTCACATGTATAGAAAAGCTTATAGAACCACACCTGGCTTTGTCACATCTTAACACTGTGCCATGTTTGAGCGTCCTCTCTTGTGTCTGCCCCTCCCTCACCTCACTCCTTATCCTTCCTCCTAGGATTAAACTATAATCCTGAATTTACTATTTATCAATCCCGTGTCCATTTCGGTCATCTTCCTACAAACATGTTTGTCTATGTATAGGGTGTAGTATTTTTTGCATGTTTTAGATACAATATTAAACATAATGATATAAATACTGTTACGCTGTTGTATTCTGAAATTTGCTTTTTACCTTCACACTCATTTGTGAGATTCATCTTGATGCATGTGGCTCTGGTACACTTATTTTCGCTGCTATATATATTTTATGTTTTGTGAATACCACTGTTTATTTATTTATTTTCCTATTGATGGACTCTTGCTTGTTTCCAGTAGACTGTTACCTCCAGTGAAAGGTTGACCATTCTTATGCGTGTGTTTCTGTGTGCCTTCTACTTTTGAATGTGGGTAGGAATTTATCTAGGGTAACACCTGGAAGTGGAGTTGCTTTGGACATCTTTGGCTTTCTTGGATAAAACCATCCCTCTCCCACGTGTTTGTGCTCATGACTGGTAGCATAGGTGCTGTGAGAGAACTCCCATAGCTTTGTATCTTCTTCAGTTCCAATACTGGTATTGCCAGAAAATAAGATTTTCATTGATTGGATGGTAGTGAAAACATATCTTCTTGTTTTAATCTGCATTTCTGCTGGACATACTGGCTTGCACCTGTAATCCCAGCTACTTAGGAAGCTGAGGGAGGAGGATGGCTTGAGGCCAGGAGTTTGAGACCCACCTGGGCAACAAAGCAAGACCCCGTCTTTAAAAAAATAAAAATAAATTAGCCAGGATTACATGCCTGTAGTCCAAGCTACTTGAGAAACTGAGGTGAGAGGATTGCTTGAGCCTAGGGGTTCGAGACCAACCTGGGAAACATAGTGAGGCACTGACTCTTTAACAACAACAGCAAAAATCTGCATTTCACTGACTTGTAAGGTTGAGTATCATTTCACATTTATTGGCCTGTTGGGTTTTCTCTTTGTCAGTTTCCTAATGCTCAGTCCTTTGCCTTTTTTTCTATTGGATTATTTTGTTTTGTCTTTTTGTTTTGTTTTGTTTTCTGATCAGGGTCTTGTTCTGTTGCCCAGGCTAGAGTGTCTCACTGCAGTCTTGACCTCCTGGGCTCAAGTGATCCCCCTACCTCAGCCTCCCAAATAACTGAGACCACAGGTGTGCACCACAGTGTCTGGCCTTTCTTCTTGATAATGTGGAAATGTGGAAATTCTTTATGTTCTGAATATTAATCCTTGTCTGTTATATGCATTTAAGTATGTGGCTTGTTTTTTATTTTTATTTTTATTTTTTGTTTGTTTTATAAAACTTTTAAATTAATTTTAATGCAGACAAACTCAGTCTTTTCCTTTATGGTTTTGCTTTTGCTTATTTAAAAGCCTTTCCTACTTCTGAGGTCATAACAAGGTACTTTCTCTCCCTTTCTCTTTTTTTCTTCTAAAAGTTTCAGAGTTTTGCATTTTACTTTTGTTAACCTATCTGGAATTTTTGTGTATGATATGCAACAGGGGCCTAATTTCTTTTTTTTTTCTGAGACAGAGTCTTGCTGTGTCACCCAGGCGGGAGTGCAGTGGCATGATCATGGCTCACTGCAACCTCCACCTCCCGGGTTCAAGCGATTCTCCTGCCTCAGCTTTCCAAGTATATGGGAGTACAAGTGTGCACCACCACGCCCAGCTAATTTTTGTATTTTTCATAGAGACAAGGTTTCGCCATGTTGGCCAGGCTGGTCTTGAACCCCTGATCTCAAGTGATCTGCCCGCCTCAGCCTCCCTGGGTGTTGGGATTACAGGTGTGAGCAACCGTGCCCAGCCTAATTTTATTTTTTTCTATGAGGGTATCTGGTTGTTTCCGTGCTGCTTTGCAAAACACACACAAAAAAAATACATTTTTTTTTTTCTCTAAGAACTGAGTTTTGTTTTTGGAATTTTAAAACCAATTTGAACTTTAAAAAACTAATTTCAGGCCAGGCACGATGTCTCATGTCTGTAATCCCAGCACTATGGGAGGCTGTGGAGGGCAGATCACTTGAGGTCAGGAGTTCAAGACCAGCCTGGCCAACATGGTGAAACCCTGTCTCTACTAAATACAAAAATTAGCCAGGTGTGGTGGCACACACCTGTAGTCCTAGCTACTTGGGAGGCTGAGGCAGGAGAATTGCTTGAACCCAGGAGGCGGAGGTTACAGTGAGCTGAGATAGTGCCACTGAACTCCAGACTGTATGACAGAGAGAGACTTCGTCTCAAAAAAAAAAACAAAAAAATAAATAAAAAACTATTTTCAGACTTACCAAAAAAAAAAAAAAAAAA
>NW_016843361.1:0-2814 GCF_001698545.2 Rhinopithecus bieti | reverse complement strand
AAAAAAAAAAAAAAAGATATATATGATATATATATAAGATATATATATATATCACCACCATATATATATGAGGGTCTGATTTTGAGAGTATTCTGATATATAATGTGAAGTATGAATGCAGTTTAATTTTTTTCCATTGGCTGTCCACTTGTCCAAACATCATTTATTAAAAGGCCATCTTTTCCCACATTGATCGGAGGTGTGACCTCTCATCATATACAATTTTCTGTGTGTACTTTTTTTCGCTTTCTGAGCTTTTGTTCTATTGTTCTGTTTCTTCATGCAACAAAACCACACTCTTTTCACTTGTAGAAGCTTTATAATATTTTAAAATATCTGGTAGTGCCTGCCTCTTCCCTATCCCGATGTAGAACACACACACATACACTGTTTTCTTTTTTATGTTTTCTTGGTAATTATTTGGTTGGTTTGTTTTAATTTATTTAAGTTTTATAGCCAACAGACCTAGTTGGCATCTAAGTAGCTGACATTTCTTTGCTATTTCTAGAGACTTTCTTTGCCACCTAGTATTGACCAATTCTTTGTTGATAGGACATTTATTCTGAAAAGAATGAGCATTTTATATAGGCTGGGTGCAGAATTTTGTACGTACATCACATGTTTCTGGAAATTTAAAGTTTTGTGGGCTTCTGAAGCAAATTATGAAGCATGCGTAAGATTCAGGGATATCCTACAGCCTGTTCTCATTATCATGCTCATCATATAGGTCAGTGGGTAGACCGCAGGTGGACTGTGAACTGGCTAATACTGTATAAAAGAGGTTTCTACATGTGATTTTCTGGAGAGAAGATATATCAATCTTTTAAAGATGTTTTATCATCACAAAAGACTGTCCCAGGTAAACGTGAGAAAAGACTGAAATTAAATACTCTGTAAAAAAATAATGAGGATGGCTTTGAAAATTGAAAGATGAAAAAACAGCTCTTTTATACTATTGTGCTCAGGATACACTGACTATAAAATTAAAGGATATTTTAATATATTAGTAGGTAAAGTTTCTAAGAGGTAAATGTCTACGTTTACAATAATGGTGTTTTCTCTCATATTTCTTTTAGGTAAGTGACAATCTTATGCTCGGATACGTCAGCTTCAAAATGGATGGATTTTGAGGGTTTCCTTCCTCTTCTCTGATGCTGTAGTAGTAAGTCATACTTCTCACGTGTGCTCTGGTCTGGTCTGGTCTGGGCCAGGGGATTGGCTTGACAAAAGAAACTAGATAATTTCTTGTAAACACTTTGCCTTTTTTACTTGATATACATGTTTTGTTAAGAACTATTTGTATGTGTAGTCTCTGAGATTACACAGAAGAATGAAAGGACCAGCTTCCAACTTTCAAGAAGACTGGATTTTAATAAGGATACAACAGAAAGAACTTGGGTTTTAGAGTTGTATTAGGTTTGAATTTCACTGTTTCATTACTGTGTGATAACTCAGTTGGATATCTTTTCTTCTCCTTCCTCATTTACTCTGTAGGTATAATAATAACTACATATCAGATTGTTGGGAAGATTAAATCAGGGAATATCTATCCTTATCACAGTGCTCCAATATATGGGTTTTGTTGCTCATTTCTTCTTTCCAGCTCTATCCCATGGCTCAGAAAGAAACAGCAACATCTAGAATGTAGAAAATAGAGACTAACTCTCCTCTCCTGTTATCTGAAGGGTCTTTGGCTGAGATTCAGGAAATCTTGGAGACCAGGCACCAAAGGATTTTGTAAAGGAATCTGTAGTGGGTCTAAGTAGGCACTTTTCAAAGCCTGAGCCATCTTCTTGAATGTCACAGTCACTTTAAAAGAGCCTAGTTAAATGTGGCTTAGATACTGTTTCACAAGTGGCCTTAGTGGAATCCCTGTAAATAAATATGTTAGAATATTAAGTTGGGAAAATATTCTTTTGTTTAATCTAAAATGGAATTTATACAAATGACTAAAGAATGTAAACTGAGATTGTTTGATCTCACGTGATTCTTTAAATAATTGTCACATTGTTGTGTTTAGAATTATCTAGCTATCTGGCCTAGTAAACAGATAAGCAATATTCACTGAGAAGGGAAAGTATATAAAATTTGGTTTGGAAAGTGGAAGAGAACCATGCCTAAGTTGGAGAGACACAAGTGAGAAAAGTCAGGGGAAATTCAGGCATGGGCATTTTAGTTCATATGGCTCAAATACCTCTTATCCAGTGGCATAAGGCCTGACTAGAAATGTTCCTCTCTAAGGAGATGCTGGGGCCAAGGGAGACTACAGTTCATTGCACATTCAGAGATTAAAATATCTCCAAATTAGTTCCAGTGAATCATTTTAAATTATTTTAAAAGCCCTTTATATTTTAATCAGAGCCTATTCACGACCAGTTAATTTGGATGGCACGTTCTAAAATTACTTTCCCCAATGATGTGTTGTACCATTGCCATTGAATGCAGAAACCTCATGGAAGAGGGGATTAAGGAAATTTGAAAGTACCAAGGAGCTGTTGATCTTAGTTAAGTGTTTACTGATTTATGAGTAGATTAAGATTTCATTCTTGACATCTGATTTGGATGGTATAATGAGTAATGATACTCTTGTAGAGAGGGTGAGTGATTCCACAGGATGCCAAAAGTATAGCAATGTGCCCATTTCCCCAAATATTCAGGGAAGACTTGATGCTGCGGCATTGCTGTAGTACTTTCTTCAATATTTGGATGTAGTCTTTGAGTTTAGGAGGTATTGTTTTAACCATCTTTGGTAGTCTCAAAATTTTATCTACCATTTTGTTCATCTGTTCTACAATTAACAAAGGGGTGCATGCC
>NW_016843360.1:0-997 GCF_001698545.2 Rhinopithecus bieti | reverse complement strand
GTGTTCATTGCCCAAACTATTAAAAAAGCACACTAGTGTTTTCTATGTGATGTCAAGGTCCCTCATCCAAATGTATTACAAACCCACTCGCTAGTTTCAGAACCTGTAAGCTGGATTTACAACACAGGCCTAATCTTACTAAAATGTGTTCATTATATAAATGCTTTCTGCTCCTGTGTTTATGTCAGTTCAATTTGAACATTCTCCTTTAAGTTGACTCAAACACAACATATTCTCAATGGTTTCAAAGACACTGTAATGTTTCAAGATAGAGTCTTGAAACCCAAACATTGGATGAATTTAAATGTGAACTACTCGTTACAGGTTACACTTTTAAAATTATGGAACAGATGAAGCTAATTCTGATACTTCGAGTGTGCCCCATCCCCTCCAGTCCTTCAACATTTGGTGTCCCTTTTCCCCTGCTCATCTTGACTCAACATGTCACACACAAGGAGCAAGATGGACTAGAAGACACAATGGTTACAGGTTACCTGGCGGGTAGAGGGAAGGCGAATGACTGAAAAAAAAACAGTTGTTCAGGTTAACTACTGAAGAAAAGCCTCTGGGGAAGCCCCGAGTGGCTTAGGAGTGAAACGGGTTTTAAGGAACATGAAGGAGACTTCATTTCCACCTGTCCCCAATGAGGCGCACTTGTGTATTCCTGAGTCATCAGGTGCCAGCCTTCTCATTTCAACAGCTTCCTCCCAAACCTCCTCATTCCCCCAGTCACGGCCCGAGTTGAATGCCCAGCCCAGAGCGGACAAGATAAGGGAAAATCTCGGCTCTCAGAGCCTTGCCTCTGTCCCAGGGGAGTAACATACTCACAAGTTTTGGAGATTGGGATGAGGGCATCTTAGAAGAGAAGCCACCTTCTGTTTGTTCCCCACAGCTACACATTTGGAAATGATCCTAGGTTCTCCTGTTGTCCTCAATTCCCCAATTTAATCTACTATCTAATTCTGTGTAGCTACCTCCTCAGGGCCTCTTGGTACAA
>NW_016843359.1:0-414 GCF_001698545.2 Rhinopithecus bieti | reverse complement strand
AATCTCACATACTTATTTTGTGCTGAGAGAACTTAAAATCCATTCTCTTAGCGATTTTCAAGAATAAAATACATTGTTATTAACTGTAAAAAAAAAAAAAAGAATTACTTCATCCCCATGTGACATCTTACCTCATAATCAAATGACCCTAAATCCCTCACTAACCTACCCCCGCCCTCACTAAACTTAAGGATAAATGCTGCCATATCCAGTGCATTGTTGGCACCGCGGGACCAGAAGGTGGTGACCCCCCTGGACCCAGCTTTCACTATCTTGTGTGTGTCTATTATTTCTTGACCTGCTGATTCGCCTGGGAACAAAGAGAGAGCCTCGTTGCATTGCAGGCTGCTGCAATAAGATCCCGCAATAAGAAAGCAATTCAATTTAAAAATTATGTTGTAAAAAAAAAAAAAA
>NW_016843358.1:0-905 GCF_001698545.2 Rhinopithecus bieti | reverse complement strand
GGATGCATGTGGAAGGTGGATGATGGCTATTTAGAGGGTTATTATACTATTTATATTACACTTTTTGGAAGTATGCTTGAAAATTTCTATAATAAAAAGAAAACAAAGAAGCAAGCAAAAAAAAAAAAAAAAAAAAACCAACAACAACAAAAAAAAAGACAAAAAAAAAAAAAAAAAAAAACCCCAAACTCGAAACCAAAAAGCTTGCAACCCTCTGAGCTCTCCCCTTAAGAATTATTTTCAGGCCGGGCACGGTGGCTCACGCCTATAATCCCAGCACTTTGGGAGGCTGAGGCGGGTGGACCACCTGAGGCTGGGAGTTTGAGACCAGCCTGACCAACAAGGAGAAACCCCGTCTCTACTAAAAATACAAAAAAATTAGCTGGGCACGGTGGTGCATGCCTGTAATCCCAGCTGCTCAGGAGGCTGAGGCAGGAGAATCACTTGAACCCAGGAGGCAGAGGTTGTGGTGAACCAAGATCGTGCCATTGCACTCCAGCTTAGGCAACAAGAGCGAAACTCCATTTCATAAAAAATGAAAAAAGAATTATTTCCAAATTCTATGAATGGTTGATTAGTAATATCTTTGCAATACTTCATCTGATTTTTTCTTTTGGGACCCCTGATTCTCTCAAAATTCCTCATGGATTTTTTGTTAATGTATTGCTTCATTTCTGTTTTTGAATGATGAGGGTAGAATTATTTCCTCTGGGATTTTCCTACTATTTGCTGTCAGTAATGCTTCCCAGTGTATGGATTAAGGCTGTCCTCCCAGTAGGAGGTGCTGCCTTCAAGTATGGTGGCAGCTTAGCCTTTAGAGTAAGTGCCAAAGGCCTTCCAGTGCCGCTCCAGTCTCCACACTGCTTTCCTGGGACCTCTGCGTCATAGTGAATTTCTTAGAATAG
>NW_016843357.1:0-1220 GCF_001698545.2 Rhinopithecus bieti | reverse complement strand
GAGTAGCTGGGACTACAGGCACACGCCACCACGCCTGGCTAATTTTTTTAGTAGAGATGGGGTTTGGGGTTTCACTGTGTTAGCCAGGATGATCTCAATCTCCTGACCTCTTGATCCGCCCGCCTTGGCCTCCCAAAGTACTGGGATTACAGGCATGAGCCACTGCGCCCAGGCTTTTTTTTTTTTTGAGACGGAATATCACTCTGTCACCCCAGCTGGAGTGCAGTGGTGTGATCACAGCTCACTACAACCTCCACCTCCCAGGTTCAAGCAATTCTCCTGCCTCAGCCTCCTGAGTAGCTAGGATTACAGGCATGCGCCACCATGCCTGGCTAATTTTATATTTTAGTAGAGATGGGGTTTCACCATGTTGGCCAGGCTGGTCTTTAACTCCTGACCTCATGATCTGCCCACCTCAGCCTCCCAAAGTGCTAGGACTACAGGCGTGAACCACCGGGCAAGACTGAGTCTTGCTGTGTCACTGGGCTGGAGTGCAGTGGCGCAGCCTCGGCTCATTGCAATCTCTGCCTCCCAAGTTCAAGCATTTCTCCTGCCTCAACCTCCCGAGTAGCGGGGATTACAGGTGCCCACCACCACGGCTGGCTAGTTTTGTATTTTTTTAGTAGAGATGGGAGTTGTACCATGTTGGCCAGGCTGGTCTTGAATTCCTGACCTCAGGTGATTCACCTGCCTCAGCCTCCCAAAGTGCTGGGATTATAGGTGTGAGCCACTAAGCCCAGCCTAAAACTTTTTTTTTTTTTTTTTTTGAGTCTTCCTGTGTTGCCCAGGCTAGAGTGCAGTGGTACCATCTCAGCTCACTGCAACCTCCAACTTCCTAGGTTCAAGCAATTCTCATGCCTCAGCCTCCTGAGTAACTGGGACTACAGGCGTGCACCACCAAGACTGGCTGATTTTTTGTATTTTAGTAGATAAGGTGTTTCACCATATTGCCCAGGCTGGTCTCGAACTCCTGAGCTCAGGCAATCCACCCGCCTTGGCCTCCCAAAGTGCTAGGATTACAGGCGTGAGCCACTACACCTGGCCAGTACCTTAAACTTTAATTGTTCTAACTCCTATATTTAATTCAGTGAACACTAAGAACTTCAGTGGAAAAAGCCTTGGCTTTCGATACCTGGCTCTGCTTCTTACTAGATACCTAATCACCTTTTATTTATTTTTTACTTTAATTTAGAGACAGGGGGCTGGGCGCGGTGGCTCTT
>NW_016843356.1:0-418 GCF_001698545.2 Rhinopithecus bieti | reverse complement strand
AAATGAAATGCACAGTGAAATTCTGTGAGGTGAATTAACACATCACAAAGCAGTTTCTTAGAAAGTTTCTTTGAGGTTTTTTATCTAAGGATATTTCCTTTGTCACCATAGGCTTCAATGTGCTCTGAAATATCCTCTTGAAGATTCCACAAAAACAGTGTGAGCAAAGTGTTCCATGAAAAGAAAGGTGTAACTCTGTCAGATGAATTCACACATTACAAAGATCTTTCTCAGAAAGCTTCTTTCTAGTTTTTATCTGAGGATATTTCCTTTGTCAGCATATTCTTCAATTCAATCCGAAATATCCCTTCTCAGATTACTCAAAAACAGTGCTACCAAACTGATCCATGAAAACAATCGTGAATATCTGTGAGATGAATTAACACATCTTAAAGCAGTTTCTTAGAAATCTTCTTTA
>NW_016843355.1:0-1568 GCF_001698545.2 Rhinopithecus bieti | reverse complement strand
CCTCCCAAAGTGCTGGGATTACAGGCTTGAGCCACCGCGCCCGGCCTATTTTACCTTCTTCTTGTTGTTGCTGCCTGTGCTTCTCTTTTCTTTCTTTCTTTTTTCTTTCTTTTTTTTTTTCTTTGAGACAGAGTTTCACTCTTGTTGCCCAGGCTGGATTGCAGTGGCACGATCTTGGCTCACTGCAACCTCCGCCTCCTGGGTTCAAGTGATTCTTCTGCCTCAGCCTCCTGAATATCTGGGATTACAGGCATGTGCCACCACGCTCAGCTAATTTTTGTATTTTTAGTAGAGAAAGGGTTTTGCCATGTTGGCCAGGCTGGTCTTGAACTCCTCACCTTAAGTAATCTGCCCACCTCGGCTCCCAAAGTGCTGGGAACACAGGTGAGCACCACCATGCCGGCTGCCTGTGCCTTTCTTGGTGTCATATCTAATAAATCATTGTCAAGTTCAGTGACATGAAGCTTTTTCCGCATTTTTTTTTTCTAGGCATTTTATAGCTTTAGGTCTTATATTTAAGTCTTTAAATTTTGAATTAATTTTTGTATATGGCTGGGTGTGGTGGCTTATGCCTGTAATCCCAGCACTTTGGGAGGCCGAGGCGGGCAGATCACCTGAGATCGGGAGTTCGAGACCAGCCTGACCAACATGGAGAAACTCTGTCTCTACTAAAAATATAAAATTAGCCAGGTGTGGTGGTGCATGCCTGTAATCCCAGCTACTGGGGAGGCTGAGGCAGGAGAATCACTTGAGCCCGGGAAGCGGAGGTTGCAGTGAGCCAAGATCGTGCCATTGAGCTCTAGACTGGGCAAGAAGAGCAAAATTCTGTCTCAAAAAAAGGTTTTTTTGTGTGTGTATGATGTATGATAAGGGTCTAACTGCATTATTTTGTGTGTGAATAGCTAGTTTTCCCAACACCATTTGTTGAAGATTTGGTTATTTCTGCCACTGAATGGTCTTGGCACTCTTGCCAAAGATTATTTAACCATAAATGTGAGGGTGGGCCAGGCGCGGTGCCTCACGTCTGTAATCCTAGCACTTACGGAGGCAGAGGTGACAGCATCCTTTGAGGCCAGGAGTTTGAGACCAGCCTGGGCAATGCAGTGAAACTAGGTCTCTACCAAAAAAAGAAAAAAAAAATTGCCAGACATGGTGACACCCACATCTAGTCTCAGGTACTTGGTAGCCTGGGGTGGGAGGATAGCTTGATTACAGGAGTTTGAGGTTTCAGTGAGCTACAATCACACCACTGTGCACTGGCCTGGGCAACAGACCGAGATCTTGTACAAAACAAAAACAAACAAACAGAATATTAAAATAAAAAAATGTGAGGATGTATTTCTGAGCTCCCTATTCTATTCCATTAGTCTTAGAGATTCCATTAATCTCTGTCTTTATGCCAAGTACCACATTGTTTTGATTCCTGTAGCTTTGTAACACATACTGAAATCAGGAAGTAGTCTTCTTACTTCTTAAGATTTTTTAATCTTAAGTTTTATTTCTTGAGACAGGGTCTCACCCTGTCGCCCAGGCTGGAGTGCAGTGGTTCGATCTCAGCTCACTGCAAC
>NW_016843354.1:0-904 GCF_001698545.2 Rhinopithecus bieti | reverse complement strand
AAATACTTAATAATCACATATGCCTCATAACCGTGATGTTTTTGAGTTGATATTTACATATTTCTTGATGTCCCACAGAGTACGTTTAGCTTCATTATATCATTTGATGATCATAATCAATATTTGAGGAATTTATCTTATTTATTTATTTATTTGTTATACTTGAACCTAAGTTTCCTGACTCCAAATTCAGCATTCTTTCTACTCCTTAAGTTCAATACTAATGATAACACTACCTAATCTTTTGAAGATCTCCTCAACCTCCCTGTTGCTAAATCCAATATTCCATTTGTAATCTTCATCTTAATTAACTCCACAGAAACATTCACTTCGTGATTACAGTTGACCCTTGAACAACATGGATTTGAACTGTGCGGATAAATTTAGGTATGGATTTTTTTTTTTTTCAGTAAAACGTACACTAAATGTGCCTGCCTTTCTTGTCTTCCCTTCAACCTTCTCCATCTCTTTTGTCTCTGCCACCCCTGAGACAGCAAGACCAACACTTGTTACACTTGTTCCTCCTCCTCTTCCTCAGCCTACTTAATGTGAAGAAGAGGATGAACACCGTTGTGATGATCCAATTCTGTTTAATAAATAAAAAGTATGTTTTCTCTTTCTTATAATTTTGTTAATAAGATCTACTTATTTCTCTAACTTATTTTACTGTAAGAACACAGCATGTAATACATATAACATAAAATATGTGTTAATTGGCTTTGTGTTATTGATGAGACTTCTGGTCAAGAGTGGGCTATTAGTAGTTAAGTTTTGGGTGAGTAAAACATTATACACAAATTTTTGACGCAGACGGTCAGAGATCTTAATCCTCACATTTTCTAATGGTTGACTGTACTTTCTCATTTTTGAAACACGTTTAGTTCACTTGGTTTCAAGATACATA
>NW_016843353.1:0-700 GCF_001698545.2 Rhinopithecus bieti | reverse complement strand
TTAAAAAAGTAGAGTAACCCAGTGGAACTTGAATTTAACTAGAATTTAAGTTTAAGAGTAGGTGGTCAGTAGAACAAGTGTGGTAGATTGGGTGACATTCTATGCGCTGTAAGGGTTTTTTTGTTTGTTTTATTTTTTGTTTTTCTTATACAGAGTTAGCAATAATTAATTTGAATAAAGAAGGAAAACATTAAACGGTTGGCAGGTGTAACGCAAAAGCAATTCCATGACTTGTTCAGACATAGCCTCAATTTGGCATGCTAGACTATGAATCCTAAAGACTGGTATACAGTTACTGCACTGGAGTTACTGTTCTCATTCCAACAACTATAGAACATTCTGAATAATGTTTTTTTTTTTTTTTTGAGACGGAGTCTCGCTCTCGCCTGGGCTGGAGTGCAGTGGCCGGATCTCAGCTCACTGCAAGCTCTGCCTCCTGTGTTTACGCCATTCTCCTGCCTCAGCCTCCGGAGTAGCTGGGACTACAGGCGCCGGCCACCTCGCCCGGCTAGTTTTTTGTATTTTTTTTTTAGTAGAGACGGGGTTTCAGGATGGTCTCGATCTCCTGACCTCGTGATCCGCCCATCTCGGCCTCCCAAAGTGCTGGGATTACAGGCTTGAGCCACCGCGCCCAGCCTGAATAATGTTTTAAAATTTTATTTTAATGAAACTTAAGAAAAAAACCCGTTACTTACACACT
>NW_016843352.1:0-711 GCF_001698545.2 Rhinopithecus bieti | reverse complement strand
TTTTGAGATGCAGTTTTGCTCTTGTTGCCCAGGCTGGAGTACAATGGCCCAATCTCGACTCATTGCAACCTCTGCCTCCCGGGTTCAAGAGATTCTCCTGCCTCAGCCTTCCAACAAGCTAGGGTTATAGGCATGTGGCACCATGCCTGGCTAATTTTTTTAAAAAATATTTTTAGTAGAGATGAGGTTTCACCATGTTGGTCAGGCTGGTCCCGAACTCCTGATCTCAGATGATCCGCCTGCCTCGGTCTCCCAAAGTGCTGAGTGCTGGGATTACAGGCGTGAGTCACCGTACCTGGCTATTTTAATGTAATTCTAACCAATGAAATTATATGTATAAGTCTTACCAAATTAAAGAGTACTAAGATGTGTCTAGTTGATTGATACGTAATATGTTTGCTTGTTGTGTAGAAACATTTATATTATATAACTGGCTAAAGACAACTGATGTTCAATTTGATATATTTCATTGTTGTTTTATAATAATTTATTTCAAATTTCTTAACTATAGTTTTGATTTACTTATGTCAGTTCTTACTGTTTATTTCATGACGGAAGCAAAAACTCCTATTAAACTGTTTTCCACCAATACAAATCTGATAGCATTAAAACAGTAAGGAGACCCAAAAAAGATGCTTTAAAATAATAATTACATCAAAAGGATCAGATAAAATGGGAAAATAAATGAACATGTCAGGATTTAGAAGAATC
>NW_016843351.1:0-1214 GCF_001698545.2 Rhinopithecus bieti | reverse complement strand
AGAGTTTGGCTCTTGCTGCCCAGGCTGGAGTGCAATGGTGCAATTTTGGCTCACCGCAACCTCCACCTCCCGGGTTCAAGTGATTCTCCTGCCTCAGCCTCCCGAGTAGCTGAGATTATGGGCATGCGCCACCACGCCTGGCTAATTTTGTATTTTTAGTAGAGACGGGGTTTCTCTATGTTGGCCAGGCTGGTCTGGAACTCCCGACCTCGGGTGATCCACCCGCCTCTGCCTTCCAAAGTGCTAGGATTACAGGCATGAGCCACCATGCCCAGTCTTAATACCACATCTTAATGTGTACCCTTTCAACCCTTGGCTACAAAATCAAACTATATTCACAGATTCAGAAATGTCTTTATGAATGCTTTAACCTTAAAGCACATTGTGAAAACGTGCATAGAAAACTTGAATTTAGTTTTAACCAAGAGGGAATGTATAGTAATACGTACCATTTATCTGTCTTACAGTTTTCAATACAGTTAGCATAGATTTCCCTGTCAAAGGAAATTGTTTTGGTCCATCAGCCAGGAATGTGTAAAGGGAACTGGCTACCATTTGTGCATCTGCTATGTTCAATGTCTCTAAGGTACAGTTTATTTGGCAGGACATCTTCTAAAACAGCATGGTGCTCATCGTGGCTGCCAACCCGAGGAACCTAACTAACCCGAGGAACCTACTGAACAAAAGGGGCTTCTATCTCCTTATTCTGCTCCTATGTAAATTAATTAGCAAACATTTGGCTTTCATAAAGCCAAGAAAAGAATCATACAGTGTCAAAGTAGAATTAATTACTATTTGACTTTTTTAAGGCTTATTTTGAAAACAAAAGCAAAGGAGAATAAACCAAAACAAATAAAATGGCTCTCTATAGAAACAAGGTATTGTGAATAGTAAATGTAAAAGATAAGACAAAGAGCAAGACATTCCTGAACATAATTGTTTTGTTTTCTGAACTATGCATGCACTGCATTTGATCAAAAAACAGATTTGCATAAAAAACCATAAACATTCTAAAACTGAAAAAATTAAAATAAGGCAATTTAACTCTATACCAAATCAGTAACATTATCATACAGAGAAAATTACTTCAATAGGCTTTTGAACACAATACACTGAGTATACATTGTTAACACTACTTTTACGCTTAATTCACTATTTTCATGTTTATATAGATATGGTAAATTTGAATCTATTCTATGTATGACATAGAAGAA
>NW_016843350.1:0-712 GCF_001698545.2 Rhinopithecus bieti | reverse complement strand
GGGGCTTGTCAGGCAGTGGGTGCAGCCCACAGAACGTGAGCCGAAGCAGGGCGGGGCATCACCTCACCCGGGAAGTGCAAGGGGTTGGGGAATTCCCTTTCCTAGCCAAGGAAAGCCATGACCAATGGTACCTGGAAAATTGCAACACTCCCACCCTAATACTGTGCTTTTCCAGTGGTCTTAGCAAACGGCACACCAGGAGTTACATCTCGCGTCTGGCTCGGAGGGTCCCACGCCTATGGAGCCTGGCTCACTGCTAGCACAGCAGTCTGAGATTGAACTGCAAGGCAGCAGCAAGGCTGGGGGAGGGGCGTCCGGCATTGCTGAGGCTTGAATAGATAAAGCAACCAGGAAGCTCGAACTGGATGGAGCCCACTGCAGCTCAAGGAGGCCTGCCTGCCTCTGTAGACTCCACCTCTGGGGGCAGGGCATAGCTGAACAAAAGAGAGCAGAAACTTCTGCAGACTTAAACATCCCTGTCTGACAGCTTTGAAGAGAGTAGTGGTCCTCCCATCATGGAGTTTGAGATCTGAGAATGGACAGTGTGCCTCCTCAAGTGGGTTCCTGACCCCGAGTAGCCTAACTGGGAGGTAACTCCCAGTAGGGGCCAACTGACACCTCATACGGCCAGGTGCCCCTCTGAGATGAAGCTTCTAGAGGAAGGATCAGGAAGCAACATTTACCGTTCTACAATATTTGCTGTTCTGCAGCC
>NW_016843349.1:0-712 GCF_001698545.2 Rhinopithecus bieti | reverse complement strand
ATATAACAATTTATTATAAATCTATTTTGTATCTATGACCTGTATAATAATACAATATATATACCTGATTATAATCCTATAATAAATATTTTTATTTTTCAAATGTACGGGTGCCTATATAGAGAGTGCTGCTGTCAGTCAAGGCTTTTGGTTACATGCAGAGAAACCAACTCTGGCTATCTTAAGGAGAAAAATAATTTAGTTGGAGATTGAAGGATCCACAGGACAATGGAGAATAAGTCTTGGAAAATGGACAAAGACCTAAGGGAGCTAAGAGATAGGAAGGACTAGCCAGAGTCATGCTACAGGAACACACATTGGGAAGCCACTACCGTAAGACTTTCATAGTTGTTGCTGCTGCTGCCAGGCTTTAAATAATTATCTTACTCATAGTATCTTTGTGATGCCAGTTGGAGTTCAAAGTCTAGGGTAGAAACAGCATGGCTGAGTCCTTGTTGTGGCTACAGGAGAGGATCTCCTCTCTTTGGATTCTCTCTTTTGGCCTCCCTCCAACACTCACATAAGGGATTTTCTCCAAGTAAGAACGGGGTTTGGACTATCAAGACCTCCCCCCACCGACAAAACAAACAACTGTCTTTCCCACCTACCCATTAAAATATAAAATCTAAACAGTTCTGCGTGATGACGGATAGGTGTATGTTTCTGAAATATAAGGCAAAATTTTAAAGGCATCTCAAATGTCCTGGAAAGT
>NW_016843348.1:0-905 GCF_001698545.2 Rhinopithecus bieti | reverse complement strand
GAGGAAGGTGGAGAGGCTGCTCTTTGAGATCCCCCTGGATGGTGACCATTAGGTTGCATTGACTAATTTCCCCAGTAAAACCAGAAGAACCATTGCCTAGAAGAACTTGAAGAAATACAGAAGAGTACTGAAGCATTTGGCAGGAGGGAAAAGAGAAAAAGAGCTATGATTTGTTGAGATTCAACTAGGTTGCTTTACATACTTAATCTTGAAAGTTTATAACATCCAAGCACATAGCCATTATACTTGTAGCCATGATTGAATATTTACACACCCTACTCCTTAGATATGCAAAAGATATTTTACAATAAAAATTATCAGACAATACATCATACAATTTCTATATATAACTTAGTGAATAATAAAACAATATATACCTATGTGCCCTCTACCCAGCTTAAGTACATATTTCCAGTGCCTTAATGACGAGCCATGGTGTGAAATTCCTCAATTACTTCCCCACCCTCCCCCACAGAGTAGACCGCCATCCTGAGTTTATGTTCATCATTCCTTTGCTTATCTTTGTGTTGCAGTATCTACATGTAAGTCAACAAACAAAACAGTGTTTGGTTTTGACTGTTTTAGAACTTTAAATGAGTGGGTTGTATACTCTATGTGGCTACAATGGCCATGGGAATAAGCCTCAGAGACTTCCTTCTGCAAGGGATCAACTGACCAAAAGCTTAGCTACTAAACTCTGAAATCCATGGGTGTTAGTGCCTGTCTCCCACATGCAGTTCACTGGCAATGACACATTGTGGTGAGGCTGCTGAAGTAGACTTGGTTGGGTGCAGTGTCTTATGCCTGTAATCCCAGTGCTTTAGGAGGCAGGGGTCAAAGATCATATGTGTCTGGGAGTTTGACACCAGCCTGGATAGATAACATAGTGAGACTCTGTCTCTACA
>NW_016843347.1:0-764 GCF_001698545.2 Rhinopithecus bieti | reverse complement strand
CCCCGTCTTGAAAAAAGTTAAAAAAGAAATTAGAATAAAAAAGATTTTATTCTTCATATACTGGGAAGACATTGGAGGGATTGAAGCAAGGAAAGTGATGTGATCAATTTGTACTTTATTTTATTTTATTTTTTTGAGACAGAGTCTCGCTCTGTCACCCAGGCTGGAGTGCAGTGGCCGGATCTCAGCTCCCTGCAAGCTCCGCCTCCCGGGTTTTTGCCATTCTCCTGTCTCAGCCTCCGGAGTAGCTGGGACTACAGGCGCCCGCCACCTTGCCCGGCTAGTTTTATTTATTTATTTTTTTTTTGTATTTTTAATACAGACGGGGTTTCACTGTGTTAGCCAGGATGGTCTCGATCTCCTGACCTCGTGATCCGCCCGTCTTGGCCTCCCAAAGTGCTGGGATTACAGGCTTGAGCCACCATGCCTGGCCTATTTTATTTTTTTGAGAGACAGTCTCATTCTCACCTAGGCTGGAGTGCAGTGGCTCAATCTCGGCTGACTGCAACCTCTGTCTCCTGGGTTAATGCAATTCTCCTGCCTTAGCTTCCCAAGTAGCTGGGACAAGGTGTACGTCACTACGCCCGGCTAATTTTTTGTATTTTTTTGGTAGAGATGGGGTTTCACTATATGTTGGCCAGGCTTGTCCCGAACTCCTGACCTCAGGTGATCCGCCTGCCTCAGCCTCCCAAAGTGCTGGGATTACAGGCGTGAGCCACCGCACCTGACCAATTTGTACTTTAGAAGGATGACTTTTTTTTTTT
>NW_016843346.1:0-330 GCF_001698545.2 Rhinopithecus bieti | reverse complement strand
TAAGTCAGAAGACAACGAGGGCCAATATTCAACATTCTTTAAGAAAAGAATTTTCAACCCAGAATTTCATATCCACCTTAACTAAGCTTCGTAAGCAAAGGAGAAATAAAATCCTTTCCAGACAAGCAAATGCTGACAGATTTTATCACCACCAGGTCTGCCTTACAAGAGCTCCTGAAGGAAGCACTAAACATGGAAGGGAAAAACTGGTACCAGCCACTGCAAAAATGTACTAAATGGTAAAGACCGTCGACACTATGAAGAAATCGCATCAACTAGTGGGCAAAAAACCAGGTAGCATCATAACGACAGGATCAAATTCACACATTA
>NW_016843345.1:0-330 GCF_001698545.2 Rhinopithecus bieti | reverse complement strand
TTAACAACTCCGTAATATCACCCCTTATCACAAAATCTTCCTTCAGATTAATCTCTCCCACTCTAGGTTCCCATGCTGCCCCTAATCCTGCTCAAAGCAGTCATGAGAAACATCACCCATTATCTCTCCATACCACTCCCAAAATTTTTGCTGCCCCAACACTTCAACACTATTTTATGTTATTTTTCTTATTAATATAAGAAGACAGGAATGTCAGGCCTCTGAGTCCAAGCTAAGCCATCATATTCCCTGTGACCTACATCCAGATGGCCTGAAGTAATTGAATAATCACAAAAGAAGTGAAAATGGCCTATTCCTGCCTTAACTGAT
>NW_016843344.1:0-329 GCF_001698545.2 Rhinopithecus bieti | reverse complement strand
GTTATGCACATGTACCCTAGAACTTAAGGTATAATAAAAAAATAAAAGAAATAAAAAATTTAAAAAAAAACTCTGATCCCCTAGTTTTTGGGGAGACTTGAGCGATAATAAAACTCCTGTCTCCTGAACAACCATCTCTGAATTACTCTTTCTCCATTGCAATTCTCCTGTCTTGAGATATCAGTTCTATCGAGGCAGCAGGCAAGGTAAACCCACTGGATGGTTACAAATATACCAAGAAGATATGGAGACTTTCAAGTTATTAACAATAAAAATTCAAATTATGAAAATAGAGACAAATCATGCACAAAACAAAACTTCTGATCTAT
>NW_016843343.1:0-406 GCF_001698545.2 Rhinopithecus bieti | reverse complement strand
GCACTGGGTGTGTGGACTGTGTGGACTGTGTGTGGACTGGGTATGTGTGGACTGGGTGTATGGACTGTGTGTGGACTGGGTGTGTGTGGACTGAGTGTGGACTGGGTGTGTGGGCTGAGTGTGAACTGGGTGTGTGGACTGTGTTTGTGGACTGTGTGTGGACTGTGTGTGGACTGTGTGTGAACTGCGTGTGTGGACTGGGTGTGCGGACTGTGTGTGGAGTGTGTGAACTGTGTGTGTGTGGACTGTATGTGTGTGGACTTAGTGTGTGTGGACTGAGTGTGTGGACTATGTGTGGACTCAGTGTGTATGGACTTGGTGTGTGTGGACTGTGTGGACTGGGTGTGTGTGGACTGTGTGTGGACTGGGTGTGTGTGGACTGAGTGTGTGGACTGTGTGGACTGTG
>NW_016843342.1:0-761 GCF_001698545.2 Rhinopithecus bieti | reverse complement strand
AGGATTGAGCCACCGTGCCCGGCCCTACATTTTTAAAAATGATTTAAATGAAAAAAATTAAGTAACGGTTATAAGAGCAGCTATAAGCTTATATTATTGAATATAAAATTAATGTTTATTCATCTGTACAATATATTTGTTTTAATCTACATTTCATTTAAAAAGAGTCAAGGCTGGGCATGGTGGCTCATGCCCACAGTCCCAGCAGTTGGGGAGGTTGAGGTGAGGAATGCTTGTGCATAGGTGTTCAAGAACAGTTTGGGAAGCAGGACAAGGTCCTATTTCTACAAAAACTACAATAATTAGCCAGTATGTGACTGTAATTCCAGCTACTCAGGAGGCTGAACCTGGTACCTGAAGCTGCAGTGGGCTATGACTGCATCTCTGTACTGCAGCTTGGTTGACAAAATGAGACTCTACCTTAAAACAAAATAAAACACCCTGAATAAAACTTTTAAAAGAAAAAATAGGGGTTGTGCCCACTTAGGCCAAACAGGAATAGCACCAGCCTCCAGCTCTCAGTGTGAGCAACACAGAAGACAGGTGATTTCTGCATTTTCAACTAAGGTGCAGACTGACACCACACACCTCACAGGGCGGGGTACATCCCTGAGATGAAGCTTCCAGAGCAAGAATCAGACAGCAATACTCGCTGTTCAGCAATATTCTATCTTCTGCAGCCTCCGCTGCTGATACCCAGGCAAACAGGATGGAGTGGACCTCAAGCAAACTCCAACAGACCTACAACTGAGGGTCCTGAC
>NW_016843341.1:0-563 GCF_001698545.2 Rhinopithecus bieti | reverse complement strand
ACTTTGCAGATTCCACGAAATGAGTGTTAGCAAACAGTTTCAAGAAAGGAAGGTTGGAACTCAGTGTGATGAAGTCACACATCAGAAAGCAATCTCTCAGAAAGCTTCTCTCTAGTTATTATATGAGGATATTTCCTTTTTCAGCATGGGCCCCAAAGGGCTCCCAAATATCACATTGCAGATTCCACGAAATGAGTGTTAGCAAACTACTTCATGAGAACGAAGTTGTAACTCTGTGAGATGAATTCACAGACCACAAAGAAGTTTCTCAGAAAGCTCCTTTCACCTTTTGAACTGATGATATTTCCTTTATCAGCGTAGGCCTCAATGTGATCCAAAGGACCCCTTCTCAGGTTCCTCAAAGACAGTGTTAATGGACTGCTCCATGAAATATCAGTGTAAATCTGTGAGATGAATTCACACATCACCAAGAAGTTTCTAAGAAAGCTTCTTTCTAGTTTTCATCTGAGGATATTTCCTTTTCCAGCATGGGCCCCAGTGGGCTCCCAAATATCACTGTGCAGATTCCACAAAAAGAGTGTTAACAAGCTGCTTCCTAAGGA
>NW_016843340.1:0-765 GCF_001698545.2 Rhinopithecus bieti | reverse complement strand
AGCTTAATTTTAATGTAGTCAAAAAAAAAAATTGCTCTGAATTATTTCAGTCCTTTAAAATATTTTGAGATTTGCTTTGTGACAATGTATAGTCTATTTTGGTAAATATTCCATGTGCACTGGGAAAACTGTTCTGCGACTATATAGCACAATGTTCAATAAATGTAATTGGTGCCAATTAAGTCAAGTTAGTTCATATTTTTTTCCCTTTTGAGACAGGATATTGCTGTGTCTGCCAGGCTGGAGTGTGGTGATGCAATGACTCACTACAGCCTTGTCTGCCTGAGCTCAAGCAATCCTCCTGCTTTAGCGTCCCGAAGTGCTGGGAGTACAGGCATGAGCCACTGCACTAGACCTCTTTTTTTTTTTTTTTTTTTTTTTCGTATCTTACATGTCTTTACCCTTTGATGGACTGTTAAAATCTCTAGTTAATTATGCTTTTCTCTATTCCCTTTTTTGTTTTCACCTGACTTATATATTTTGAAACTGTGATATATGATGTATACACATTTGGGCTATTTCATTTCCTATTGAGTTGACTATAATTATTATGAAACATTCTTTACTATCTCTAGAAATATTTTTTCTTAAAGTTTGCTTTTCTGTATTAATAAAACCATATTTACTTTCTTTTATTAGTGTATTCATGTACAACTGTTCAATATTTTATTTTTCTTTCTTTTTTTTTTTTTTTTTTTTTTTGAGGCGGAGTCTCGCTTTGTCATCCAGGCTGGAGTGCAATGGTGCGATCTCAGCTCACTGCAA
>NW_016843339.1:0-563 GCF_001698545.2 Rhinopithecus bieti | reverse complement strand
AAAAAAAAAAAAAAAAAAAAATTATTCTGAATTTTAGTTTTAACAAAAAGTTGAAAGTAAATGTTACCCTTCAATATGTAAGAACAAAGTCATCACTAAGTTGAAGAATTAATAAACTGCCAGTTGCATTGTTAAAACAGACATAAGAGAGAAGGCAGTGTGGAGAGAGATGATGTCTCAATCAAAAGAAACAAATCTATAAATTTAAAACATAAATTTAAGGACTGTAGCTACATGATCAAGAGCTCCATATGCAGTAGCTCTTTATGTCAATATTAAAACTTACAAAATGGAGACATTGTTTTAAAACGTAAGTCCTTTATATTTTACTAGAAAAGTACTTTGGGTTACTCTGAAAAACCAAATCTATTAACAGGCATCTAAAGAAGCCGCAAACCAAAATGCATTTACAAGATCATAGAGATGTTAAACAAGATGTATCTACAGAAGTATCTACCAGAAACACATTCATATTCTTATTTTTTAAATAGAGAAATATCTAGAAATTACAACAAAAATTAGCCAAAAAAGATTCCTTAAATCCTACCAAATTGTTATTCCTT
>NW_016843338.1:0-764 GCF_001698545.2 Rhinopithecus bieti | reverse complement strand
GCTAAATGAGCCAGATAACAAGCAAGAAACCACTCCCTACCTCTCTTCCCACCCCAGCTCCACAAATTTTGGTCTACAGGCAATGAGGAAGCAATAGCAGCTGTGTGGCCAGCACTGCAGCTCATGCCTGTAACCCCAGCACTTTGAAAGGCCGAAGGAGGACTCACTTGAGCCCAGAAGTTCGAGACCAGGCTGGACAACATAGGGAACCCTGCCTCTCCAACAAATACAAAAATTAGCTGGGCATGGTGGGGGGCCTGTAGTCCCCACTACGAGGCACGACTGCGCCATTGCACTCCTGCCTGGCTGATTAAAGCAAGATCCTGTCTCAAAAACAAAAAAAAAGAAAAAGAAAGCACTAATTACAATGTTGGAAAGTCTGTTTCAAGATAGGAAACCAACCTGCCTACCTCACAAAAAGGCTGATGGCAAGGTTCAAAGAATATACACAGGTAAGTATTTTTTAAATTACAATTTTTTGAGGCCAGACATGGTGGCTCACGCCTGTAATCCCAGCCCTTGGGGAGGCCAAGGCGGACAGATTGCTTGAGGTCAGGAGTTCAAGACCAGCCTGGCCAACATAGTGAAATGCCATCTCTACCTAAAGATACAAAAATTAGCCAGGCGTGGTTGTGCGTACCTGTAGTCCGAGCTACTCAGGAGGCTGAGGGGGCAGATCACTTGAACCCAGGAGGTGGAGGTTGCAGTTGAACTGTGATTGCACCACTGCACTCCAGCCTGGGTGACAGAGTGAGACTCTGTCT
>NW_016843337.1:0-563 GCF_001698545.2 Rhinopithecus bieti | reverse complement strand
ATTGGTTCTGTTTATGTGATGGATTAGGTTTATTGATTTGCATATGTTGAACCAGCCTTGCATCCCAGGGATGAAGCTGACTTGATCGTGGTGGATAAGCTTTTTGATGTGCTACTGGATTTGGTTTGCCAGTATTTTATTGAGTATTTTTGCATTGATATTCACCAGGGATATTGTCCTGAAATTTTCCTTTTTTGTTGTGTCTCTGCCAGGTTTTGGTATCAGGATCATGAAATGAGTTAGGGACGAGTCCCTCTTTTTCTATTGTTTGGAATAGTTTCAAGGAATGGTACCAGCTCCTCTTTGTGCCTCTGATAGAATTTGACTGTGAATCCATCTGGTCCTGGGCTTTTTTTGATTGGTAGGCTATTAATTACTGCCTCAATTTCAGAATTTGTTATTGGTCTATTCAGGGATTCAACTTCTTCCTGGTGTAGTCTTGGGAGGGTGTATGGGTCCAGGAATTTATCCATTTCTTCTAGATTTTCTAGTTTATTTGTCTAGGGATGTTTATAGTATTCTCTGATGGTAGTTTGTATTTCTGTGGTATCAGTGATGATATC
>NW_016843336.1:0-561 GCF_001698545.2 Rhinopithecus bieti | reverse complement strand
AGGAGAGTAGCATGGGTTGAGAAGTTGAGGAGAAGTTTTGGACCAAAACATTTTTAGTTCATTTTAGAAATGCTTGTCCAAGAAGACCAAACATTTTAAAGCTTCTCAGACAACATATCACTGTAGTTTCTCCATCTCTGTCTTGTGAAGTCACCCTCAAGAATGACTCAAGAAATAAGGCTGCTGAATAATGATGCATGAATTAGATGCAACTTTAGAAATGGAAGGTTCTGGCAAATTCTGCATGAATTTTTTTTAATTGTAGTTCTCAATGTTAAAAATATTTACAATATGGTAGAAAATCAATGAAGTATGTGCAGTCTAGTATAGTGAGTCCTGACAAAATTTCATAGAAAATGCTGTTTTTATTGACATGTTCCCAATGTCTAGTACATAACTTGGGATGCAGTAAGTGCACTGTAATTTGCATTGAAGGAATAAATATCCCATGCCCCACTCGTTGTTGAAATTATTTCTTACTCTTTGTTTTCACGCAGCGTGCTGTTATTGGATGCATCTCTCATCAGGTAAGTCCCCTTTTGGAATCATTTCAGAGTAAGT
>NW_016843335.1:0-806 GCF_001698545.2 Rhinopithecus bieti | reverse complement strand
GGTAATGTGTGCACTTTTGTGTACACATAATCATATTTAAGTTTTGGCATAAAATAAATGCTTCTAGATGTCATGGCAGTCTTTTAATCTTTTTATCATACGCTTTCTTGTGAATTTTTTCATGTTAAAGAGCTAAAGTCATACCATGATTACAGTCAACTCTCCATTATCTATATAAAATAGTGACTGTGCCTCAGGTTTTTAATTTTAATGATAAACTTAGAACAAAATAACGAAGGCATGTAAGACCTGATTCTGGAAGAACGTGAAATTTGTCTTTTCTCATGTCCAGAGTTCTATCCTGCCCTCATTGTCCACTGTAGAGTCATCTGCAAAGCCCTAGCAGAATGTGCTCACTCCATTTCCTTACACATTCCTAGCATGGGTCAGAGGAAACAACATTTGTGTTATAACTTGGTCTTGATAGGCTATGGTGTACATGGGAAGTAAAACCATGAAGTGTATCAAAGGTGGATGTTTCTGTTAGAGTGAAGTTTGAGAGTAAATGTCACTTACGTTTCTCATAGATAATCAAGAGTTGGCTGTGTATTGATTGAAAGATGGGTAATTTTAAATATGCATATACACACATTTAGGTATCAGAAGATGCTTAGGGAACAATTGATACCAATGATAGAAAACGATACCTTTACAGGGGCAGAAAAAGCCCTACTCTTCCTTATTGCCTCTTCAGAACCCTTTAGAAAGTATAAAATATTGCCTCCAACATGCTGAAAAGGAGTATCTATGCATAAGTATCAGAGAAGTCCCTCAAGCAGTCAGTAGGTGTGTTCTATTTAGAAAGA
>NW_016843334.1:0-561 GCF_001698545.2 Rhinopithecus bieti | reverse complement strand
ATATATAGTATATATAGAGTATATATATATAGATAGATAGTATATATAGAGTTTGGTACTACCTGCAGTTTCAGGTATCCACTGGAGGTCTTGGAACATATTTTGTTACATATATATTTATAGATATCTATATATTTATATATCTAGATATCTATAAATATATATGTTTATATATCTATATCTATATCTAGGTAAATATATATATGTATTTTTTTGAGATAGGGTCTCAGTCTGTCACCAGGCTGGAGTACAGCAATGCGATCTTGGCTCACTGCAGCCTCAACCTCCTGGGCTCACGTGATTCTCCCACCTCAATCTCCCAAGTAGCTGGAACCACAGGCACATGTCACCACATCTGGCTACTTTTATTTATTTATTGTAGAGATAGCGCCTATGTTACCCAGGTTGGTCTTGAGCTCCCCCACCTCAGCCTTCCAAAGTTCTGGGATTATAGGCATGAGCCACTGTGTCTGGCTACATATTTTCCACAAATAAAGTGGCCTACTTTGTATATAATTTGCAAATATTTTCTCCCATTCTGTGGGTTGCCTTTCACCCTTT
>NW_016843333.1:0-404 GCF_001698545.2 Rhinopithecus bieti | reverse complement strand
CGTCCTGAGTAGCTGGGATTACAGGCGCCCGCCACCTCGCCCGGCTGATTTTTTGTGTTTTTAGTAGAGACTGGGTTTTACCGTGTTAGCCAGGATGGTCTCGATCTCCTGACCTTGTGATCCGCCCACCTTGGCCTCCCAAGGTGCTGGGATTATAGGGTGAGCCACTGCGTCCGGCCACACATGCATTATTAAAAGCATTTTAAAATTATAATTCAGTGAATTTGGGGTCTTCCCATTGTTTTCTTTTAATTTGTATATCTGAGTTTGCCCTCACACCACACTATTATGGTAAATCTAGTAGGGCTGTCCTCATCTGTTTAACTTTTCTGTCTTCAGAATTTGAAGGATATTTTTTTCTTTTTTTAGTTTCCCCAATAAACCTTTAAAACATTTTGGCTTTA
>NW_016843332.1:0-404 GCF_001698545.2 Rhinopithecus bieti | reverse complement strand
TTAAAGGTTGGGCAGTCTTCTGGATTGAATTTGTCAGGCACCGTAAAGGAGCCAAGCACCCTCAGCTTGCAGCCCACGACCTCACCTGGTTCCAGTACCACTCTTTGGATGTGATTGGGTTCCTGCTGGCCTGTGTGGCAACTGTGATACTTACCATCATAAAATGTTGTATGTTTTATTTCTGGAAATTTGCTAGAACTGGAAAGAAGGGATAAAGAGATGAGCTGTATTTGAGTCTTGAAGCTGGGAAACCAGAGAGATGGGACTTCTTCAGTTTATTCCAACAAGAAAGGTTATGATGCGAGATTCCTTTCTTTCTGTGACAGAAAATCTCTTTAAAACATTTTGTGACATGACTATAAACACTTTGACAATTATCCTGTCAAGTAACATGCCCTCCCTTC
>NW_016843331.1:0-1614 GCF_001698545.2 Rhinopithecus bieti | reverse complement strand
TATAATTATAAATTATATTAGATTATAATAAGGATAATCTCCTCCTACTGGGTTGTCACCAGCATGTCACCCCTCCCTTGAGACCAGCATGAAGGTCGAAGGTCACGCCACCTCTGCAGACTCATTTCATCCCTCACCTGCCCATGGTCACCTGTGTAGATGGTAAGTCCTTGAGCCCTCAAAGGCCTAATAACTTAGATGAGTTCAGATCCAGAATCATCAGGGATCTGTAACTCTGGAGTGAGAAATTGGTTTTCAAAGCAAGAACCCAGATGAGGAAAATCTATAATGATAAATATTTAAGTGACAAAAGGGTTTTAAGAAATTAAAAGAATGTGAAGTGAAGTGAGTTGTGAACAAAACCTCCATGCCCTTCTTCTCCGTGTCCCTCAGCTCCCCTCCTGCCTGACAGGCTTTGCCCATGGAGCCCAGAGGACCCTCAGCCACGGCCTGCTGTGGTCGTCAAAGTGATGGCCTCGGTCAGGCCTCATTCAGTCCCCAAAGCAGGCCTGAATTTCGTCTGAATTTTCACCTTAAACCCCACACGGTCGTCCTGGCAGGTCATGGTAATATAGAAAGCCTTGCAAAGAAGAAGTCAGGTTATCTGATCTGAATTTTTCTCTTGTCAGCCTGGGCCAGAAACAAGTACCCAAATGCAGCGTTTGAGAGATTTCTACTTTTCTCTCCGCCTCCTCGAGAACAGCACGTAACTGCAATGCAGTCTGTACGGGAGGACAGAGGGAAGGAAAAGCCAGAGCCAGGTCTTGAGCTGAGGAGGGCAGAGTCGTGTGGACTGCCCTCAGGACTGAGTGATGCCGTCAGGGAGCATGAACCCCGTGTCCCCGAGGGTCCTGAGCGCTACTCGGCCATTGGATCGGATCACCAGGTGGGTGATACTGCCATTGTTGAGGGAGCAATGGAGCCAGGCTTCGAGAGGAAACTGCAGCGCTGTGCCCTGTCACCGGCAACGAATGACACTGGCGTGACATCGGAAGATCTCCTAATTATCTTCCCCCTGCTTGGCATGCCCCGAGGGATGCAGTTTCGGAGCGCTGCCAAGATCCGCACTCCATCTTCACAACACGCCCAGTGGCCGCTTCCAGTAATACGCTGCCAGGCTGGCTTGACAAGGGGGCTTCCCGCCCCAGGTCTGTGTGGACTTTGCAGACGTTTGGCAGGTGCCTGTTGCTGAAGCCAGTGGTTTCTATGGGGTGGGTCATGGAGGAATGGACGATTTTATTAAACCTCAACCCCAAGCTTGCAAGTTGGAGTCCAGTTAGTTCTACCGGTTCACGACCCAGCGGGTTGAGACCACAGTCGTTTTCCAGGGAGCCGTCCACATGGTATTGGGAACGCATGATGAGGAGGATGTACGCTGTGGTCTTGGCTCTGCAGTGGTCCAGCCTGGACGCCGGGTCTTCTCCAGATTCCACGTTCCTCTTCCTTAGGTTGTTCAGAGACAGTGGTTCTCGCCTGTCCCACTTGGGGTCTCAGACGCTGAGACCCGGCCGCGTGCCCCACGCCCAGGCCCAGCTGCGCGCAGCTTCCCCTCTGTGCCAGCAAAGCAGAACCTCGGGACCAAGCCCCTGGCCAGCCCGCAGGCTGCCAGCCTCA
>NW_016843330.1:0-1622 GCF_001698545.2 Rhinopithecus bieti | reverse complement strand
AAAAAGAAAAAAATACTATAGATGCAATTTCCCTTCCAAAATTCCCACATTTTTCTCTACACTTAATCCAATCTTAATGTTATGAATAATTGAATTGCAAATGTAATTCAATACATGTAAATGACAGCTGTGTGTGTGTGTGTGTGAATATGGTTTATGTATGTACTTGTGTCCTAATTCTACACACCAACTTCCCAACACACACAAAATAGCAACCTCAGCCACACAAACTATTGGTTCATCATCTGATGCATGCATATGAGAAAGCAGCATGACCTCCTCTCTGTCTTCTCCTTCTCCTCCTCCTCCTCCTCCTCCTCCTCCTCCTCCTTCTTCTCGTCTTCCTCTTCCTCCTCCTCCTCCTTCTCCTTCTTCTTTTTTAAAAGAAAAAAAACTATTTTAAGGATATACATTTGAAAATTTTTAAATCCACAGGAAAATGGAAAGGGCAAGAAAAGCAAACCCCTTATCTGTTAACATATTGTCACACCCACCTTTTCTCTCTCTCATTCTGTCTCTGAATCTTTTTCTCTCTCTCCAAACTTTGAGACTGTGTGAATATCTACATACCTTTCTCTCTTCATCTGTGGAAAAATCACATTCAAACTACTCTCCTCAAGTAACCTGTCTTTCATTGGTAATACCATTCATGTACATTTTTCTTTTGCTAAACAATTGAAAATAGATTACAGACATCATATTTTACCTCTAAATACTTCAGCATGACATGCATCTTTCCAAATGGAGGTATTTGCTACGACTAAGAAAATCAACATTAATTCAATATTGCTCGTACCCAGATTGCCTTAATCACGCCCCAAATGTCCACAATAGTTTTTTATATTGTGTCACATTACATTATATCATTATTATTGTTGTTTTAGCTCTGAAATCCAAAGGAGATGCGTTTATTTCATTCACATTATCTCTTTAGTCTCTCCTAAACCAGAACAGCTTTATCATCTCCTTCTATTTTTCATGACACTGAATGTTTTGAAAAGTGCAATAAAGTTGTCATGCAGAACATCTCATGGTACATGTTTTGTCTGTTTCCTGACTGGATGCAGGTCAAACATTTTCAGCAAGAATGCTGTGGAGATGTTGTTAGGCACTTCTCACTGCATCGCAAGAGGTCTTTGCATTCTTACTGTTGGTGATTCTGAGCTCGATCCCTTGATCCACACAGTGACCACCAGGGCTCTCCCTTTTAGATGCATGTTATCCTCTTTGTAATAAATCAGAAATCTATGGGTGAGGTCATGTGACTATCAAAATAATTTTCTTTCCATCTGTGGAAAAATGCTATTCTTCTTTGTGATTTTTTTTTTTTTTTTTTTTTTTGGAGACGGAGTCTCGCGCTGTCGCCCAGGCTGGAGTGCAGTGGCCGGATCTCAGCTCACTGCAAGCTCCGCCTCTCGGGTTTACGCCATTCTCCTGCCTCAGCCTCCCAAGTAGCTGGGACTACAGGCGCCCGCCAACTCGCCCGGCTAGTTTTTTGTATTTTTTAGTAGAGACGGGGTTTCGCCGTGTTAGCTAGGTTGGTCTCGATCTCCTGACCTCGCGATCCACCCGTCTCGGCCTCCCAAAGTGCTGGGATTACAGGCTTGAGCCACCGCGCCCGG
>NW_016843328.1:0-607 GCF_001698545.2 Rhinopithecus bieti | reverse complement strand
AAGAAAGAAAGAAAAAAAGGGGATTTCAACAGATAGTTCACCAAAGAAGAAAATGGATAGAAAGGAAGTATATGAAAATGCTCAGCATCATGATTCTTTTGGGAAATTCTAATTAAAACCACAATGAGATACCATTAAACACCTATTAGGGTGGAAATAAATAGCAATAAAAACCTGACACTACCGAATGTTGGCAAGCAGAGGAGCAACTGGAACTCTCTATCATTGCCAGTGGAAATGCTAAGTGTGAGTACAGCCTCTTTGGAAAACAGTTTGGCGGTGTTTTAAAAAGTTTAACGCAGCCGGGCGCAGTGGCTCACGCCTGTAATCCCAGAACTTTGGGAAGCTGAGTCGGGCAGATCAACTGATGTCAGGAGTTACAGACCAGCCTGGCCAATATGGCGAAACCCCATCTCTATTAAAAGTACAAAAACTTAGCCAGGTGTGGTGGCAGGCGCCTGCAATCCCAGCTACTCAGGAGGCTGAGGCAGGAGAATCGCTTGAACCCAGGAGAGGGAGGTTGCAGTGAGTTGAGATGGCCCACTGCACTCCAGCCTAGGCGACAAAAAGAAGACTTCATCTCAAAAAAAAAAAAAAAAAAAAAAAA
>NW_016843327.1:0-762 GCF_001698545.2 Rhinopithecus bieti | reverse complement strand
CCGGAGCAGCTCCGACTACAGGTGCCCGCCACCTCGCCCGGCTAGTTTTTTGTATTTTTTTAGTAGAGACGGGGTTTCACCGTGTTAGCCAGGATGGTCTCGATCTCCTGACCTCGTGATGCGCCCGTCTCGGCCTCCCAAAGTGCTGGGATTACAGGCTTGAGCCACCGCGCCCGGCCAAAGTGCCATAACTTCTAAGAGCTCAGAGTCTGTGCCAGTATCTTCCACTGACAATCAAGAACCGTCCCGGTGGAAGGGAACTGTCACTGGGCTAGAGCTCCCTCCTGGGAGGAGGAAATGCTAATAACTGCGAGAGGACCACTTCATAGAAGAGACATTGAGATCTCATCACTGCATATCCCAGAAAAAAGACCATGGAGATGAATAGTCCACTGGGATTTGGGATATTCTGGGTTATATATATATATTTTTCCCTACCTCAGACTTGTGATCAAAGTCTGGCTGAAAACACGTTGCCACAGAATTCTACATGCCTTTATGTATCCACGGTCTTGCTTCAAAGTTGAGTTAGGGGTGTTTGAGTCTGGACAAAAAAGGTTTGACGTTTTGACATTTCAAAAAAGTATCTTTTCCCCCAAGAACACAGTGATTTGATACCAAACTAGGCAACGGGAAAAGAATAAAGTCATGACATGTTTTCCCATTTTCTTCAACTCATTTAAATTTTAAAGAAGAATTTTGGCTAAAGGTTGAAAGCAGCTGTTTACTTTTAATTTAATTAATTAATTAATTAATTAATTA
>NW_016843326.1:0-763 GCF_001698545.2 Rhinopithecus bieti | reverse complement strand
AAATTCTAAATTGTAAGGGCAGGTTTAATCAGAAAACACAGTCTTCAAGAAGAGAATTTCTGGCAATGTGGTGATCACCTATTGTAAAGAGGGCCTGTACCTGCTATAAACATAAAATACTGGATGATATAAGTATAAAAAGTATTTCCAAATATATCTTTAAGCTTAAAATACAGAGAAATGTCCAGTTGTCAAGTATTAAGAATGAAAGAAAAGAAAAGTCTGTACAATAGAGGGAAGCTAATCCTACCAGGGCAGTGGGGGTGGGGACTTTAGGGTCAGATATGAGGATTCTGACACCTACGCAGAGACAGGGAATGTTGCTACAAGCCTGCACTAAGGAGAAGGAGCTCTATGCCTTCACAGACACACACACACACACACACACACACACACACACACACACACACACACACAGAGGCTGCCCACCACCAGCCTTGGGAAGCAGCAAGAAATGTTACATATCCAGTCCTTGATGTTGAGACAAAGGCATCTGCAGGTCTGCACCAAGTGCAGTTTTGAAATTACACTATCTTCCTTACGTGAAAGCATCAGGCCAATGAATGAATATAATCGTTGTTCTAGGAACACTGACACCTCTCTCCCGGCCTGTCTAAACATCAGTTTGGGTTAGGCAAAGATGTCTTAGGAAACAAAAAGCACAAAACATAAAAGAAAAAAACTGCTAAATTAGACTTATTGGGAATATTTTAATTAAAACTAAAATATAAAATATAAATTAAATAAAATTTATTTGCTAAAT
>NW_016843325.1:0-300 GCF_001698545.2 Rhinopithecus bieti | reverse complement strand
ATTTTTTTTTTTTTTTTGAGACGGAGTCTCACTCTGTCACCCAGTCTGGAGTTCAGTGGCACAATCTCAGCTCACTGCTAGCTCCAGCTCCTGGGTTTACGCCATTCTCCTGCCTCAGCCTCCCGAGTAGCTGGGACTACAGGCGCCCGCCATCTGGCCCGGCTAATTTTTTGTGTTTTTTTAGTAGAGACGGGGTTTCACCGTGTAGGCCAGAATGGTCTCGATCTCCTGACCTCGTGATTCACCCGTCTCGGCCTCCCAAAGTACTGGGATTACAGGCTTGAGCCACCGCGCCCAGCC
>NW_016843324.1:0-1613 GCF_001698545.2 Rhinopithecus bieti | reverse complement strand
CATCTCTAAAAAAAAAAAAAAAAAAAGAATATAAAACCATAAAATTATTCTTACTCCTTATTCAGCCAGCAGCTTTTTTTTTTTTTTTTTTTTTTTTTTTGGAGATGGAGCCTCACTCTCTCACCCAGGCCTCAGCCTCCCAAGTAGCTGGGATTACAGGCACCTGCCACCATGCCTGGCTAATTTTTTGTATTTTTAGTAGAGACGGGGTTTCACCATGTTGGTCATGCTGGTCTTGAACTCCCGTCCTCGTGATCCGCCTACCTCGGCCTCCCAAAGTGCTGGGATTACAGGCGTGAGCCACCATGCCTCAAGCAGCAGCCTTTTCATAGTTGTCAATACCCATGCATGTGTGCATGACCTTGGTCATACTGTTCAGTTGATGTTGCTTTAAGTTATAGGCACTGTTTGAAATACAGGTATTAAGCTTAATTGCCATTTAAAATTAATCATGATTGTATCATGATTCAGAATTGAAATGCAAGTTTATTCTGTCTTCAGGAAAGCACAGAAACAGCAGTGAAACATACATTGATGTAAGTGTAGGAAATATTCATCCTTGGAGGAATTACTACAATTCCATTGTTTCCTGCAAATACTTTATACAAGAACTAGAAAAAGAAGACATCCACAAGTATACGGGACTGTGTTATATTCTGTTACTGAGATGCATGCAGAAGATTCTATCACACGTCAAACAATGCACCTGAAAGCAAGAAAAAAAAATGCCAAATCTCTCAGAATACATGTAAGAAATGTCATGGTCATGATAGGTTTGTGTTATTGCATCACGCAGGACTGTCATTAAATCATTGAGAAATAGAAAATGGAAACATTATCAGTTGCCTTTTGCTTACAGGAAATTAATTGCCAAGTTGATCTTTTAGGTAGATGTGGTCACACCAGTTGTCTATGAGAATTTATTTTCCTGAACTAGAAGAGTTTTAAATAATTTGATCTTATTGTTTTATTTTGAAGGCCAGATCAGCTTCTTTTCCTTGAATAATTGAGGAATTTTGCTCTTTTTTTAAAAAAATTATTATACTCTAAGTTCTAGGGTACATGTACACAACGTGCAGGTTTGATACATAGGTATACATGTGCCATGTTGGTTTGATGCCCCTATCAACTCATCATTTATATTAGGCATTTCTCCTAATGCTATCCCTCTCCCAGCCCCCCACCCCCCGACAGGCCCCAGTGTGTGATGTTCCCTACCCTGTGTCCAAGTGATCTCACTGTTCAGTTCCCACCTATGAGTGAGAACAAGCAGTGTTTTGTTTTCTGTCCTTGTGATAGTTTGCTCAGAATGATGGTTTCCAGCTTTATCCATGTCCCCACAAAGGACATGAACTCATCCTTTTTATGGCTGCATAGTATTTCATGGTGTATATGTGCCACATTTTCTTAATCCAGTCTATCATTGATGGACATGTGAGTTGGTTCCAAGTCTTCACTATTGTGAATAGTACCACAATAAACATACATGTGCATGTGTCTTTATAGTAGCATGATTTATAATCCTTTGGGTATATACCCAGTAATGGGATGGCTGGTTCAAATGGTAATTCTAGTTCTAGATCCTTGAGGAATCATCACACTGTCTTCCATAA
>NW_016843323.1:0-483 GCF_001698545.2 Rhinopithecus bieti | reverse complement strand
CAGATACACACACAGACACACACACAGATACACACACAGACACACACACAGATACACACACAGACACAGACACACAGACACACACACACAGACATACACAGATGCAGACACACACAGACACACACACACAGACATATACAGACACACAGACACACAGACACACACACACAGACATACACAGACACATACAGACACACACAGACACACACAGACACACACAGACATACATGGACACAGACAGACACACACGGACATATACAGACACACAGACACACACAGACACACACAGACCTACACAGACACACACACACACGGACATATACACACACAGACGCACACATATACACACAGACACACACACAGATACATACAGATACACACACAGACATATACACACACAGACACACACATAGACACACAGACACAGACACACACAGACACATAGACACACAGATACACATAGACACATACACAGACACATAC
>NW_016843322.1:0-394 GCF_001698545.2 Rhinopithecus bieti | reverse complement strand
ATTTATTATATATATATACGTATGTGTGTATATATATTTATTATATATATATACGTATGTGTGTGTGTATATATATTTATTATATATATGTGTGTGTGTGTGTATATATATTTATTATATATATATATACGTATGTGTATGTGTGTGTGTATATATATTTATTATATATATATACGTATGTGTGTGTGTGTTTATATATATTTATTATATATACGTGTGTGTGTATATATATTTATTATATATATATACGTATGTGTGTGTGTATATATTTATTATATATATATACGTATGTGTGTATGTGTGTGTGTGATATATATTTATTATATATATACGTATGTGTATGTATGTGTGTGTGTGTATATATATTTATTATATATATATACGTATGTGTGTA
>NW_016843321.1:0-2109 GCF_001698545.2 Rhinopithecus bieti | reverse complement strand
AGTTGAAAGGTTAAATTATTCGTTTCAAATATTTACTCTTTTAAAATATAGATGTGGCTATAAATTTTCCTCTAAGGACCACTTTTTTTCTTTCTGTTCTTCAGATTGCATAATCTGTATCTTCAGGTTAGATAATTTTTTTATTCTGCTTACTCCAATCTACCATTGAGCACTGCTAGTGAGTTTTTTATTTTGGTTACTGTGCTTATCAATTCTAGAGTTTTATTCAGTTCACTTTAAAAGTGTTTTATATGGCTTTATTAAGATACAATTCACATTTCATACAATTCACCAATTAAAATGAGTAGTTATGTGTATATTCACGGATGCGTGAAATCATCAACACAGTCAATTTAAAAAGGATTTTATTGTTTCACAGCATGATTCAACCTCTGTATATATAATCCTAAAAAACCACTAACCTATTTTCTTTCTATGAATTGTCTGCATTGGATAGTTAACGTA
Organism: Rhinopithecus bieti; assembly: GCF_001698545.2. NCBI lineage: Eukaryota > Metazoa > Chordata > Mammalia > Primates > Cercopithecidae > Rhinopithecus > Rhinopithecus bieti. Next base: position 1,644 of record NW_016843321.1, on the reverse strand, counting down.
AATAGAATCATAATATGAGGTATTTTGTGACTAGCTTTTTTCACTTAGCATGTTTTTTTTCAAAGTTTATCCATATTGTAGTATATATTAGCACTTTATTTGTTGTTATGGCTAAATAATATTCCACCATATGTATATATTCAAATTGTTAATCCATTCATTCATTGATGGGCATTTGTTTTTTTTCCACTTTTTGACTATTATGAAGAATATTGCTGTAAACATTCATGTACAAGTGTCATGGACTTTTTTTTACATTTCTCTTTGGTATGTACCTAGAAGTGAAATTGGCAGGTCATACGGCATGTGTATATGTGTTAAAGAAACTGCCAGACTGTTTTCCAAAGTAGCTCCACCATTTTACTTTCCCACCAGAAGTGTATGAGAGATTGAGTTTCTCCACATTCTCACCAACATTTATTACTGTTTCTCATTTTGATTGTAGCCATCCTAGTGGATATGAAATGGCATTTCACCGTGGCTTTGAATTATATTTCCCTGATGATTAATGATGTTGAACATGTTTTCATGCACTTGTTGGACATGTGTATATCTTACTTGAAGAAACGTTTATTCAGATTATTTTTCCAGATTAATAGGATATTTGTGTTTCTATTAATTGAGTTGCAAGTGATCTTCATTAAACTTAGATACAGGTTTCTTATAAGATTTATAATTAGCAAGTATTTTTGCCATTCTATGGGTTGTGTTTTCACTTTCTTGATGGTGTTCTTTTAAACACAAAATTTTTAATTTTGATGAATTTTAATTTGTTTATTTCTCTTGTTATTCACACTTCTGGTATAATAGCTAGGAATTGTTTTACAAATCTAAAGTCATAAATATTTGCCCCTATTTCTTCTTCTCAGAGGTTGATAGTTTTAGCTCTTTCATTTAGGTAGTTAGTTCATCAATTTTGAGTTGATTTTTCATGTAAAATGTGAGATAAGAGTTCAAATTAATTATTCTAGATGTGGCTATGCAGTTCTCCCAGCACATTTTGCTGAAAGAACAATGTTTTCTCCATTGCATAGTCTTGACACCTTTGTTGAAAATTAGTTTGCCATGGATATATGGGTTTTGTCAGACTCTTAATTGAATTTCATTAATCTTTATGTCTAATTTTGTGCAAGCACCACACTGTCTTGATTTTCATTGTGTTGTAGTAAGATTTGAAATCAAAAAGTACAAGTCCTTCAACTTGGTTCTTTCTTTTCTTTTCTTTTTTAAATTATACTTTAAGTTATTGGTTACATGTACAGAAATACAGTTTTGTTACATAGGTATACATGTGCCCTGGTGGTTTGCTGCACCCATCAACCCATCACCTACATTAGGTATTTCTCCTAATGTTATCCCTCCCCTACCACCTCACTCTCTGACAGGTCTTGGTGTGTGATGCTCCCATCCCTGTGTCCATGTGTTCTCATTGTTCAATTCCCACCTATGAGTGAGAACATGCGGTGTTTGGTTTTCTAATCTTGTGATAGTTGGCTGACAATGATGGTTTCCAGCTTTATCCATGTCCCTGCAAAGGACATGAACTCATCCTTTCTTATGGCTGCATAGGATTCCATGGTGTATATATGCAAAATTTTCTTAATCCAGTCTGTCACTGATGGACATTTGGGTTCATTCCAAGTC
>NW_016843320.1:0-1063 GCF_001698545.2 Rhinopithecus bieti | reverse complement strand
GTATATTCTGCCTTCTCAAGAAAGAAAATGCAAGAGAATGTAATAGAAACAAAGCAAACCTCATTGGAAATTTTGTATTGATTCTTACTTTTGTGTAAGGTTATTAACATGACTATTTTATGGAGTTCATCTACTAATAAATCTAGTAATAGAATAATTAAACAAAAAATTTCAGATATTTTGTTCTAATTATAAAAGTATAATTAAAGTCATAAATCAGTAGTTTTTTTTTAGCTATGAAATACCCTTATTTCCCTTGCTAGCACTTTCCAAACATTTCACACCTGTTGCTTAAATTAGTAACACTGGATTTTAAAACTCATAGAATCTTCACTTCAGAAATATTTCCAGTTTACTTTTAAGAAATATAGTGATTGAAAAAATAGACCTATATCTCCATCACCTTAAGGAGCACAGTTCTTGAAGTCAAAGCAAAGAACCTACTTTTGTGACTAATTTCCCTGTAGTTGATTCTTAGAGAAATCACAATACTGTTGAGCTACAAATAGGTACATATAAGAAATGATGCATAACTGTGTATATTGAACTGTTTATATAATTGTTGAATATATTAAACATTGTTGAAATGTATATTAATTCCCACAATAATGAATAATACATTAACTCAGTCAAGCATGAGAAGCATATATAAATGATCTTAAAGAATAAAATAAAAACAAAAGTAAATTTATTTTTTATGCTATGTTGAAAGTGGAAACATGGAAAGGGAAGTCACAGAGTAGGAGTAAACATTCAAAGTCTTATTCAGAATAAAGTATACAGAGACAACTACAAACCATACAAAACTACAAATCAATTAGAAAAGTAGAATTGGCATGCAATTGAGTAATTGGGTAAAACACTTGAATAGACGGTTTACAGAAGAGCGCAAATGGTAATAAGCAGACACAAAAATGCTAAACTTCATTTTGTGTCTAGGAAATACAGTTTAAAATCACAATGAAGTAGAACTACATATGTGCATATTGTTTTATACATCTAATCTTCAATGTGTATAGAATTACCTATATATATATATATATATATATATGTAAAACTAATT
>NW_016843319.1:0-934 GCF_001698545.2 Rhinopithecus bieti | reverse complement strand
GGCAAATGAATGTGAACATTCACATTTTCTTTCCCTGACGTTGGGAAATCTTCATGAGGAGGGAGAACATAGAAGTTAAGCCACTTTCAGAGGTTGATAGGGAAATTTTCAGATTTGATGATGCTCCAGGTGGAGAAATAATGACATTGATTCAAGAAAGAAAATGGGCCTAAAAGGTCAGTAGTATATTTGGTAAAAGTAAAAAACAGCTGGGGAAGAATATAAAACTTAATATTACCATCACATATTTTGGAAATTTATTGGTGGTTTTACAGAGAGGCTACTGTGGTCAAAGACATAGTTGTATACTGTACAAATGAAGGTTGGGGTGTACAAATTCCGAATTTTGCTTAAAGTGGCATAGAGTCAACACTGCTATTAACATGAGACCTTAGGTAGGAAAATGAAAGGGAAAATATGGGAAAGATGAATAAACTTGCAATAAATTTTGCGTTTGACTTAATGTGGTGAATTTTACTAATGAAAAGCTGAAAATTATCACATAATGGCATCAATAATTGGGAAATTAAGCAGAAAGAAATTTTCAGAATACTAATGAATTCTTATATGGTTAGGAAATACTTTTCAAAGCCACTCAGCATTTTGGGTCAAGAGAAAACTAGCAACCACAATTCCTTATAGTCACATGAAAGGCAAAAGTCTGAAAAGGAACAGATACTTAAGTGTATGAAATGATAGAAAAAAAATCCACAATAAAATACATATTGCAGTTCTAATTTCCCTGCACAAGGTAAGATGCTTGCAGGGATATAGAATGCACAGAGCAAAAAATAAAAATAATAGTAAGGTTCTCACTTTTAAAGAGATTACATATATTAAAATAGGTAACCTGAGACATGTATGCAAAGAGACACATGATAGGTCATAATACAGATTATTTGCAGCAAAAGATCGTTCAAATAAAGTATCAATT
>NW_016843318.1:0-1145 GCF_001698545.2 Rhinopithecus bieti | reverse complement strand
GTATAGCAAAATATAGATGCAAACTGCAGATACACGTAACAATTATTCTGTTCACTTGATTCAAATCAGAAAACCCTCTGTCCTTGGTGCCTTTGAGTACCTACTCTCAGGATAAAAGCCAGTCTACTGCATTTTTTTTTTCTAAAAGAACTTGCATGACAGAGTTGGAGGAGTCCTCAACCCTGTGGAGCCTATTAAAATCTGATTCCTAGGCCCCATCACAAACCCATTTGTATTCTCTGAGGGTTGTTCACAGGAATATGTATCCCGCCAAGGATCCCAGATGATTCTGACATGGCAAGACTTCATATTTGGGAATCATTCATCTAAGCCATGGTCCTCACATGCTAGGGTTTCTGGAGTCTTCAGGGGAACCTAGAAAAGGGCAGAGAGCAGTGAGTATTCATGGAAGACAAGTTTTTATTGAAGAATAACATTCCATTGTATAAACATATCATAGTTTAGCCATTCATGAGTTGATGGACATTTGAGTTCTTTCCAATTTGGGGAAATTATAAATAAAGCCATTATAAACTTTCATGTATAAGTGTTTGGTTTGTGTGCAAACGTTTGTATTTCCCTTGAATCACCCTGCTTAGAGGCAAGCTACCACTCACACTACTTAATTTAAGAAATGCATTAGGAAGAACTTGCTGAAAGAGGCAAGCCAGCAGTGTTATTTATTCTCCCAGGCAAAGTTTAAGTACTGAAGGTAACTCTAGATTTAGTATTTTGAGGAACTGACAAAATATTTTTCAAAATGACTGTACTATTTTACTTTTCCAGTAGCAATATATGAAGGTTTCAATTCATCCATATCCTTGCTTATACTTGTTATTGTCTATATTTTTTATTACAGCCATTCCAGTAGATAGGAAGTGATTATCTGATTGTGATTTTTATTTGAATTTACTTGATGACTAATGATGAGCATCTTTTATATGCTCAGGGGTCATTTGTACATGTTTTGGAGCAGATCGTTTGTCCAATTAAAAATGGGTTTTTTGTCTTTCTATTGTTGAATTATGGGTCTTTATACATCATAGTTGCTTATCCCTTATCAGTTATATGATGTGCAAAATTTTCTCCTATTCTGTACGTTATCTTTTTATTTACTTGATAGTATCCTATGCAGCAAAAAATAT
>NW_016843317.1:0-860 GCF_001698545.2 Rhinopithecus bieti | reverse complement strand
AAAAAAAATGTTTTTTTCTACTGAAAATGTCCAATCTGAAGTTCAGTCTACCTGAAATGAAATTAAAGGTTTTATATTAAATTTTTATTACTGCAGAATTAATCAGTTGCTGCCCATTCCCGTTTTAGTGGGGGCTGGAGTTTGCCTTTCCTTGTAGGCCTTGTGGATTTCCTTTGTGAATTTAAAAGCAATTATGTTGAGTTGAAGAGGTTTAGGGGCTATTGAGAGAAACAAGATTCTTTAGTAAGGATTCCTTACCTTTGCCAAAACCTCAGCTCTATCTGGAACAGAAGTTATTAATCTTTTGGAAGAGTTATAGATCCAGTTGAAAATCTGATAAATGTGAAGAACCTTTCCCCTAGGAGCATACGTATGTATACCTGTGGGAACTATGCCATACAATTTCATTGAGTCCTTGGGCCTCAGATTCTAATCTCAAAACCTAAAATAGGATGCGTTTTAATCAGAGATGAAAGTGACACATTTTACATAAAACTCTTAATTGATGACCAGAAAGAAAAAAAGTGAATTTTTTCTTTCTATAAAGGGGTAGAGTGAAACAGATTCCTGTTGTACCGTTCTCTGTGACTTAATTGGAAATTTAATTTAATTTAAATTGAAAATACTTTTTCATTTCTGAAGTATTCCCACCAGAAATCCTTAATATCTAATAGAATTTAATTTTGAATAAGAATTGGAATTAACTCCTCCTTGCAATGCTGTTAGCATTGTAGAAAAAACCCGCGCAGGCACTAGGAAAATGAGCTCTGCTGGTGGTTCTGCCACTGGCTGGTTGTGGGGACCTAGGTACATCTGTCACCTTCTTGGGCCTTCTTAGTTAGGAAATGCTGCTTTCAGAA
>NW_016843316.1:0-937 GCF_001698545.2 Rhinopithecus bieti | reverse complement strand
GGAAATTCATATTTTATTTTATTTTATTTTTTATTATATTTTAAATTCTAGGGTACATGGGCACAACATGCAGGTTTATTACATAGGTATACATGTGCCATGTTGCTTTCCTGCACCCATGAACTCATCATTTATATTAAGTATTTCTCCTAATGTTATTTCTCCCCAGATCCCCACCCCTGACAGGCCTTAGTGTGTGATGTTCGCCACCCTGTGTCCAAGTGTTCTCATTGTTAAATTCCCACCTATAAATGAGAACATGCAGTGTTTGGTTTTCTGTCCTTGTGATACTTTGCTGAGAATGATGGTTTCCAGCGTCATCCATGTACCTGCAAAGGAAATGAACACATCATTTTTTATGACTGCATAGTATTCCATGGTGCATATGTGCCACATTTTCATAATTTAGTCTACCCTTGATGGACATTTGGGTTAGTTCCAAGTCTTTGCTATTATGAATAGTGCCACAATAAACATAGGTGTGCATGTGTCTTTATAGTAGGATGATTTATAATCCTTTGGGTATCTACCCATTAATTGGATCACTGGGTCAAATGGTACTTCTAGTTCTAGATCCTTGAGGAGTCAGCACAGTCTTCCACAATGGCTGAACTACTTTACACTCCCACCAACAGTGTAAAAGCATTCCTATTTCTCCACATCCTCTTCAGCATCTGTTTTTTCCTGACTTTTTAATGATTGCCATTCTAAATGGCGTGAGATACTATTTCATTGTGGTTTTGATTTGCATTTCTCTGATGACCAGTGATGATGAGCCTTTTTTCATGTGTCTGTTGACTGCATAAATGTCTTCTTCTGAGAAGTGTCTGTTCATCTCCTTTGTCCACTTTTTGATGGAGTTGTTTGTTTTTTTCTTGTAAATTTGTTTAAGTTCTTTGTACATTCTGGATATTACCCTTTGTCAGATGAGTAGATT
>NW_016843315.1:0-1148 GCF_001698545.2 Rhinopithecus bieti | reverse complement strand
GAGGGGAGGAAGGAAGGTAAAAGGAAGGGAGAAAGGAAGGAAAAGAAAAGGAGAGGAGAGAAATCAGTGAGGGAGTAACTGTAAATAAGATGGTTGAGACTATAACTGGATAAATGAATTAATAAAGTTGTATGTGATTTGAGGTCTCTGATAAATTTCTTCCACTTTATTTTCATATATTTTTTACGAAACCAGTATAACCACTGAGTACCATTTTTCTTTCCTGCACTGTAGGTTGATTTTAAAGAAACATTAGTGGTTCACAGCCAGGAAAGGATGCTAGTGTCAGCGGCCTGCATGGACCATAAATAAACATTTCAAAGGAGCAATGGTGCATTCAGTAACTGTCTCTCAAATTGCATGCCCAAAGGTGGCATGTGGAGCCAACATCAGGTAAAAGACTGCAGGGTGATGAGAAGGAGCATGGATTGAGCCATTGGGCCTGTGCTGACTCCAGCTTTTGCATGGAGCTCATCCGCTTATGCTTGAAGCCTTGTCTTCCACAGGGAGAAGGAACAGGAATGCTGGGTATAGGGGGATGGACACCAGGTGACAGGATTAAGCAGGGTTTTTAAGGGAGATGGCATGGGGTAAAGGAGCAAGACTTGAGGCAGAGGAGGGAGCCAGCCAGGCTGCTTGGGAGAGGCGCGCTTCTGTCCCAGTGAAGACCAGACCAGAGCAGCCAGTCCAGGGGGCTCTGACTCCTTCCAGGAATGGGGAGGAAGAGCTAGGGGCATTGGCAGGAGAAAATAAAGTCAGAGAGGTGAAGTAGAGGTGGAGGAGGCCTGATGGGGGCAGCGCCTCAGAACCTCATGGGGACTCTGGCCTTGACTCTAGAGAAATGGTAGCCACTGCAGTGTTTTGAGTCAAGGGCTGATGTCATCAGATGAACTGGGTGTCCCAGTCAAAGGCTCCCTTCAGCTGCTGTGCTGAGGGTATTTGGTTTGGGGGAGGCTTCTGCAGGAATCCGGAGAGAGATGGTCCATTGCGGCTCAGACCAGAAGGGTGAAGGAGAGGTTGGGCTGCGGATCTAATTTGAACACACTGAGATTTAGAAAGGTGAGAGATTGGGCCAAACTCATGATGAGAAGTGGGATCCACAGTTTAAACTCAGATCTGCCCTAAAGCAAAGCCTTTTAGTTTTTTTT
>NW_016843314.1:0-2375 GCF_001698545.2 Rhinopithecus bieti | reverse complement strand
ACTACTAGGGCTGCTTACCTATCCAGCTTCAAAATCTGTCTCCCTGGGCAGGTGAGGTCTTTCTCAATGTCTCCTCTCCGTCCCTCCCTGCTGCCAGGCTAGTAGGTTTCACAGACTCCCCTTAGGAGAGTTAAGCCCTAGTGATTTGGCAGAGGTAGCTTCAGGGCACTCCCAGCCCATTCCCTTTTATGAGTAACCCCTCTAGCTCCAGGTGTCTAAATGCACAGATTGGGACCAGGATTAGCTCCTTCTGTTTGAGTGTCCATCCCAGGAAATGGTCAGTACTGGTCAGAAAAATACTGGAAACTTTCCTGCCTCCTGCCTTCACTGATCTTACCAGCAGGAGGCGCGCGGCAGACATGCAATCTATTTTTTCTCAATCTCATCTTGAGCCTTGTGTCCAGAGTGGTTGGTACTCAGATTATTCTCGGAATTAGTCTTCGGCTGTCTCTTATAGTTAAGAGGTTCTTGCTTCCTGGTTTCAAGGGAACAACCCAGGGACATTGGGTATAACTGGAACTGTTTCACTTACCCTAAGTTTAAGGCCTGAAAAGATCCACTTTACCAGGTTGAGTTCCCCCATTACCCAGATTGCCCTGGGGTTCACACAGCTGGCTTTGAAACTCTGACTCAGGAAAAGTCATTTCTGAGTTTAGGGCTCGCTAGGAAGCCTAAGAGAAACGACCCCACCCCACCCTACCCCGCCCCAGACCTGGAGGCACATCAGAATCAGCTGTGGACATTCTAACACTACAAATTAATTCCTGGGCCTGCCCCCAAGATCTACCTGACCAGAGTGTTGGGAACCGCAGCCCCAGGAATCTGTACTTTAGCAAGTCCCTCACTGATTTCATGCTGTCAGCTGTGAACTGGCATTTGGGAACCACGAATCTAGGGGAATCTCTGGGAACCCATCTCAGTACTCCTGCCCCAGCACCGCCTCTTAGGGGCACAGAAGTCAAGATGACTTGGAGTCAGAACAAGGTTTTTTTTTGTTTTGTTTTGTTTTGTTTTTGAGATGGAGTCTTGCTCTGTCGCCCAGGCTGAAGTGCAGTGGTGTGATCTTGGCTCACTGCAACCTCTGTCTCCCTGGTTCAAGTAATTCTCTTGCCTCAGCCTCCCGAGTAGCTGGGACTACAGACATGCACCACTACTCCCGGCTAATTTTGTATTTTTAGTAGAGACAGGAGTTCACCATGTTGGCCAGGCTGGTCTCGAACTCCTGACCTCAGGTGATCCACCCATCTCGGCCTCTGCCTGGCCCAGAACAAGGTTTTAACTCATGTGGCTGTGCCACTTGAATCATGCTGAGATTTTCAAGGGACTTGGAAGTGGTTCAGGAGACTAGGGAGGCCCTTTCAGAGGCAGCAAGGCCCCTTCCAGTGAGGCATTGAGGGGTGGTGTATAAAGGAGGGGCCTCTTTAAGGTAAGGCGGCAATTATGTCCCCTCAGGTGGTACAAGCGGATAAATACTGGCCTCTCTCTGCATCTGCTGGTGACAGTTGCAGAAGCAGCTGAGCCTTGCTTTCCAGGGAGCTCTCAGCACATCTGCGCTCTCTCCTCTGCCCCCAGCACACACTGAGGGTGGGCTCAGTCAGCTTCCCTCAAGGGGTGGGAGCTGCTCCAGCTATTCTGGGCTGGGCATCCATCCCTGGCACTGCTCTAGGTGGTGGTGCTCAGAGCAGCATCTGGTCCTGGGCTCTCTGATGGAAGGACCCTGGCAAGACAGTCCCCAGGCTGGATCCAGGGGCCTGAGCAAATGAGCAGGTATTGGGGAAAAGGATAGTTTGGGGGGCCCAGTGGCAAGATGCTATAGCCCCAAAGACAGGGCAGCAGAGTCAGCTGGCTGTGTGGTCCCCAGCTTCTGTCTAAGGCAAGGACATCCTGAAGACTCCTTTGGCCCAGAGCTGACAGAAGTGTCAACCCACTAGGCTTCCTGGAGGTATCCAGTCTGCGGCATCTGATTCAGGGAGGAATGTCCTAGACAGGCCTCCTGGGTAGTGAATGGCCTGCTGGCCAAGCCCCCATGGGTCAGGGAAACTGGCTGGGGTAAACCTGGCATCCCTACAAGAGTCCCAGAGCTGGGAACTGGCTAGAAAGACAGTGTAATATCATAGAAAGAGCCGAAACTTGACGTGAGACAGATCCCCATTCATCACTTACTACATTGGATAAGTCACTAAGTCTCAGTGCATCCATGTTCTTTGTTTGTACAATGGAAATCAGCCAGGCATGGTGTCTCACTCTTGTAATCCCAATACTTTGGGAGGCCAAGGCAGGAGGATCACTTGAGCCCAGGGGTACAAGACCAGTTTGGGCAACATGGCAAGACCCCATCTCTATACAAAACCGTTTTCTCTCTCTCTCTCTTTTTT
>NW_016843313.1:0-1147 GCF_001698545.2 Rhinopithecus bieti | reverse complement strand
AAATGACTTTCAACTCAATAAATGAAAAAAGAAAAAAATAACCTGTTATCTGTGTACTTTAATTCAGCTTTGCTCCTGCTTTTATTACTGTCCATCTTTGTTGACTTTTTTGACTGAAGAAAAACTTTGTTTCTAGAGTTTCTAATCTTATTTTCCACACTCAAATATTATAGGTAACTGCTACACTTAATTTTGTGATTTTAAGTAACACATATAAGACTTCCCTTTGGCCGGGCACGGTGGCTCACGCCTGTAATCCCAGCACTTTGGGAGGCCGAGGCGGGCGGATCACAAGGTCAGGAGATCGAGACCACGGTGAAACCCCGTCTCTACTAAAATACAAAAAACTAGCCGGGCGCGGTGGTGGGCGCCTGTAGTCCCAGCTACTCGGGAGGCTGAGGCAGGAGAATGGCGTGAACCCGGGAGGTGGAGCTTGCAGTGAGCCAAGATCGCGCCACTGCACTCCAGCCAGGGGGACAGAGCTAGACTTCGTCTCAAATAATGCACCTGATACCTGGTCAAAGTACCTGGTAGAGTCCTTACCATAGAGGAAGTTCTCAAAATATTCAATGTAAGGGAAAAATTGTAGAAGAATTATTTATGCTTTAGATCAAAACAAAACAAAAGTCAAGAACAACCTAGGATTATTTCTCATCTCCCAAAGTGTTGCCCATTAAGCTTTGCAAATACTCTAAGGACTCAAAATTCAGAGATAAAAAAATTATTTCTTAAAAACAGTACAATTACAATGGTATTTGTATCACTTTTTTTTGTTTTGTTTTGTTTCTGAGACGGAGTCTCGCTCTGTTGCCCAGGCTGGAGTGCAGTGGCACGGTTCACTACAAGATCCGCCTCCCGGGTTCACGCCATTTCCCTGCCTCAGCCTCCCGAGCAGCTGGGACTACAGGCGCCTGCCACCATGCCCGGCTAATTTTTTGTATTGTTTAGTAGAGACGGGTTTTCACCGTGTTAGCCAGGATGGTATCGATCTCCTAACCTTGTGATCCGCCCGCCTCGGCCTCTCAGTATCACTTCTTTTATTTGTTCTGACAAAAAGCTAGTCCCCTACAAAGAAAATTCTGTTAACAACTTAAAATTAAATCTGCATTCAACTGAATATCTCAGATACCACAGAAAATATGTAATG
>NW_016843312.1:0-302 GCF_001698545.2 Rhinopithecus bieti | reverse complement strand
AAAAAAAAAAAGTGATAATTTAAAAAATTCATTCATGTACTATTTAAACACTTCTAGACTTCTAAGATATTATTGTAGTGGTGATTTCCTTTGAAATGCAAGAAAAAAGGGCTTATTTTTATAAACATCAAGACTCTGCCAGGGAACTTTCTTGACTCTTTCTTCCTATCCCACACCTCACCAAATACATAAGCAGCATTTATTGAAAGTAGTTTAGCTTAAAATAGCTCTAAGAGTTGACAAAAGTAAAAAATTATATTTGGGTTATAATTTCAAGTCAACTTACATCAGAAATTATATTT
>NW_016843311.1:0-341 GCF_001698545.2 Rhinopithecus bieti | reverse complement strand
AGGTTTGAATCACTTTTCAGTAAGAATGTGTGAAGGGATATTTGGGGGAGCCAATAGGGGCCACTGGTGAAAAAACAAATATCCCCAGATAAAAACTAGAAAGGTGTGGATTCATCTTACAGGTTTAAACCTTTCTTTCAATATAGCAGTTTTGAAACACTCTTTAGGTTGAATCTGCAAAGAAGCATTTGGGAGCCCATAGAGACCTATGGTTAAAAACAGACTATCCCCCCAAAAAACAAGAAAGAAGCCATCTGTGAAACTACTTTGTGCTGTGTAGATTTATCTTATGGAGTTAAACCTTATTTTTGATTCAGCAAGTTTTAAACACACTTTTGCTA
>NW_016843310.1:0-791 GCF_001698545.2 Rhinopithecus bieti | reverse complement strand
ATATATATATGTTTTATATATATATACATATATATATATATATATATATATATGAGGTCCGTTAACTTTAATTGCATCAATAGAAGGGATACATTCTTGCCTCCCACTGGTGTGGCCAATGCTGCATAGCAGATGCGGAAGGCTCTGGAGGGTTAGCGTGCACTGGGAAAAGGAAGGATGGAAGGGCTACAAGCAACTGCCCCATTTCTTGAAGACTCTACTTCCAGAGACAAATCTCCCTGCAGTTAATTGTTTGTGTAAAGTGATGACTCTCAATGCCATTCAGGAAAGCAGTCCCCAGCGGCCCCAAGTGCACAGGCCACTGGGTGATTCGAATGGGGAAAGCCTGTTCTCAGGCCTCTAGGCAGTAAACACAAGCAGGTCAGCATGAGGCAGAGGTCCCTATAGGAGTGAAAAGAAACACATGAAAGAGGAGAAAATAAACAACCGCTCCTGGCCCAGGCTGGTAAGAAAGCAAACTGTCGGCCGGGGTGGTGGCTGACACCTGTAATCCCAACACTTTGGGAGGTCAAGCGGGGTGGATCACCTGAGATCAGAGGTTTGAGAGCATCCTGGCCAACATGGTGAAACTCCGTCTCTACTAAAAATACAAAAATTAGCTGGGCGTGGGGTGGCAGGTGCCTATAGTCTCAGCTACTTGGGAGGCTAAGGCAGGAGAATCGCTTGAACCCGGAAGACAGAGGTTGAAGCGAGCCAAGATCAAGCCACTGCACTCCAGCCTGGGCGACAGAGTGAGACTCTGTCTCAAAAAAAAAAAAAAAAAAAAAAAA
>NW_016843309.1:0-757 GCF_001698545.2 Rhinopithecus bieti | reverse complement strand
TCCCTCCCTCCCTCCTTCCTTCCTTTCCTTCTTCCTTTCCTTCCTTCCTTTTTCCACACTGGCTAGAATCTCCAGTGTTGAGTAGAATTGGCAAGCGTACACATCTTTGTCTTCTCCTGACCTTAGGTGATAGCATTCAGTTTTCACCAGTAAGTCTATTAACTCCTGGTTGTTTTGTTTTGGTTTTGTAGATGCCAATGTCAAATTTTGGAAATTCTCTTCTAGTCCTAGTTTGCTGAATTCTTTTTTCATAACACAGTATTATATTTCTTAAAAGCTTCTTATGTATCTATTGAGATGCTTATGTATAATATCCTTTTTTTCAATTGACATGGTGTTACATATTAATTAATTTTAGATGTTAGACCAACCTTGGATTCGTGGGATAAATCTCAATTGGTTATAGTATATAATTCTTTTATATGTTTATGGATTTGATTTGCTAGTATTTTGTTGAGGTCTCATTTGCTTTTGTTCTCAATTCATATTTATAAATCAATCTTTGCTTTTGTATTTTGTCGAATCTTCTATTTATATGCTATGCTAATTCTGAATGTTGACTCTTTCTTATGTAATATTAAGATATATGTGTATATTACAGACTTTTGTTATAATTATTATTTTGATTGCTATGTATAATATAGTATATTATTTTATATGTATAGTAATTACTATATATAATTTGGCTTATATAATATAGTAATTCCAAATTATATTTCATCATAAAATTGTATATATTATACAGGCTTTTTTATTG
>NW_016843308.1:0-1611 GCF_001698545.2 Rhinopithecus bieti | reverse complement strand
TTCTTTCCTTCCTTCCTTTTCTTTTCTCTCTCCATTTCTTTTTCTTCTTTCTCCTTGAAAAGGGCATTCTATTCTGCATAACGAACCTTGGCAAGTAGAATAGTTCCATCAGGAAACCCAGCCTCATAAATGATTAGTCGTATACCAGTGAACTGTTAACATATCTAGCAGTTGCAGCAGGTGTATGCAGGCATGGCATGCAGGCTCAGCATTCATGCGGACCTACTTAGCTATTAAGTTGTCTAGACACACACTGTTTGGAAAATTCAATCATTTAACTAATACTTCTGAGCATAGATCTCACCTATACTTGTAAGGGGATATTTCTGTCAAATATTTAAAACTATCTTAAGATTATGATCAGATGCGTGTCTCAGCTGCCTACTGTTTCCAGCTGCACACAACCTGAGCAGTCTCCAAAGACTTAAGTTTTACAGCATGCTTAGTTTTAATTAATTTAATCATGTGATAGATTATTGATAATATCCATCGATAAATTCTGTTTGTAACATGTATTTATTTTGATTTGTATTTATTTTAGAACTTTAATATTTCTGAAATTAATGTACTTATTATAAGACTTTTAATTGTTGGGGAGTTTTTCTTCAGAAAAGAAATAAAATCCATGTAAACAAGTTTCCTCTAAGTAACACATGTATATTTGCATATATCTATATTTACAAGTATAAGGAAAGCCCACTGTGTTGAGTTTTAGCTGTGATCATGCAGTTATTGAATTCCCCGTAAGTAAATGACTTGAACCAGGAAAAGCATATTGCAGGCAAATTACTCAGAGATAGGCACAATAAAACACAAATATGCACCTAACACTCACACATGCACATGCACACATGGAAAGACATATGTGTAGTACATCTGTCCATACCTTGCAGTAGAGTTCACCTACCTTAAGAAATGCATGTATTATTGTCGTTTTACTCTAAAGAAATTCATTTATGCTATCTTAAAGGAATTAATCACCTTGTACCAAAGTTGAAGGATTTGTACCAAATAGAATCTTAAACCCTGCTTTTCCCACATGTTTACCTAATAGCTAGATTGAGAATGGGAGTGTGATTGAATATCAGATCTTTCACAGACTGATGGAACTTCATGGAACATTATTGTTGACTCAGATAAAATTTATTTATTCAGTGTGTATTATATGAGGATGCTATGTGGCAGAAAATAAGTTTCATGTTTAGTTATGGTTATGTACTATGCACAGCAATATGACACTAGGTGACTGAATTATTAATTCAGACCAAATAAGCGAAATAGCAGCCCAGGCAATAAATACTTTTAAGATAAATAAGACATTCTGAATTTAGCATTTTCTTTACATATTAAATCATTTAAAAGTGTATTAACACAAAAGGGTTAAAGAAGAGTATATATAAAATATTTCGTTTGGTGACATACTGTATACTTTAGAAAATATGTAATCTGAGAGTTGCTTTAAGGGAGAGAAAATTGAAAACTAGATATCTTTTAGCAGCCACATTCTGACAATGACTGAAAGTTTTATTTTAATATTGCCTTTATAATCATGTTTTTAAATAAATACCAAAAAGGAATGTCATTTTATGTGCATTTTATAAACATTCTTCT
>NW_016843307.1:0-764 GCF_001698545.2 Rhinopithecus bieti | reverse complement strand
TATATATATATATATACACACATACATACACACACACACACATACATACATATATATATGTGTATATATATGTATTTTTTTTTTGAGACAGAGTTTCACTCTTGTCACTCAGGCTGGAGTGCAATGGCACGATCTCGACTCACTGAAACCTCTGCCTCCCAGGTTCAAGTGATTCTCCTGCCTCAGCCTCCTGAGTAGCTGGGATTACAGGCGTTAGACACCATGCCTGGCTAATTTTTGTAATTTTAGTAGAGAACGAGGTTTCACCATGTTGGTCAGGCCAGTCTCAAACTCCTGACCTCAGGTGATTTGCCTGCCCTGGCCTCCCAAAGTGCTGGGATTACAGGCATGAGCCACCGCACCAGACATATATATATATACACATATATATATACGTGTATATATATATATACACGTATATATATATGTATATATATGTATATACGTATGTATATATATATTTTTAAAGAAATGGAATATGTCTGAACATCCTGGGTAGAAACTAAGACAAACACATATACTGTCAATCTAGGATCATTTTTGTTCATTCTTCTAGATGTTTGCAATGATGTTTGGAGGTAGTATTATTACAACTCTACAGAGTCATGGTTTAGTAAATTTCTGTTAAATTATAATAATAATATATATATTTTATATATATTTATATAAATTATAATTATAATTAATTAATATATTTATTATATTAATAAATATAAAAATTATATTTATTATTTATTATATTAATAATAAAACACTAATGTAAT
>NW_016843306.1:0-404 GCF_001698545.2 Rhinopithecus bieti | reverse complement strand
ATTTGATATGTGTAAACTATGTGGCAAGGGTCGACATTGGACCAATGAATGCCATTCAAAAACTGATAAGAGTAGAAATTTATTGTCACCCCTCCCGGGTAATGGGAACCAGGGCCTGCAGGCTTGGGGCCCCAACAATTACAATGTAGGCCTACCACAATACCCAGTGAGCAATGGTTTACAACATCAAGGAATGACTTAGAGTCATCCTTAAGGGTATCACCCCATACCCCTCTTTCCCAGCTTTATGCTGCAACTAAGCAGAGTGCAGCTGCTGACTTAGCTATTACTCAACCTTATACTCTGTCTCCTAATGGAGGAATATATAAGTTGGCTACTGGAGTGTGTGGTCCTTTGCCAAAGGGACATGTAGGACTTTTACTAGGTCGAAGCAGCAGCGCTAT
>NW_016843304.1:0-1141 GCF_001698545.2 Rhinopithecus bieti | reverse complement strand
AAAAAAAAAAATACTGAAAGTGAAAATGGCTAATATTAGATGTTGAACATCATAATAAGATGCAAACAAAACAGGAGATGCTATTTTCATTTATTGATTTGGCAAACAAGAGGTTAGTAATAGCCACAAATAACTTCCGTGGACTGTGGTGGAAATGAACATTCTTTGGCACCTAGAATGAATGTGTAAGTTTGGTAAGATAGATATTTCTTTGTATTTTGGGTAGAACTCATCATTGAAGCCATCTGGCTAGAGTTGTCTGGCCTCCAATTTAATTCTTCAGAATGTCTCCTCTTACTTTTTAAACCTGTCTGTATTCCACCTACTCCATATTTGAACCAATTTTTTTTCCTAGCTTGTGTTTACTTTGGGTTTATTTTGGTAGATTTTTTTCTAACTTTTTGAGAATGTATAAATTTTTCAACCTTTTTTTCCTACTATATAAATTTCAAGGCTATACATCCCTCTGTTTACAGCTTTCAGCAGCATCCCACACATTTTGTCTACTAATGCTAACAAAGTCTCCAATTATGGTTTGGAATTTTTCTTTCTCAGTTCTGTTGATTTTTGCTTCTTCATTCAGAAGCTATGTTATTAGAAGCATATACATTTCTCAAGACAAACTGACTCCTTTATTATTATATAATGCCCCACACTATCTCTGGTAAGCTTCCTTGTCTTGTTTTCTTTGTCTGAAATGCACATGGGCATGCTAAAGCTGGATTCATTTTGCATGTTGTATCTTTATTCATCCTTTAACTTCCAGCCTTGTAGACAGCATATAAATGGTTCCTTACTAATTTTTAATCTGGTTTGCTATCACTTACTGAGGTCTCTTTCTCTCTTTAAGTATATTATCTCTGCTTTTGTATTTTGAAACACTATTTGGCACATAGACAGTACCAATATAACAGTTACATGCCCTTCTGATGGATTGACCCTTTCATCATTTGGTCAGAGATCAGAAAGTGAGGGAGCCTGACATGAAAGAATCTGGGAGGAGTGTTCCAGGTAGAACAAACAGCAGGTACAAAGGTCAGGAGACAACCAGCTTGTGATGTCTGAAGGACGGTGAGGCCACTGTGTGGTTAGAAAGACTCCCGAGCTTGGCCGGGCGCGGTGGCTCAAGCCTGTAATCCCA
>NW_016843303.1:0-763 GCF_001698545.2 Rhinopithecus bieti | reverse complement strand
CCGACCTCAGCTCACTGCAAGCTCCACTCCCTGGGTTCACGCCATTCTCCTGCCTCAGCCTCCTTAGTAGCTGGGACTACAGGTGCCGCCACCTCGCCCGGCTAATTTTTTTGTATTTTTAGTAGAGATGGGGTTTTACCGTGTTAGCCAGGATAGTCTCAATCTCCTGATCTCGTGATCCACCCGCCTTGGCCTCCCAAAGTGCTGGGATTACAGGCGTGAGCCACTGCGCCCGGCCAGGAAAAACTGTTAAGTAATAGTATTACAGGGCTATTATAGATGCCCTTAGCATGATATACAAATGATTGAAGTTTAAGAAACCATGCCTTATTCCATTCAATCTGCAAATATCACCCAAACACATCAACTGCTTCTCAGTACTTAAATGACCTGCATGTGTAAAAAAAAAAAACAAAAGTGTGGCCAGGCATAGTGGCTTACAGCTGTAATCCTAACACTTTGGGAGGTCGAGGTGGGTGGATCGCTTGCCCTCAGGGATTCGAGACCAGCCTGGGAAACATGGTAAAACCCCGTCTCTACCAAAAACACAAAAGTTGGCCAGGCACGATGGTGTGCAACTGTGGTCCCAGTTACGTAGGAGGCTCAGTCGGGAGGATCACTGGAGCCTGGGAAGTTGAGGTTGCAGTGAGCTGTGATCATGCCACTGCAGTCCAGCCTGAGCAACAGAGCAAGACCCTGTCTGGGAAAAAAAAAAAAAAAGAAAGGAAGGAAGGAAGGAAGGAAGGAAGGAAGGAAGGAAGGA
>NW_016843302.1:0-563 GCF_001698545.2 Rhinopithecus bieti | reverse complement strand
CCCGGGTTCCAGGGATTCTCCTGCCTCAGCTTCCCAAGTAGCTGGGATTACAGGTGCCAGCCACCACGCGTGGCTAATTTTTATATTTTTAGTGGAGACGAGGTTTTGCCATGTTGACCAGGCTGGTCTTGAACTCCTGACCTCAGGCGATCCGCCCTCGTAGGCCTCCCAAAGTTCTGGGGTTACGGGTGTGAGCCACTGCGCCTGGCCCTTTTTTTTTTCTTGAAATGGAGTCCCGCTCTGTCGCCCAGGCTGGAGTGCAGTGGTGCAGTCTTGGCTCACTGTGACCTCCACCTCCTGGGTTCAGGAGATTTCTCCTGTCTCAGCCTCCAGAGTAGCTGGGACTACAGGCACCCACTACCATGTGCAGCTAATTTTTGTATTTGTTTTTTATTTTATTTATTTTGAGACGGAGTTTCACTCTTGTTGCCCAGGTTGGAGTGCAGTGGCGCAATCTTGGCTCACTGCAACCTCTGCCTCCTGGGTTCAAGCGATTCTCCTGCCTCAGCCTCCTGAGTAGCTGGGATTACAGGGGCCCGCCACCATGCCTGGTTAATTTTTAT
>NW_016843301.1:0-302 GCF_001698545.2 Rhinopithecus bieti | reverse complement strand
CCATATATATACACACACATATATATACACACACACACACACATATATACACACACACACATATATACACACACATATATATACACACACACACACACATACACACACACACATATATACACACACATATATATACACACACACACACACACACACATATATACACACACATATATATACACACACATATATATACACACACACACATACACACACACACACATATATATACACACACATATATACACACACATATATATACACACACACACATATATATACACACACACATATATACACAC
>NW_016843300.1:0-1551 GCF_001698545.2 Rhinopithecus bieti | reverse complement strand
CACCTAGACCTATATCTATCTATATGCCTATACCCATATCTATCTATATACCTATGCCTATACCTGTATCTACCTATCTACCTACATCTATATCTATATACATGTTATGATTGTTATTTTTGTGGAACCATTTTGAAAGCAAGTTGAAAACATCAAGATGTTCTATTCTTTAGTTCTTCAGTGTGCATCTCCTAAGAGCAAGAACATTCTCCTTTTACATAATCACAGCACGGTTATTTCTATTATCTAACATGTATACAAATTTCACCAATTATATATGTGTGTGTGTGCACATATAGCATCATCTGCACAACTGGAAAGGACAGTACAAGTATTCCATTTGAGGAAAAGAACAAAATACAATTCAGACATTCGATGAGTTCTTTATTGTTGAAAAAAATGTGAGCCAAAAGGCCACCATCAGGCTCCGCCCTGAAAACTGCCCAGAAGAGCGACTTCTCTCCCCTTCTTGTGCTGCCTGGGGTGGGGCAAATGGATCTCAGCTGGGAAGATTCTTCCTGGTTGACTCACTAGAGAAGCCCAAATGTCATCCCCGCCCGCTCCAAACTCAGATAGGCATCAAAGAGAGGACCGCCTCATTCCTGCTTCCATCTTTGCAACCATTTGCGTCTGCAGGTCAAAGAAAAAGCCCTCAGGCAACTCGAGATTATGGACTAGAACTATTTCTCTTCCTCCTTTTTAAATTGATAATGCACCTTTGCGGGGAGATTAAGATAGGCTATATAAGAAAACTCCCAGTGTCTCCAATTCTTACCCAGGAGACCAAGAGTAAAGGTACTGCGACCGCTGTGGAGGATGGTGTCTCATTATGTAGTAAAGTTCAATACATGTAGACTCTAGGACCCAGCACCTCCACTCCCAGATTTATTCCCCAGAGAAACTCAGGTGCATGTGTTCCGAAAGACATAGATGGAGCCAAGAATGTTGCTCACACATTATTTGCATGATAGCTCCAAACTAGAAACAGCCCTAGCACCCATCAGCAGTAGAATGGAGAAACAGTGGCATCACCATACAATGAAATATACTCCGCAATGAAAATGGATGACGCAGCTACCCCGAACAACAGGGAGAAATCTCACCGGTGGAATGTTGAGGGGAAGCAGCCAGACCCCCAAAACACGTCGAGCATTGTTGCATTTATATGAAGTTCAAAAGCAAAAGAGGCCAAATTAAATTCTATTGCCTAAGGATCCTTATGTAGGGGGTAAAATTATAAAGAAAAGCAAGGAAATGATTGTCCCCAAATTCAGGGTAGTGGCTACTTGTGGGGCAGAGGAAGAGATACCTGGGGAGTTTGGGGGGCTGCTCTTTTGTATGCTGTGAATACTGATGTTCACTTTTTAAGTATTGGCTAAACCACATATATCCTATGCAGCTCTATATCACAAAGACAAAAAATATGTTATAAAATAAAAGGGCTAAAGTATCCCAAGAGTGATGGCTCTTGCGGCACCATGAGAAGGGTGTTTAACACAGGGGATTTCACTCCAAGTGCCCAGCTATAAGAGACAGAACTTCAGAGTCTTT
>NW_016843299.1:0-1551 GCF_001698545.2 Rhinopithecus bieti | reverse complement strand
TTTTTCTGAGACAGAGTCTTGCTTTGTCACCCAGTCTGGAGTGCAGTGACGTGATCTTGGCTCACTGCAACTTATGCTTCTTGGGTTCAAGAAATTCTTTTGCCTCACCCTCCTGAGTAGCTGGGACTACAGGTGTGCCCCACCATGCCCAGCTAATTTTTGTATTTTCAGTAGAGACAGGGTTTCACCATGTTAGCCAGGCTGTCTTGAAATCCTGACCTCATAATCCAACTGCCTTGGCCTCCCAAAGTGCTGGGATTACAGGTGTGAGCCACTGTGCCCGGTCCCAAATGTTTTGCTCTGCATTACTTTATATTATTTTTCATTTTTAGCCTCCTTATATCATGCAGTATACTGATTGTTTCTTAGATATTAATTAGTTTTGTATCTCTGGAATAAATCCTTATTGTTTATAGTATATAGTGTTATATATTACTGAGTACCATTTATTAATATTTTGATAAGGATTGCATGTCTCTATTCATGAGAAATATTAGTTTATGCTTTTCATCTTTTACTCTGTGTGATTCTGATATCACTGTAATACTGGCTTCATTTAACAAATAGAGAAGAGTTCTCTATTTTCTGTTTTCTGGAAGAGATTATGTAGATTTGACATAAATCTTTTAAAAATAGTTGCAATTATCATGGTACCCCACATTCAGATAAGCCCTACTCTTAGTTTAATGCTCTGCTTGTCACTTCCTTGAAATATTAATGAATTTGGAACAAAGATCTCTAGATATTAATTTTTACCCTGGCCTCCACAAGTCCTGCTTGTGATGCATAAATATAATTATGGTTAAAAATTGACACTTAAATTAATATATCAAAGACATCTGTAAAGAAAATGGATAACTCATTTCTTAACTGGCATTGATTTGTAGTGAGTGACACATTTGGTAAATATTTGGGGGTGTTTATGAACTTCATATTTATTGTATATCCATAAAACTATAGAGCTTTTTGTCTTTCGTTATTGATCGTAAGAAAACTACATCATTGATACTAGATAGTTTAATTTGCATATTTAATTATGCATGGCTTAGAAAATAAATATTAAGAAGAAATAGTAGATTGAATCCACAATAATGTATGCACATTTTCATTACAATAAAATTTAATTATAAGTTTGAATTATTGATTTCTTGCTTGGGTAAACTAATTCCTCTATTACCAGTAGTAATGCAAACATTTCATAATTAGAGGATAAAACTAGGTAATGGAGATGTGTCTCATCAAATAATTAGACTGCTCAATTTGATGGATGTTAAATGAGGATGAAAAAAGTGATACCAGTTATAACAATGTATTTGTTTTTGCTTAATTTTCTTCTTATAAAACATATAAATTGTCTAAGTTCTGTTATGCAAACAATTTTCTTTTTATGTATTTAGGTGACTAATACAGAAATAAACTCATTAAGGCAAATTAACATCCATTTTAAAACAGAAGCCTTATAAATTTAGCTTAAAATTACTTAATTTTGGCTCACTTACATTGAATATGCTATTTATTAGAGCTTTAGTGACTACAGAAGAGGTATGCTTT
>NW_016843298.1:0-914 GCF_001698545.2 Rhinopithecus bieti | reverse complement strand
AATACTATTCTGATGTTTAAATGCTGGGAAGATGGTGCTAAGAGCATAATGACTCTTAGTTCATCCACCCTTTCATTCCATGCCATCACCCTATCTCTGCCATCATGGTTATAAAGCCATCACTGAAGTAACTTCATCCAGTAGTAGGGGGCAGGGCCACATCCTCCCAGACACTGTGATACACAAGGTGAATGCACTCACTTAACAGCTTAGCTGACAAGAAGCTCTGCTTTGCCCTTGGCCCTCTCTACCTGCTCTGATATACTTTCTCACTGCACTGTCTTGTTAGGAGGAGGACGGGCTGAGGGCAGAAACTCTGCATGAAGCCCATGATGCACTTGCAATTTTAGCTAGATGTACAAGCAGTTTCCTTCCTTTCTCCTATTTGATTCGGTGTTGTGGAATGTGCCCTTTTGTCCAGAAGGGATACAAATGAAATTGTATTCCCATGTGTAACATTTGGAAAATAAATATTCTGGTTATCACAGCTTCTCTTTCATTGCATATTTTCCTGTGTTATGTCATGCTTCTGCCAGTGCAAGCCAGAATGTGAAGTATGCCTAGGGGAATATTTCTCAAGTTTTTTCTAAGCAACATTAATCTTAAAATACTTTGCAAAACAGGGCATTTGGTGGTCAGATAAATTTTGGAAGTGCTCCGTATTCTATCCCTGTCTTTGATAGTCAAGGTGCCCGTTAACAAATTAGGAGTCCTAGGAAGCCTGGCAATAAAAAAGACTATTGAACACAAACCAGGATTTCCCAGACTTACGACCATGGAAACTATTTTCATATAACACCTGTAAAGATCAGAGTAAGAGATGCTAACACAGGAGGTGTTTTTAGAGATTTAGGTTCACAAATTATCAAAACTACTCAGGAATAAATAGAAAATTGAATAGACCTATAATAAGA
>NW_016843297.1:0-1372 GCF_001698545.2 Rhinopithecus bieti | reverse complement strand
AAGCAAGGCAAAGACAGTTATTTTCTTGATCCAATTATGTTTATTCTCTAATTAATAGTGGAAACATAAACATTTCAGATTACAAATTTGTCTTCTGAGTAAGGTATGGAAACATCCCGTAACTTTAGTAATGTCATGTTTTCTAGTAGTTTAGGTATGTACTATTTTATAATTAATGCTTACTGGAATTTTGATTTCCTCTTACATCCAATATTTCCACTGGACAGAATTTCTTATTAGTCATACTTGTTTGTCTCATACTTTTTTTATTTTGATGTCACTATGAATTGATGAATCAACTATCAACTAGTGATAAAACATCACCTGGATCATATTAGCTTTTATAAATTTATTAAGATTTTCTTTATAAATTTATTGAGATTTTATTAAGGCACAGTGTCTCATGCCTGTAATCACAACACTTTAGTAGGCTGAGGCAGGTGGATAACAAGGTCAGGATTTTGAGACCAGCCTGGTCAATATGGTGAAATCTCATTACTACTAAAAATGCAAAACTTAACTGAGCATGGAGGTGTGCACCTATAGTCTCAGCTGCTCAGGAGGCTGAGGCAGGAGATTCACTTGAATCCAGGAGGTTGAGGTACAGTGAGCCGAGATTGTGCCACTGCATTCCAGCCTGGGTGACAGAACAAGATTCTGTCTCAAAAAAAAAAAAAAAAAAAAAAATTGCCTTTTGAGTGTGGTATATTAACAGTACTTGGGAGCATCCTGTGGTCAAATGAAAAAAAGGACATGGAATCTGTTTAAAAGATATGTTCTGATCCATAGGGTTGATCTCTGCCACAGGACTATACTTTGGGTAGTGCAAAATATTTCTCAAAGAATTTAAAATAGAGCTACTATTTGACCCAGCAATCCCATTATTGGATACATATCCAAAGGAATGGAAATCATTCCTTGTTTTGTTTTGTTTTGTTTTGTTTTGTTTTGTTTTGTTTGGAGGCCGAGTCTCTCTCTGTCCTCCAGGTTGGAGTGCAGTGGCAAGATCTTGGCTCCCTGCAACCTCCACTGCCCAGTTTCAAGTGATTCTCCTGTCTCAGTTTCCCAAATACCTGGAATTACAGGCTCCTGCCACAATGCTTGGTGAATTTTATATTTTAGTAGAGATGGTGTTTCACCATGTTGGGCTGGCTGGTCTTGAACACCTGACCTCAAGTGATCCACCTGCCTCTGCCTACCAAACTGTTGGGATTACAGGCATGAGCCACTACACCAGGCCAGGCACATAAAGGCTCACACATGCATAGCTTTATCTCAGCACTATTCACAATAGCCAAGACGTGGAATCAACCATGCCCATTAGTGGTAGGCTGAATAAAGAAATGTCATACATAGACACTGTGGAATACCG
>NW_016843296.1:0-1433 GCF_001698545.2 Rhinopithecus bieti | reverse complement strand
ATGATTAAAACCCTTCAGCAAAATCAGCATAGAAGGGACATACCTTAAGGTAATAAAAGCCAAAAGATATAATAAAAGCCATCTATGGCAAAGCCACAGCCAACATTATCCTGAATGGGGCAAGTTGAAAGCATCCCCCCTGAGGACTGGAACAAGACAAAGATGCCACGTTCACCACTTCTACTCAACACAGTGCTGTTCACTACAGCATTGGTTATAAGAGCAAGACTGGAAACAGAACAAATGGATACCCAGAGGGGGGTGCTTAAGTAATTTTGGGAAGAGTCATAGTGTGCAGTACTTCATAGATCTGAGACAATACAATGGATTTACATTTGATTTGTGGAATAATAACTAAGGTGCATTGCCCAGTGGTATATGCAGAGCTGCAGACGACTTTGTATAAACACGATCACGCATCAGCATGCATTCCAGGCGCATGTTTCCATTTGCACATAGATTGTAGGGATGATATGTGAACAAAAATGTTGACTTGGTGTTTGGAAGTTCAGAGTGGAAGGGAAACTTCCTTGCTAACTTTTTATGATATTTAGAGTAATTTCTAACCGTGAATATGTAATACATTTAGAAACCTTAGCTAATAAGAAACGCCTCTGTTCCTGGCCTCCTGCTGGCACATGTCAGGTGGACATGAGGCTGTCATGCATATTCTATTAGATAATAATAAATTTCTGACATTTGAACTATATTTACACATGGACATTGAAATATATGGATGAAATATTGTGGCTTCTACAGGCAATGGTTTTATTGGCATTTTCCAAACTGATCATCATTCCTCATAGCATAAGTCCATATGACATTAAGTAGCTTGTTATGTTTGGGAAAGGCAGTGATGACCACAAGAATGACTTCAACTACTAAAGTACCATGGAGATTTCAACAATGTTTGAATATTTACATATTTACATATACAATGTTTGAATATCTACATATTTCATTGTGCTCCCAGGTTTTTTCTCACCCTAATAGCTCTCACCCATATCATGTGGGTCCCATTAATACAGATACTTCTGAATGCACCCCTCTTCCATTATATCCAATCCATCTCAATTTCAGATGTGGTTAGCCTCAATTCTGGATGCTCACCAAGGTGTGTAATGTTGTCCAAGGCCCAGTGCAGAGGAACACAGGTGTTGCCGTCAGACTGCCAGGATCCGATTCCGCCTCCGTCACTCACCCCGGGAGCTCCCTTTAAGCTAGGAGTCAACAGCGAGGATGGAAACATGAGTGCTTTTTAAAGTCCTAAAAGTTCAGAGGACGACCGTGAATTTCCCCTGCACCCCTGGGCACACACCAGGAGAACTGTGTCTCCAGGTTCAAGGAAGTGCCTGTGACAGAGTTGTGTCCCTCAGATTCTGTTTGATTTCCCCTTGGCACACAGCAGAACTGTTTCTCTAGGTTCCAGGAAA
>NW_016843295.1:0-1548 GCF_001698545.2 Rhinopithecus bieti | reverse complement strand
GTTGGACTAGGTGATATTTTATTTTCCTTCTAATCCTGAATTTCCTTCTAGTATTAAATTTCTAGAATTATAATTTATTTTGAAAGAAAATAAATAAAGCTAAATCATACCAAGCTATTATTGTCTTAATGTACTACCTTTTCTATAATATTCTGCAGTAAAATAGGCAAGGAAAAGGACATGTTCCTAATACAAAAATGAGCAATTCATGATAGAATTTTAGGCGATGTTATTTTAGATAATATTTTAGGGTTATAGTAGCTCTCATAGCTCATACAGACAGCCTCACTCATCTATGTGAAAGAACAAGATCATTCAGGCCAAATGTTAGAAACATGTGGGTTGGAAACACATGGGATCTTTGCCAGTACAGAGTGGTAATGCACCTGTTTGTATTGGGTTGAGAAAAATGGGTCTCACCCTGCCTTCCATCAGCCACATGCCTGCTTTCCTCTGTCACACACAGTATTCCAAGTATGAGCAGGTTCTACCCATGAGCCCTTACGCCACTCTATTCCCTCTGAATAATCTAGATAATTCATTTTCTAACACTTTGCCTTAGAATTTTCCACTAAGTCCAAGTAATGGAATAATGGGCCTTTCCATCCTGGATAAAAAATCAATACGGGAAAGGAGACCAAAGACCGTATTTTCCAATGATATAAAGTTTGTTTTCTACAATACTCATTCTTCAGTGATGAAAAAACTAGATTTAAGAGAAGAGGAACCCAAATAAATGTTCCCTTGAAAGAATTGTATTTACAAAATTAGGACAGTTGTAACAATTAGACTCTGTAGCAGACTTTCTCCTAATGCACATGATTCTGAGTGTTATTACTGAAGGAGAAGTGAGAATATCAGAATTCATACCTGCATTGTTGGATACAGATAAATCTTAAGTAGAAAGAAATTCAAAATCAAGTTTTCTAAAATAAGTTTATCTGGTATCTAGGACTGACCTTATTTAATCTGGGAGCTACCTTAGGGACTGCCTTTATTTAAACTGGAAGCTATCACAGCTTAAAATCTTACCTTTTAATTGTAAATATAAAATGCTAATCACAATATATAAGCAATTACTACTGTCTGCTGCAGTTACATCTTTTTAAGTGCACTTCACTTTGCAGATGGTGAGAGTTCTACTAACACATCTATTGTTAGCGTGAAAGTCAAGCAATCATCTGTGTAGGTGGCTGTGTGGGAGCAATGCTAAGATTTACAAGGATTTTCTCCCACATTGGCAATCCACATTGAACAGAGAGCCATATGAAACAATCTTCTGTTCCCCTGGCATTTTTAATCATTCACTTAATTTGTAATAATATAAAATTCTCAATTAAGACTTGACGTTTTCACTCAGATATAATGTTCATATTTTAAAAGTATTTTTTGTGTGATTTTTTTCAAGTGGGCATCTATTGAGGAAAAAGCTCAACTCATAACTCTATCAATGATGGAAATTCTGAGGAGAAATTAGTAATTATGTTCAGCTTGTCAGTTACAAGATTTTAAAAGATCTTATACATTTGCAACAATAATTATACACTT
>NW_016843294.1:6353-7356 GCF_001698545.2 Rhinopithecus bieti | reverse complement strand
CACAGACAGCTTCATTTTAGTTTTCATCTGGGGATATTTGGTTTTTCCTCCTAAGCATCAATGGGCTCTGAAGTGTCCCTTCAGAGATTCTACCAAAAAAGTGTTTCCAACCTGATGAATCAAAAGAAAGATACATTTCTGTTAGATGAATCCACACATCACCAAACAGTTTGACAGATATCTTCTTTCTTGCTTTTATCTGGGGATATTCGTTTTTTTTTTTTCCTGCAGGCCTCAAGAGGCTATCAAATGTCCCTTCACAGATTCTAAAGAAAGATTGCTTCCTACCTGGTGATTCAAAAATTTTTTAACTCTGTGAAATGAATCCACATCAACAAGCAGTTTCACTGAGAGCTTCTTTTATTTTGTATCTGGGGATTTTCAGTTTTCCCTTGGGCCCCAGTGGACTCCCAAAAGTCTCTTTGCAGATTATACAAAAAGAGTGGTTCCAACCTGTTGAATTAAAAGAAATGTTTCCCTCTATGGGATCAATCCACACATCACCAGGTGTGTCCAGAATTGGTGGGTTCTTGGTCTCACTGACATCAAGAACGAAGCAGCAGACCCTTGTGTTGAATGTTATAGTTCTTAAAGATGGTGCATCCGGAGTTTGTTCCTTCAGATGTTCATATGGGTCTGCAGTTTCTTCCTTCTGGCTGGTTCATTGGCTTGCTGACTTCAGGAGTGAAGCTGCAGACCTTCGTGGTGAGTGTTACAGCTCTAAAAGGTGGTGCGTCTGGAGTTGTTCATTCTTCCCGGTGGGTTCGTGGTTTTACTGGCTTCAGGAGTGAGAGGCAGTTTCACTGATATCTTCTTCCTAGTTCTTATCTGGAGATATTTGTTTTTTTCCCCACAGGCCTCAAAGATTTCCCAAATGTCCCTTTGCAGATTCTACAAAAGAGGGTTTCCAAATTGATGAATCAAAAGAAAGTTTTGTTTCTGTGAGATGAATCCACACATCACCAAGGAGTTTCTAAGACAACTTCTTTCTAGTTTTTATCTG
>NW_016843294.1:0-1784 GCF_001698545.2 Rhinopithecus bieti | reverse complement strand
CAGCAGTTTTGAAACACTCTTTTTGTAGAATCTGTGAAGAGACACATGGAAGTCCATTGAGTCTTATGGGGAAAAATGAAATATCCCCAGATTAAAACTACAAAGAAGCTTTCTGTGAAACTGCTTTGTGATGTATGGATTCATCTCACAGAGATAAATCTTTCTTTTCATTTGGCAGGTTAAAAACACTTTTTTAGTGGAATCTACCTAGCAACATTTGGGAGCACATTGAGGCCTTAGGGGAAAAATATATATACACAGATAAAAACTAGAAAGAAGATGTCTGTGAAACTGTGTGGTGATATGTGCATTCATCTCATAGATTTACAACAGTTTTTTGATTCAGCAGGTTGGAAACATTATTTTTTGTGTGTTTGTTTTTGTTTAAACAGCTTTACTGAATTATTGTGTATCTGCCATAAAATTCACACATGGCAAGAGTACTATTCAATAAATTTAATAGTTTGAGTTTGACATTCCACTATTTTTGGGCCTCCATTGTTTAGTCTTTAGTTGCATTGGGTTTACCTGTACAAGATGAGGTATTTCTCTCTTGATGCTTTTCAGATTTTCTGTTTGTGTTTGTCATTCAGCAGTCTGACTCTAATGTTTCTACATGTAGATCTTTTTGTGTTGGTCTCACTTGTGGTTTACTGAGCTTCCTCAATATGCAGGTTAATGATTTTCTCAATTTGGGACTTTTTGCCCATCACATCTTCAAATTTTATCAGTCTCTTTGTCTCCTCTACTTCTGAAGCTCCCTTTACATATATGTTGGTGTGTTTAATACTGCACACCAACAACCCTTTGAGGCTCTTTTCATTGTTCTGAAATCATTTTTCTCTCTGTTCTTCAGATTGTATAATTTCCATTAATCTATCTTCAAGTTTCCATATTTTTCTGCTATGTCACCTCCTCTGTTGAAACCCTCTAATGAATTGTTCATTTCAGTTACTGTACTTTTCATCTCCAGAGTTTTATTTGGTTCATTTATAATAAGTGTCTCTTTATTGAGATGCACTTTTTGGCAGAAGCATTGCCATCTTATTTTCCTTTAATTCTTTAAACAAAGTTTCCTTAGTTCTTTTTTTTATTCTTTAAGTATTAGGGTACACGTGCACAATGCGCAGGTTTGTTACATATGTATACGTGTGCCATATTGGTGTGCTGCACCCATTAACTCGTCATTTACATTAGGTGTATCTCCTAATGTTATCCCTACTCCTACACCCACCCCACGAGAGGCCCTGGTGTGTCATGTTCCCCTTTGTGTGTCCAAGTGTTCTCATTGTTCAACTTCCACCTATGAGTGAGAACATGCGGTATTTGGTTTTCTGTTCTTGCGATAGTTTGCTGAGAATGATGGTTTCCAGCTGCATCCATGTCCCTACAAAGGACGCAAACTCACCACTTCTTATGGCTGCATAGTATTCCATGGTGTATATGTGCCACGTTTTCTTAATCCAGTCTGTCACTGATGGATATTTGGGTTGATTCCAAGTCTTTGCTATTGTGAATAGTGCCTCAATCAACATACATGTGCATGTGTCTTTATAGCAGCATTACTTATAATCCTTTGGGTATATCCCAGTAATGGGATGACTAGGTCAAATGGTATGTCTATTTCTAGATCCTTGAGGAATCGCCACACTGTCTTCCACAATGGTTGAACTAGTTTACAGTCCAACCAACAGTGTAAATGTGTTCCTATTTTCCACATCCTCTCCAACACCTATTGTTTCCTGACTTTTTAAAGATCCCCATTCTAACTGGTGTGAGATGGT
>NW_016843293.1:5625-7064 GCF_001698545.2 Rhinopithecus bieti | reverse complement strand
AAAAATGCACCCCAAGAGGAAGGTAGTATTTCCTGAAGCTGACACTCCTCATGTCTGTCTCCTTGCTTTAAGTCTTTTGCTTTCCACCATCGTGGCAGCTCCTAACCCACTTGCATGTACCCTTCATTAGAGTGACACACTAGTAGTGGGTGCTATCAGTTTGCCACTGGCCTGGTTCTGCGGTCCCGGCCGCACAACACCAGCCTTAAGCATAACTTTGGGTTGTGTCTCCACTCAGTTGCCTCGGCAGTTGTGCTCTGCTGTCATGGTTTTAGTAAGTGGGATTCACACAGGCAAACAGGCACATAAGACTGGAAACTTCCTCCCCACTAACTCATATTCTTCCTCTTAGTGCTCTCATAAACGGATATCCTTCTCTCACCTCTCCCTTAAATGCAAGCATTTATTGACCGGGTGCAGTGGCTCATGCCTGTAATCCCAGCACTTTGGGAGGCTGAGGCGGGTGGATCTCTTGGGGTCAGGAGTTCGAGACCAGCCTGGCCAACATGGCAAAACCCCATCTCCACCAAAAATACAAAAAATTAGCTGGGTGTGCTGGCAGGTGCATGTAATCCCAGCTACTTGGGAGGCTGAGGCAGGATAACTGCTTGAACCCAGGAGGCAGAGGTTGCAGTGAGCCGAGATTGCACCACTGTACTTCAGCCTGGGCGACAGGAGCGAAAGTCCGCTCAAAAAATCAAAAACAAAAAACCAAAAAACTCCAGGCATTTATTGAGCACATACCATAAACCAAACACAGTGCAAAGCATTTAACAATACATTAACTCACTTAATGAAAGTTTACCCCTCAAGAGATGCCTGGGCATACATAAAGGTGAACTTTTGCAAAAGTGAACTAAAGTTTTTCTGAGTGGATCAGAGGAAGGACCAATAGGAAATCCAACACTCCTAGGTAGCGTGACCAACTGTTACAGATTGCCCAGTACTGAGGGGTTTCACAGGATGCAAGACTTTCAGTGTTAAAGCCAGGATGAGTTGGTCACCTGGACCATCATTCAACTCACCCAACAGAAGTTGCCCAGATATATAATTTTTTTTTTTGAGATGGAGTCTCGCTGTGTTGCCCAGGCTGGAGTGCAGTGGCATGATCTCGGCTCACTGCAAGCTTTGCCTCCCAGGTTCACGCCATTCTCCTGCCTCAGCCTCCGAGTAGCTGGGACTACAGGCGCCCGCCACCATGCCTGGCTAATTTTTTTTGTATTTTTTTAGTAGAGACGGGGTTTCACCAAGTTAGCCAGGATGGTCTCGATCTCCTGACCTCGTGATCCACCCACCTCAGCCTCCATAAGGGCTAGGATTACAGGCGTGAGCCACCACGCCTGACTACCCAGATATAATAATTGATTCAATATATATTATTCTTGCTGAGATTCAATACACTACTTTGTGTTTTTTTTTTTTTTTTTTTTTTTTTTTTT
>NW_016843293.1:0-924 GCF_001698545.2 Rhinopithecus bieti | reverse complement strand
TGGGGTGGGGTGACCATTACCAGCCACTGCGCCTGCGCCGACTCAGGTTTCCCGGGCGACCCAGAGGGGCGGGGCCTGGGCCGGGGAGGGGTAGAAGTAGACCGGGGGGCCGGGCCGCTATTGACCAATAGAAAAGAGAAATCGAGAGCCACGTGCTCATAAGATACCCAATCACAATCACATCCTTTGGCGGAGGATAGGGGGGCGGTGGACTAGAGATTGATCGGGTTGGGCACGCAGCATCACGTGACATGAAAAGGTAAATACGGCCACGTGGCTTTTTCTCCTTAGCTTCGGCGAAACAGTACGTCACACTAACTTCGCTGAACAATTATTTAGTGAACATATGTGATGCGCTAGACACTGCTAAGACAATGTGGTTGCTGGAATTTGTAATCTCTCCATCAAATTACTCTATCCAGCTTATTTCCTTATTTCTTCATTCAAATCATCCTAGCCATTCAATTAGTTTTGCGTATCCTACTTTCATACAAATGTTCATTTAAAGATTATTAAGGAAATTTATTCTCTTTCCCGAGCCTTGATAATGAAAAAGAGGTGGGTTATTTTGTTGTTGGTTTTATGTTTGTGTTTTTTCTTTTTTTTTTTTATTTGAGATAGGGTCTCTTTCTGTCACCCAGGCCAGAGTGCAGTCTCACTGCAGCCTCAACCTTCTGGGCTCAGGTGATACTCCCATCTCGGCTGTAGCTGGGACTACAGCCATGCAACACCTTGCTGATTTTTTGTAGAGACGGGATTTCACTGTGTTGTCCAGGCTGGACTCAAGCAAGCCTCGGCTTCTCAAAGTGCTGGGATTTACAGGCCTGAGCTACCACACCCGGCCCAAGAGATAGATTTTTACATCAGAGGATATCTTTAGGGCTTTTAGTAGCCCGGTGACTGCTCTCTCTCTTGTTTGTTCTG
>NW_016843292.1:0-319 GCF_001698545.2 Rhinopithecus bieti | reverse complement strand
ATATTTCATTTGTCATCATAAAATTCAATGTGCTCCAAAATATCCCAGTGCAGACTCCAAGGAAACAGTGTTATCAAACTGCTCATTGAAAAGAACAGTGTAACTCAGTGAGATGAATTCACACATAACAAAGCAGTTTCTCAGAATGATTCTTTCTAGTTTTTATCTGAGGATATATCCTTTTCCACTTTAGGCTTCAATGTGCTCCCAAATATACCTTTGCAGGTTCCACAGAAACAGTCTTAGCAAACTGATAAATGAAGAGAAAGTGTAACTCTCTGAGTTGAATTTACAGATCACAAAGTAGTTTCTCAGAAAA
>NW_016843291.1:0-2627 GCF_001698545.2 Rhinopithecus bieti | reverse complement strand
ACAGGCTTGAGCCACTGTGCCCAGACACATGGTTACATTTTTAAACATCTCGTTAAAATTCAAAGCCAAATGTTTAGTGTATTGATTACTCAGAGTCCAGTCAGAAGACAATTACCATTTAAAAAATGTATTAGAGAAGTGAAAAGGTAAAAGGGGACATTGAGGTATCACAGACATGGTAACCTCAGGAAGCAGCCAATGCCTCCTAGGGCTGGGGGAACTATTAAGCCAGGGAGGCTTAACAGAGGATTCCTTGACGAGAAAACTCTAGCAATATTTTGAAGGAACAAGACCTGGTAAGCTAGCAGGATAGAATAATTATTTGTAGTAAATGCATCTCTTGCTCTCCACTTCCATTGCTACCACCCTAGTCAATGTCACTATCCTTTCTTGCTTAAGTTAAAAAGTAGCCTCCTACCTGGTATTCCTCCTTGCACATTTGCCACAAGCAAATCATCCTTTATTCATGATCCCAAATCACAGTTTTAAAAATAAAACATCAGATTATGTTTCTTTGCTGCTTGAAACTCTAGAATGGCTTCCCTCTGCACCTGGAAAACAAAATGCAAATTCTTTTCTGTGCCCTACAAGGGACTATGCTACCCTACTCACATGCCTGTCTTTCCAGCCTAATTTCACAGCATGTTCTCCCTTAATCTCTGCATTCCAACCATATTGACCTATTTTTCACCTCAGATCTGCTGTATTCATTCATTATGGGGCTTTGCACATCCTGTCCCTATTTTATGGAATAATTCCCTTTCTTTCTTTTTTCTGGATAACACTTATCCTTTAGACCTTAAACCAAACACCAATTCTTCAGCGAAGCCTTCTCAAATTAGGTCAGGTTTCTCTCTTGTGTGCTCTCAGGACACCAAAGCACACTTTATTCATAATATGCACCACTCTTTGTAATCATACACTTATTTAGCTAAGTCTTTCTCACCCATTAGATTGCAACCTCCTTGAGGGCTGAATCTTTTCCATCGTGTTCAGTATTATATCATCGTGTCTTGCATGAAGCACAAAGCGGGCAATCACCACATATTTTTGAATGAATAAATTAATGGATTATAAGACTTAGAAAGCATATTAGTGGTTGCCAGGGTATAAGGGGAAAGGAAAGTAGGGAGTGAATGCTAATAGTTATGGAGTTTCCTTATATGTTGATGTTCTAAAATTAGAGAGTTGTAATAGTTGTACAAGTATGTGAATAAATTAAAATTACAGATTTGTACATTTTAAAAGGGTGAATTTTCTGGTGTATGCATTATATCTCAGTAAAGCTATTATAGAAATGAAAAAATAAATTAATGGATGATTTTAAGGACAATAACTGGGTCTTATCATTCCCCAGTGCTCAACACAGTACTAGACACTTAATAGGTAGTACTCAATAAATGTTTGTTAGGGTATCAATGGACCTTGAAATAAGAAGCAGTTGGATAATTTTCCTAGTTATCCAGTTGTTAGAAGTCACCATAAATATGTGTCTTGAAGCCTCTTCATTGATTTTTGGGGAGGTGAGCAAATAATTGCTCAGTGGAACAGGTCTTATATGCATGTCTAGAAGTCCACAAATTGGACAAGAAATTCTAGTCAATAAAAGTCCACTCCAAAATCATTATCCCCAACCCATAACCACATTTTTTGTCTGTGTCCAGGGGCACAAATAAAAATGCTTATACTACAAAGCAACTTTTATTATTCTTGCAGTAAAAATCATGGAGATTGTATGCTGCTTATTTATAAATTCCTATATAATTTATTATTTATCCACATAAGTAAAATCTAAGAGCTGGATTTATTAGTTTGCATCAGCTTGTCATTGAGACCACATGGTTGAATCCATTTGTCAGTGTGTCCCCTTCCCAGGATCCCTTGCAATACTTCATATAGATTCCAGTCCCTTTGTATTAAAAAAAAAAAAAAAAAACACAGTTGCAGACAATTTTAGAATACCTGGATCATGCCAGAGTGCTCAGATATCTTTATATATAAACCTAATTATATATGGATCACTAAAAGTGATCACAACAAAATTAACTAATTACAACTAGTTATAATATTCACCTTAAAATGAATACTCACTCTATGCCAAGAACTGTATTAAGTGTTTCGCAATTATCATATTTAATCCTTGCAACAGTTCTGTGGGGTAGGCTATCTATTTAGATTCATTTTTACATACACCTGAAGCTTAGAGATATTAAGGCATTTCCCCAAAGTCACAACTCAAACTGCTTTACTAGTTAAAACACAAAAGAGAGTGTTACGGCTAGTTGGTTTACTGGTCATTTGCTCCTCGTGCTTTTTTTTTTTTTTTTTTTTTTTTTTTTCCAGTAACATAGCTCCTGCTTGCCTCACCTTTCTTCCTTCAATTATTCCAATCCATAAAACAATTATTATTTTTGCCTCTCCTTGTCATTGCTCTGGGAATCAACTTCCCATATTATATGGTTTGACAATGTTTTCACCCAAATCTCATCTTGAATTGTAGTTCCCATAACCCCCACGTGTCATGGGAGGGACCAGGGGCAGATAAATTGAATCATGAGGGTGGTTTCTGCCATGCTGTTCTTGTGATAGTGAGTGAGTTCTCATGAGATCTGATGTTTTATAAGGGG
>NW_016843290.1:0-315 GCF_001698545.2 Rhinopithecus bieti | reverse complement strand
TTTTCACCATAAGCCTCAAAGCGCTCCCGAATATCCCTTCACACGCTAAACATAAACAGGGTTAGAAAACTGCACAATGAAAAGAGATGCTTAACTGTGTGAGAGGAATTAAGATGACACAGAGAATTTTCACAGAAAGCTTCCTTCTGGATTTTACCGAGGACGTTTCATTCTCCATATTCTAAGGAGCGTTCCCAAATGTCCTTCCTCAGATTCCACAAAACAGTGACTTCAAACTGCTCAATCCAAAATGGTTTAACTCTGTGAGATGAATACACATATCATAAAGCAGTTGCTCAGAAAACTTCTCTCCAG
>NW_016843289.1:0-319 GCF_001698545.2 Rhinopithecus bieti | reverse complement strand
CAGACATATACACACACACACATACACACACAGACATATACACACACAGACATATACACACAGACATATACACACACAGACATATACACAGACATATACACACAGACATATACACACAGACACATACACACAGACATATACACACACAGACATACACACACAGACATATACACACACACATACACACAGACATATACACACAGACATATACACACACAGACATATACACACACACATACACACATATACACACAGACATATACACACAGACATATACACACACACATACACACAGACATATACACATAGACATATACAC
>NW_016843288.1:0-319 GCF_001698545.2 Rhinopithecus bieti | reverse complement strand
TGTGTGTGTGTGTATGTATGATGGTGGTTTTGGTTTGCAACTAACCGTCTAGTGTTGTCTGCCATGTGTAATACAGAATAATGTAGGCTTCAGCAACTCATTGCTGTCAGAATTTCTCTTCCATCTATCCATAGCATCTCCCACCATGTCACTTTCACCCTTGTGTTTTTCCTCCCTCATGATTGCAAGTCGGCTGCTGTGGTTCCAGCCTTCACATCTGCATACCATACTAAGTAGAAGAAAAGGAGGAACTTTTGACAGAAGCTCTCTAAAAGGGTCTTTCATTTCACTGAGCCAAATAGGGTCATTTGCCCACTTT
>NW_016843286.1:0-913 GCF_001698545.2 Rhinopithecus bieti | reverse complement strand
TTTCTTAATTTAAAATGTGAAAGGCTTTCAACAGCAGGTCTGTAGATTTTTTGAAAATCCTAATTAGACTGAATTAAATGACTAAAATGTTACTAATTACTTTTAATTTCAAGAGAGATGTTTACAAAGCACAGTATAATGAGTAATACAGCACTTCAAATGATTACTAATGTTGCCATTTTGTCTGACTTAATCTCAATTAGTATAAATCACATTGTCATCATTGTTAATTGCCATTTCTTCCAAGCAAAATGGCAATTTCTCTTTACAATCTTACAACTGCTGTTTGTTTTCTTCAAGATATTCCATTTGAAAGGCCTAATAAAGAGAACATTTATAGACCCTGTGTTTTCTTCAGTTTAGACAAATGCATTTGCTGTTATTCTATTTGGAGGGTTGTGGTAATTCCTTACTTTTTAATAAAATGAAATTTTAACTTTTAACTATATTGTCATGCCAAATGTAAACACATGGATAGCTATAGTTCCACAGCAGAATCTTTATTCAAATGCCAAGTAGACTTTTCATTAATAAGATCTAAGAAGCAACATATATGTTTCACCTCTCTGAGGAAATACATCATTAGAAAGAGAAGAAACTGTCTTTCAGTATTGAGAGTATTGGGTTGTTCTAGGTTTGGTTTGGTTTGGGGTTGGGGTTTTTTGTTTGTTTTACTTTTCTCCAACTTCTTTCCATTGTTCCACTCATGTGGATGTAAAATGTCTCCATTAAGGAAATTATCTAATCGACCATAGGCGACTAACTGATCATTTACTGTGTCATTGGATAATCTTAGGGTATTTCCTTCAATTTTTTTGTTCAGTAATAAACACAAGGAACTTTAAAAATCATGAAGACCCAAAGTTATCAAATGAGATTTTTAAAATTACACTATTGTTCTAAGAGCTCTTCT
>NW_016843285.1:0-319 GCF_001698545.2 Rhinopithecus bieti | reverse complement strand
ATGGCCTTATAGTATAGTGTGAAATCAGGTAGTGTGATGCCTCCAGATTTGTTCTTTTTTCTTAGTCTTGCTTTGGCTATGAGGACTCTTTTTTGGTTCCATATGAATTTTAGAATTGTTTTTTTCTAATTCTGTGAAGAATGATGGTGGTATTTTGATGGAGATTGCATTGAATTTGTAGATTGCTTTTGGCAGTATGGTAATTTTCACAATATTGATTCTACCCATCCATGAGCATGAGATGTGTTTCCATTTGTTCATGTTGTCTATGATTTCTTTCAGCAGTGTTTTGTAGTTTCCCTTATAGAGGTCTTTCACC
>NW_016843284.1:0-1433 GCF_001698545.2 Rhinopithecus bieti | reverse complement strand
CAGAGGTCTCCTTGGGGAAGGATGGGAGAAAGATTCACTGCATAAATTGTCAGTAATATAGTGGGGTCCTTCCTCAAGGGGACCTAGCCTCCCCTTCATTCAAGGGGTTCTGGGTCTATAAACTGGCTCAAGTCTGGAAATTGATTGAAGGGCCGTGATTCAAATTAGTTTTTTGTCCATTTGACCTAGAAGTTTTCTGTTTGTATAATTTAAGTAGGAATGCAGTAGACTTCCAATCAATTTCACTTCTAGGAACACCATGATTAATTAGCCAGTGTCAGAGCACTCCACGAGTCATACTATTCTGATTGTTGCTTTGCCTCTGCTGTCCATTTTGGTAACTATGCCCACCTTGCCTTTGACAGTTGAGTGCTGTCACTTGGCCCCTGCCACCTCGGGATCCAATTATTCCCATTGTATTTGAATTTTGTAGTTGAGTGACTATGGTTCCCACCGTTAGATCTGACATACAGAGAAGAGCAATTACAGGGCTATTCAAAGATGCAGGTGCTGCCCTCACAAATCTATTTTGCAAGGCATCAGTCAAGGGTATATATTCCGGACCCTCCCAGCTGCGATGAGTAAGTCTAAAGTAACTAATCCACTCCACCATCCCAATCTCCCTAAGCCTTTGGATCCCTTCCTCTACATTAAACCGAGAAAGATCAGGCATTTCCAGCTCACTCATGGTGGACCATCTTTTAATCCATATTTCAGCTAACCAAGCAAATAAACTATTATAACATTTTTTAACTCCCCAAACTGCAACATTAAAAGCAGAGTCCCTACTTAGTGGGCCCAAATCAATAAATTCAGCCTGACCCAACTCTATGTTTCTTCCACCATTATCTGATACCCTTAATATCTATTCCCATGCTTGTTCTCCAGGTTTCTGTTTATATTAATTAGAGAACTCAAACAGTTCTTTTCCAGTGTAGCACACCTCCTCATGGGTCACACTCTCAACCTTACCTCTAGGGGCCTGCCGGGACTTTAGTCTAGTTATAGGTCTAGAGACAAACAGATGTTGGGGGTGGCTTCTGAGGAGAATCAACATTATCTTGCCTGGCAACTGCCTCAGGGGAGGCCATTACTGTTGCCTCAGGCAGTGCAGGGTTTGTCTCCTCAAAGGTGGAAAAGCTGATGGCAGCATAGGTCGGGGAGGGGATGTTGCCACCACTAGGGATGGGGAAACTGTTCCTTCTTGCAAAAAAGGTTCATCAGAGTTTGCAAACTCAGTGTACCCAGCTTCATCAGGGTCCTCCCACACGTCACCATTCCAAGTTGCAGGGTCCCATTCTTTTCCAATCAATGCCCTCATTTTAACAGTAGATACCTGGCAAGGCAGTGCATGCATCTTTCATTGTAGGTCAACCACTCGTATAATAAGAGCTTGTGTCTCTTTTTCCACAGTTTCAGCTCTTTCTCTACAG
>NW_016843283.1:0-1433 GCF_001698545.2 Rhinopithecus bieti | reverse complement strand
TAGTGTACAATGAATGAAATGGTAATGTGCACAAATAGACAATAATTTGAATTATTTTTAACAAACATACTGTATTCTAAGTATTTTAATATATAAATTGCATTCTAAATTTTTAAAATACTTTTCAAGGTATAGTTCTTTTAAAGGACATATTTAGTTAGCTAAACAAAATAATCTGACCTTAAGTTGCTCTTCCAAAGCAGCAGTTGCGTGATCTCCACTAGATTCATCAACTACCACCACCATGTGAGTGAGAGAATTGACCCTGACTTGTTCTTGTTCTAGATCTTCTTGAAGCACCTGAAAGATAAAATGTTTTAAAATAAATTAAAATAATAATCTTACATGTATGTTGAAATCATTTGTTCTCAAATCAAATAGTGAAATTTATTTCTGCTACATCTCAGGTAATCCTATTTTTTATTAAACTAGAAACATTCCAAGCATTTTCTGCTATGATGCTCAGCAAAATTTATGTTTCTATTGTCAATTTAACTGGAAAGTATATAAAGAAGACAAATGTTAAGAAAAGGTACTGTAGGATATTCTGCTTCTAGTCCCACCCCCTTTCTCCTTTTCAAAAGTTTTCTCCAGAAACTATCAGCACTTCTGTCATTTTCAGGCTCTTCTTCTCTACTGAAGTTCTCCATTACCATAAAAATAAAACAAACTCTTGATCAAACAAACCTGTCCTGCTGCTATCCTACTATGTGTTCCTCTTCATTGAAAAGAAAAAAAGTCTCCTACAGTTACTGTCTCCATATATTTATCTTACTATTCACTTTGCCCACTATCCCATTGAAATACCTTTTGTAAAGGACACTATCAACTTTCATGTCCTAAATTCAATAACCATTTGTTATAGCATCTTACTTGACATGTTGATTACTAACCTAATTGGCCATTCCCGCATTCTTGACACCCTCTCTTGATCACTCTCCTATGTGCTACTTTTTTTTCTATATTTTGGAGACGAAGTCTCACTCTGTCACCCAGGGTAGAGTACAAATGGCGTGATCTCAGCTCACGTCAACCTCCACCTACCAGGTTCAAGGGATCCTCCTGCCTCAGCCTCCCGAGTAGCTGAGATTACAGGTGCACACCACCACACCCAGCTAATTTTTTGTATTTTCAGTAGAGACAGGATTTCTCCACATTGGCCAGGCTGCTCTCAAACTCCTGACCTCAGGTGATTCACCCACCTCAACCTCCCAAAGTGCTGGGATTACAGATGTGAGCCACTGCACCTGGCCTATATGCTATTTTTTAGCTCCTTTACTGGTTCTTTCTCTTCTGCTCCAACTACAAATCAGATGTCACTCCTATTTATAAAAACCAATAGATTCCTATCATACTAAGAAAGAAAATTTAACTTCTTCACCTGAAATTTTTTTTTTTTTTTTTTTTTTTTTGAGACGGAGTCTCGCTCTGCC
>NW_016843282.1:0-1551 GCF_001698545.2 Rhinopithecus bieti | reverse complement strand
CCGCTACGCCCGCGTCCCCTGGCCCGCACCGCCCCGTCGCACCCACCCAGGCCTCGGCGGGCGCAGGCGGCTCCCAAAGCGGCGAGGCTGCGGCGGCCCAGCAGCCCGCGGCCCAGCACCATGACCAGAGCCGGGTTGGACGGCCGGGCGGCTCCCGGCTGCAAAACACCGGCGTCGGCGCGTCTCAGCCAATCAGCGCCCGCCTCGCGCTGCCCTCAGCCAATCAGCATCCGCCTCGCACCGTCCGCCACCCAATCAACGGGCTCGCGCTCAACTAGTTTCCTCCACGAGCCCCGACTGCCACGGGCCGGGAGACGGGCCTGGGAGCGGCGGCGGCGGCCGAGAGATGCGCCGGGAGAGTTGTGCCGCGAGCCTCCGCCTCTTTTTTGGCACCGCGAAGCGGCTCCCTGGAGGCCGAGCGCCACGCCGCCCGGGCACCCGGCAGATCGCGAGGTGGAACGAGCCGTCGCTGCGGGGACAGCGTTCCGAGGCAGTTGGTCCTCTCCGGGGTGCCGTAGGCATCAGCTGACCGGCGCAGCCCATGTGACTACAGGGGCACTTGATGGGCATCATGGCAGCCTCCCGGCCACTGTCCCGCTTCTGGGAGTGGGGAAAGAACATCGTCTGCGTGGGGAGGAACTACGCGGACCACGTCAGGGAGATGCGCAGCGCGGTGCTGAGCGAGCCCGTGCTGTTCCTGAAGCCGTCCACGGCCTACGCGCCCGAGGGCTCGCCCATCCTCATGCCCGCGTACACTCGCAACCTGCATCACGAGCTGGAGCTGGGCGTGGTGATGGGCAAGCGCTGCCGCGCGGTCCCCGAGGCCGCGGCCATGGACTACGTGGGCGGTTATGCCCTGTGCCTAGATATGACCGCCCGGGATGTGCAGGACGAGTGCAAGAAGAAGGGGCTGCCCTGGACTCTGGCCAAGAGCTTCACGGCGTCCTGCCCGGTCAGCGCGTTTGTGCCCAAGGAGAAGATCCCTGACCCTCACAAGCTGAAGCTCTGGCTCAGGGTCAACGGCGAACTCAGACAGGAGGGTGAGACAGCCTCCATGATTTTTTCCATCCCCTACATCATCAGCTATGTTTCTAAGATCATAACCTTGGAAGAAGGAGATATTATCTTGACTGGGACGCCAAAGGGAGTTGGACCGGTTAAAGAAAACGATGAGATCGAGGCTGGCATACACGGGCTGGTCAGTATGAGATTTAAGGTGGAAAAGCCAGAATACTGAGTTATTTCTTTACAAGTTTCGGGAGAGAAGGAAGCAAGACAAGAGCAAGCAACGGCTATTAAATGTCACAATCTTTAATAAGAAACGATTTATTGGCTAGGCGCGGTGGCTCATGCCTGTAATTCCAGCACTTTGGGAGACTGAGGCGGGTGGATCACGAGGTCAGGAGATCGAGACCATCCTGGCTAACACGGTGAAACCCCGTCTCTACTAAAAATACAAAAAATTAACCGGGCGTGGTGGCAGCGCCTGTAGTCCCAGCTACTTGGGAGGCTGAGGCAGGAGAATGGCGTGAACCCGGGAGGCGGAGCTTG
>NW_016843281.1:0-316 GCF_001698545.2 Rhinopithecus bieti | reverse complement strand
TTTTTTTTTTTCTTTTTTTTTTTTTTTTTTTTTTTTTTTTTTTTTTTTATGTCTCTATCTCTTTCAGTTCTGCTCTGATCTTGGTTATTTTTTGTCTTCTGCTAGCTTTGGGATTTGTTTGTTCTTGGATCTCTAATTCTTTTAGTTGAGATGTTAGGTGGTTACATTGAGAGCTTTCTAGCTTTTGATGTGGGCATTTAGTGCTATGAGTTCCCCTCTTAACACTGCTTTACCTGTGTTCCAGAGATTCTAGTACGTTGTCTCTTTGTTCTCTTTAATTTCAAAGGAAGTCTTGATTTCTGCCTTAATTTCATTA
>NW_016843280.1:0-914 GCF_001698545.2 Rhinopithecus bieti | reverse complement strand
GGCCTCTTGGGTTCAAGCAATTCTCCTGCCTCAGTCTCCCGAGTAGCTGGGATTACAAGTGCCCAGCAGCAAGCACGCCCAGCTAATTTTTGTATTTTTAATGGAGACTGGGTTTCACCATGTTGGCCAGGCTGGTCTTGAACTCCTGACCTAGTGATCCACCCGCCTCGGCTTCCCAAAGTGCTGGGGTTACGGGTGTGAGCCACTACACCCGGCCTGTCTTAGTTTTTTAATAAAGAGGACATGAAGGATAGGTGACTTACCCAGAGCTGGTTAAAGATAAAACCCATTTTACTTGGCTGTCATAAAATTTAATTTAAAGGAAAGGTCTACACTACATTATTTTAATCTGATAATGTTATTGGTGATCTTTTGCTATTATATTCATTGGTTGGACCTAACTAGAAAATTATGTCTAATGTGTGTTTTCCTTTCATTTAATCTTTTATGTTTGTGTTAATGGTTATTAAAATGATCAGATTCATTAAGTGCTATTCATTGATGGCAAGAAAAATAAGTATTATCAGTTGGCTAATTCTGACCATGAGATGCTAGAAGTGAGTGTTACCATCAAAGAATATTGATTAAATTGTTAAATTTTTGTAATGATCATCTACCTAAAGTGCTAGTATTTTAGGCTGGGTGTGGTGGCTCACGCCTATAATCCCAGCACTTTGGGAAGCCAAAGTGTGCGGACCACAAAGTCAGGAGTTTGAGACCAGCCTGACCAACATGATGAAACCACGTCTCTGCTAAAATACAAAATTAGCTGGGCGTGGTGGCATGCACCTGTAATTCCAGCTACTCAGGAGGCTGAGGCAGGAGAATCACTTGAACCTGGGAGGCGGAGCTTGCAGTGAGCCGAGATAGCGCCATTGCACTCCAGCCTGGGCAACAGAGCAAGACTCCGTCTC
>NW_016843279.1:0-556 GCF_001698545.2 Rhinopithecus bieti | reverse complement strand
ATACACAAATGGTCTACAAGCAAATGAAAAAAAAAAAAATGCCCAGCATCACTTACTATCTGGGAAATGCAATCAAAACCACAATGTGATACCACCTTACTCTTGAAGAATGGCCATAAGCGAAA
Organism: Rhinopithecus bieti; assembly: GCF_001698545.2. Taxonomy (NCBI): domain Eukaryota; kingdom Metazoa; phylum Chordata; class Mammalia; order Primates; family Cercopithecidae; genus Rhinopithecus; species Rhinopithecus bieti. The sequence goes on along the minus strand of NW_016843279.1, from coordinate 431 downwards.
AATAAAAAATAACAGATATTGGCACGGACGTGGTGAAAACAGAACACTTTAACACTGCTGGTGGGAATATAAACTGGTACAAGCACTACAGAAAACAGTATGGAGATTGCTTAAATAACTAAAAGTAGAACTACCATTTAATCCTACAATCCCACTACTTGGTATTTACCCAGAAAAAAATAGGTCATTTTATAGAAAAAAGTTTGCACACACATTTATAGCAGCACAATTCACAATTGCAAAAATATGAAGCCAGCCTAAATGCCCATCAAACAACAAGTAGATAAAGAAAATGTGCTATATGGCACAAGACAAGGATGCCCTCTCTCAACACTCCTATTCAACACAGTATTGGAAGTTCTGGCCAGGGCAATCAGGCAATCAGGCAAGTATTCAAATAGGAAGAGAGGATGTCATATTGTCTCTGTTTG
>NW_016843278.1:0-2696 GCF_001698545.2 Rhinopithecus bieti | reverse complement strand
AAAAAAAAAAAAAAGAAAGAAAATCTGGAAAACCTCTTCTGGGGCTCTTAAAAGTAGATTTGTCCAAATTGACTTCTGGTCTGAGGCCAGAGAACCACAGGGCAGAGCTGGAGACTGGGCTGTTTGGAAGGAAGAAGGACTGGCAGACCAGCTCTTGGGAAAGCTCCATTTTGCCTGTGGGAGGCTGGATCTGAACTTGCACCTATGAGCAACCCTGCCATTTAGAGCTTTTCCTGGGGTGCCGGAGGCTGGTGACCAGACTGCCATTCTGGTCCTCCCTGTTGCTTCTGACCCTTTGTCCTCTAGGTTGGAAGTGGATTGTGTAAACACGTGATGGGACCAGGTCACATCGTTTCTGCATTTAAGACAACAGGATACTTACTGGGCTGAGGTTCCAACCGGTATTACGACCACCACCATCTTCCTTCCCAGCATGATCACATTGTAAGACTATTAGGGTGTGTGGGTTTTAACACTTAACATTTATATACAATTAAACTGTTGGTTATCATTGTCTTTAGTATTTTACGGTGGCCCCTCAGCACCTCTTAGACCCAACAGCAAACGACTTAAAATAAGCCCAGGAAACTTTGCTACGGTGATTGGTTTTGATACCTTTGAGACAATTGAGTCTAGCTTCTTAGTTGCCCCTTATTTATGTTGAAATCTGGCTCATTCGTATCATGTTTTACTGTGCTGGCCTTGTAAAGAATTTTAAGACAACGCACTACCATCAACATTTTGTCTTTCTCCACTTCCTTGTATCTTTACAGTTATACTCACTGGAGGTCATTTGCAGCAAGGCTCTGGAAGAATGAAACTGGTGCCCTGTAATTATATTTGCATCCAATCTAGGTTTGTCTTCAGGCTTTAAATACAGCCTGTATGACGGTCAAGTCTTTTCTTCAGTTCCCATCGCTAAAGAAAATCGTTACCTCTAGAGGGAGCTATCAGCTGTTGGTCAGGTAGCCTTACTGGGGCTAGCGTTGACCCAGGAAGCTGTACAGGGTTTAGGGAAGGAGGTTCAGAGACCGGGAGCCTAGGCCAGCGGCGGTGAACTTTAGCTTGTGCTGGTCAGACCTGCAGCAGCACCATTCCCCGAGATGACGATTCATTCCATTATTGATGGCAGTGGCTTTTCTTTCCCTTTCCTTTTTTTTTTTTTTTTTTTTTTTTGAGACAGTTTCGCTCTTGTTGCCCAGGCTGGAGTACAATGGCGCAATCTGGGCTCACTGCAACCTCCGCCTCCCGGGTTCAAGCGATTCTCCTGCCTCAGCCTCACGAGTAGCTGGGATTACAGGCATGCGCCACCACACCCGGCTAATTTTGTTTTTAGTAGAGAAAGGGTTTCACCCTGCTGGCCAGGTTGGTCTTGAGCTCCTGACCCCAGGTGATCCACCCATCTTGGCCTCCCAAAGTGTTTGGATTACAGGCATGAGCCACCGCGCCCGGCCACTGGCAGTGGCATTAAGGGCATTTAGGGGAAAGACAAGATTGGACTTTTTGTCATTTCCACAGTCCATTATGGGTCAGATTGGGTAATAAGGAGTTCTCCATTGGAGCTGCTCTTTTATTTTTTGAGACTGAGTCTTGCTCCATCTCCCAGGCTGGGGTGCAGTGGCACGATCTTGGCTCACTACAGCCTATTCCCTCCCGGGTTCAAGCGATTCTTCTGCCTCAGTCTCCCAAGTAGCTGGGATTATAGGTGAGCACCACCATGCCTGGTTAATTTTTATATTTTTAGTAGAGATGGGGTTTCACTGTATTGGCTGGTCTCGATCTCCTGACCTCGTGATCTGCTTGCCTCGGCCTCCCAAACTGCTGAAGCAATTTTTTTTTTTTTTGAGACAGAGTCTAGCTGTGTCACCCAGGCTGCAGTGCAGTGGCGTGATCTCGGCTCACTGTATCCTCCACCTCCCAGGTTCAAGCGATTCTCCTGCCTCAGCCTCCTAAGTAGCTGGGATTACAGGCATGCACCACCACGCCCAGCACATTTTTGTATTTTTGGTAGAGACGGGGTTTCACCATGTTGGTCAGGCTTGTCTCGAACTCCTGACCTCGTGATCCACCCGCCTCGGCCTCCCAAGGTGCTGGGATTACAGGCGTGGGCCACCATGCCCGGCCTAAAGCTATTCTTTACAAAAACTCTTTAGTTTTTGGTTTTGGTTTTTTTTTTTTTTTTTTTTTTGCAACGGACTCTCATTCTGTTGCCAAGGCTGGAATGCAGTGGCCTGATCTCAGGTCACTGCAACCTGTGCCTCCCGGTTTCAAGGGATTCTCTGCCTCAGCCTCCTACGTGGCTGGGATTACAGGCGCCTGCCACCACACCGGGCTAATTGTTTTATTTTTAGTGGAGACGGTGTTTCACCTTGCTGGTCAGGCTGGTCTTGAACTCCCAACCTCAGGGGATCCACTTGCCTCAGCCTCCCAAAGTGTTGGGATTATAGGCATGAGCCACCGCGCCTGGGCCTCTTAGTAATTTTTGTATGTAATTTTCAAAGTATCCCAAGTAGCTGGGGATACTTTTGGGATTACAGGTACCCGCCACTACACTGGCTGATTTTTTTTTTTTGAGACGGAGTCTCACTTTGTTGACCAGGCTGGAGTGCAGTGGCATGATCTCGGCTCACTGCAGGCTCCGCCCCACCGGGCTCACGCCATTCTCCTGCCTCAGCCTCCCGAGTAGCTGGGACTAC
>NW_016843277.1:0-916 GCF_001698545.2 Rhinopithecus bieti | reverse complement strand
ATTACTGGGTTTATACCCAAAGGATTATAAATTATTTTACTCTACAGACACATGCACACATGTTTATTGCGGCACTGTTCACAGTAGCAAAGGCTTGGAACCAACCCAAATGCCTATCAATGATAGACTCAATAAAGAAAATGTGGCACATATACACCATGGAATACTATTCAGCCATAAAAAAAGGATGAGTTCCTGTCCTTTGCGGGGGCATGGATGAATCTGGAAACCATCATTCTCAGCAAACGAACACAAGAACAGAAAACCAAACACCGCATGTTCTCACTCATAAGTGGGAGTTGCACAATGAGAACACATGGACACAGATAAGGGAACATCACATACCAGGGCCTGTCAGGGGGTGGAGGCCTAGGGAAGGGATAGCATTAGGAGAAATACCTAATGTAGATGACAGGTTGATGGGTGCAGCAAACCATTATAGCACATGTATACGTGTGCAACAAACCTGCACATGTATCCCAGAACTTAAAGTATAATAAAAAAAAATTTTTTAAAGAACTTTTTCAAAGGTATTATTAAGAGTGAACCACAATAGTGGATGGATAATGACTATGGTGACAGAAGACTGATTAGAAGTCTTCTGGAATAGACATCTGAGAATCTACCATATATTCTGGTTCTCAATGATTCCATGGACATTTGCCTGAAAAGTTAAATAAGAATCTCATCTATTAGTGATGTGGTTGTTAATCATGATAGTATGACTAGACTATTACAACTCTTTAATGTTTCAGTCAACAAACCATTTAACCATATGTAGAAAAAATATGATTCCTGGTTCTTATCTGAAACCTTCTACCGATAAATTTTGGAGAGATCAAGAAAGTGCCAGCATCAAAACTTATAAAATGAAGATAATAATTATGCACACTCTACAGAAATATGCATTGCTGAC
>NW_016843276.1:0-521 GCF_001698545.2 Rhinopithecus bieti | reverse complement strand
TTGAGACAGGTTCTGGCTCTGTCACCCAGGCTGTGGAGTGCAGTGGTGGGATCTCAGTTCACTGCAAGTTCCGCCTCTCAGGTTCCCAGCAATCTCCTGCTTCATCCTCCCGAGTAGCTGGGACTAAGAAGACAGATAAGACAGATTAGAAGTCCACTGGTTATTTTTGAAGGTCCCTTTTGAGTGACTAGCTACTTCTCTTGCTTCTCTTGAAAATCCTCAAAATTCTCTTTGTATTTGTTCTCGACAGTAATTACCAGGTAATTCTGACTTTGTTTCTTTGAGTTTCTGTTACTTGGAGTTTGTTGAACCTGTTGGGTGCTTATCTATTGTCTTAAATTGTTGCATTTTTTACAAGTATTTCATGAAATTGTCTCCTTGATTCTTTGTCTCTTCCTTTGAACTTCCAAAATGCATAATTATGGCTGCTTGTTGATGTCTCTCAGGTTTCTAGGCTGACCCATTCCAGCCTGTGTTGCTGAGCACTATATTGTTGATGGCTGTCATGGGTGTGTATCACA
>NW_016843275.1:0-1349 GCF_001698545.2 Rhinopithecus bieti | reverse complement strand
CTGAGTGGATTGCATACATCCCAAAGTGGTTTCTCAGAAAGTTTATATCCAGTTTTTATCTGAAGATATCCCCTCTTTCACCGTAGGCCTGAATGTGCTCCCAAAAGTCCCTATGCAGATTTGTGTGTGACAAAGTTTCCAAACTTCGTAATATAATTAAGGTTTTAAATATGCGAGATGAATAAATGTATCTAACACACAGGAGTTTCACAGAAATATTCTTTCCAGTTTTGTCTGAGGATATTTCCTTTTCACCATAATCATCGCTATACTCCTGAATATCTCCTGGTAGCTTTTTTTCCAAAGGGGATTCCGGAATCCTCTAGGAGAAGAAAGGTATATTTCTGTGAGTGGAATGCACATGTCACAAAGCAGCTCCTCAGAAAGCTTCTCTTCAGTTTCTATCTGAAGACGTTTCCTTTCTCACTGTAAGACTCAAAGCCCTCAAGAATATCCCTTCGTAGACTAAAGAAAAACAGGGTTATGATACAGCTCAATGAAAAAAGAAGCTTAACTGTGTGAATGGAATTCACGTGACACAGAGCAGGTTCACAGAAACTTTCTTCTGGTTTCTCTCTGAGGTTATTTCTTTTCCAGGATATTCAAAAAGCGTTTCCAAATGTCCTTTCTCAGATTCCACAGAAACAGTGATTTCAAACTGCTCAATCCAAAGAATGATTTAACGTTATGAGATGAATGCAAACATCACAAAAGCATTGCACAGAAAGCTTCTCTCCAATTTTCGATGGAAGACATTTCCTTGCCTCACACAGGCCTCCGGTCACCACATACTACCCCTTCGCAGAATCCTCAAAGACTGACTTACAAACTGCGAAATGTAGAGTAAGCTTTAACACTGTGAAAACAGTATACATGTCAGAGAGCACCTTCTTCAAGTGCTTCTTTCTGTTTTTTATTGGACAACATTTCACTTTTTGCCCTAGTCTTCAATGTGCTCCGCATTTCACTCTTTTGGTTTTACAGGAACAGTGTTCAAACTGTGCCTTATGAGAAGAGAGTTATCACTCCCTGAGTGGAATGCACACATTACCAAGCAGTTTCTCAGAAAGCTTGTCTGCAATTTTTATCTGACTCTATTTCCTATTTCACCGTAGGCCCGAAGGTGATCCCAAATATCCCTTCGGGGATTCATCCACGAGGGAGTCTCCAAGCTGCGTAATGTAAAGAAAGCTTCATTTATGTGAGATGAATAAACATAGAAAAAGCCGATTCACAGAAACTTCTTTCCAGGTTTATCTGAAGATATTTTCTTTTTCACCATAGGCCAGAATGTGCTCCCAAAGGTCACTTCGTGGATCCGTCCACGACAGTTTCCAAGCTGCGTAATG
>NW_016843274.1:0-521 GCF_001698545.2 Rhinopithecus bieti | reverse complement strand
CATTGAAGCATATGGTGACAAAGGAAACATCCTCAAGTAAAAACTAGAAATGAGCTCTCTGAGAAAGTTCTTTGTGAAGTGTCAATTCCTATTTACAGAATTACACCTGCCTTTTCATGGAGAAGTTTGCTAACACTGTTTTCATGGAATCTGCAAAGGGGTATTTGGGAACACATTGAGGCCTATAGTGAAAAAGGAAATATCTTCGGATAAAAACTAGAAAGAAGCTTTCTGAGAAACTGCTTTGAGATGTGTGAGTTCATCTGACAGGTTACACCATTCTTTTCACTGAGCAATTTGATAACACTGTTTTCATGGAATCTGCAATAGGATATTTGGTAGTGCTTAGAAGCTTGTGGTGACAAAGGAAATATCCTCAGATAAAAACCAAAATAAACCTTCTGTGAAACTGCTTTGTGATGTGTTTGTTCATCTCACAGTGTTACAATGTTCTTTCATTGACAAATTTGCTAACACTTTTTTCATGGAATCTGCAAAGGGATAATTGGTAGCACATTGAA
>NW_016843273.1:0-1351 GCF_001698545.2 Rhinopithecus bieti | reverse complement strand
CTTTAAAAGATTCACATTTTCTAACTTTTGTTTTTGCATCAGTTTTGGTGTGCTATATTTCTCAAGGCATTTGTTGATTTTTTGAAGATTGTAAAATGTATCAATATAAAATTATTCTTGATAACTTTAGTGTTCTCTTTCTCATTTCTAATACTGTTAAGTTGTATTTTCTTTCTTTTTTCTTAATTAGTCATGTCAGAGGTTAACCAATTTTATTACCGTTGCAAATAATTAATTCTTGGCTTTGTTAATTTCCTGTGTGATTTCTCTATTTCATTAATGTCCCATTCTACTCTTTATTATTTCCTTCCTTTTGATTTCTTTGGGTTTGATTTACTATTGTTTGTTTATGGTTTGCTCATTTTCTTGTTATTTGTTTCTTGAAATAGGAACTTAGATAATTGATTATTAGCATTTCTACTAATAATACATGCATTTCAGGCTAAACGGTCCCTTTAAGGGCTGCATTAGCTTCATCTACACATTTTGGCATGTCCTATCTTTATTACGTCAGTCAGGGTTTGATAAGAGAAGCAGAGCCATTAGGAGGTACTATAGATATAGATGAAATGATATGGATATTGATATTGATTATATGCAACTGTGGGTGCTAGTTAAACAGTGTACTTGTTTCTGGCCTGGTGCTGCAGCTGCTGTCTACAGTCTGCACAGCAGAAAGGGAAAATAGATGTCAAGTGGGAGAAGAAGGGCCAGTTGGAACCCATGAGTGTGAGGGTGGACTGGAACCCGCATTGTTCTCTCCCTGTCCCCAAGTCTCCATCCTCAATGATGGGGATGTTCTGCAGCAAAATCTGATGATTCATTATAGAGGTAAGTGCACACCTGGCCCTGGAGTCAGAAAAACTGAGGGAAGGAGCAGTGCAGCTGACATTGCTGTGGGCTTGGCTGCTGCCCTACACCAGCCAGGTGAGCCAACAGATAGGTGACAAGCTATAGGCTCGAATTCCCCTTTCTATTCCCGTTTCAGTGCCTTCCCTGCATCTCAGAGGTTACTGTGAGGATCAGTTTGGGATATAGCCTTCTAAATAGTTATTTGTACTTTTATATATATATGATGTGTAATTAGATATACAATGTATATGTATATGTCATAATATATATAATTTTATATATCATATAATATATACACATTACATATATGACATGTTATGTTAATATATTATATAATAGATTAGCATATTATATATTAATATACACAACATATTAATATATAACACATAACATGTTATTAATATAATACATTATATCACTTATAATGTATTATATAATTAATATTATATAACATATTAATATAATGTATTACATATCATAATATATATCATATAATAAA
>NW_016843272.1:0-1035 GCF_001698545.2 Rhinopithecus bieti | reverse complement strand
AGCATGGTGGCGGGTGCCTGTGATTCCAGCTACTCGGGAGGCTGAGGCTGAGAGTTGCTTGAACCTGGGAGGCAGAGGTTGCAGTGAGCTGAGATCATGCCACTGCACTCCAGCCTGGGCAACAAAGGGAGACTCCGTCTCAAATAAACAACAACAACAACAAACAGGATTATCTATCTATAAGCATAGCTTAAAATTTAAAAGATTATGGCCAGGCGCGTTGGCTCAAGCCTGTAATCCCAGCACTTTGGGAGGCCGAGACAGGTGGATCACGAGGTCAGGAGATCGAGACTATCCTGGCTAACACGGTGAAACCCCGTCTCTACTAAAAAATACAAAAAAACTAGCTGGGCGTGGTGGCGGGCGCCTGTAGTCCCAGCTACTCGGGAGGCTGAGGCAGGAGAATGGCGTGAACCCGGGAGGCGGAGCTTGCAGTGAGCTGAAGTGAGCTGAGATCCGGCCACTGCACTCCAGCCTGGGCGGCAGAGCGAGACTCCATCTCAAAAAAAAAAATTTAAAAGATGATATAATTAAAAATTCTTATTTTAATGATGAAAACTATTTTGGTCATGGAAAACATAAAAACAAACTAATATTACAAATAAAACTGCTTGTTGTTTACTAAAATTAAAAGTACTTATAATATCAAATGTTGGTGATGTGGAGCAACTGAAACTTTCACACACTGCTGGTGTGTAAATGGTCAAATACTTTGAAGACATTTCATTTATTTTATTTTTATTTTTATTTTTTTTGAGACAGAGTCTCCCTCTGTGGCCCAGGCTGTCATGCAGTGGCACGATCTCAGCTTACCACAAACTCCACCTCCTGGGTTCAAGCAATTCTCCTGCCTCAGCCTCCTGAGTAGCTGGGTTTACAGATGTGTACCACCATGCCCCACACCTGGCTAATTTTCGTATTTTTAGTAGAGACAGGGTTTTGCCATGTTGGCCAGGCTAGTCTTGAATTCCTGATCTCAGGTGATCCGCCCACCTCGGCTTCCCAAAGTGCTGGGATTACAGGAATGAGTTATCA
>NW_016843270.1:0-939 GCF_001698545.2 Rhinopithecus bieti | reverse complement strand
GTGCTCAGGAGACTGAGCAAGGGAAAGGACCTTGAGTGGGGAGGATGTCTCACCTTTCAATATGCAAACTCTCACTTAATTATTCCTTTTTTTTTTTTTTTTAGTACAACTTATTATACCCACCCTCAGCTGCCCTTATAAGTTCAGACCTTCTCTGGTTTAACTTCTCCAGAAAGTAAACCATCTGTTTTCTGAGCGAACTCACCTAGTATAGGGGCTGGAGGAGACGATCTTGGGGTCTAACTGCACCTTATTAAAAATTTCAACTAATGGGCTGGGAGTGGTGGCTCACGCCTGTAATCCCAGCACTTTGGGAGGCTGAGGTGGATGGATCGCTTGAGGTCAGGAGTTCAAGACCAGCCTGGCCAGCATGGCAAAACCTTGTCTCTACTAAAAATACAAAAATTAGCCTGGTGTGGTGGCAGGCGCCTGTAATCCCAGGCTGAGGCAGGAGAATGGCTTGAACCTGGGAGGCAGAGGTTGCAGTGAGCTGTGATTGTGCCACTGCACTCCAGCCTGGGCAACAGAGCAAGACTCTATCTCAAGAAAAAAAGAAAACAAAAATTTCAACTAATCCTTTTGTTCTTAGTCCAGTGAGGACACTTCAGCAGTTAACTGGTGCCTCAAATTCCTGAGCCTCTGTATTGCTCTGTGGAGTGAATCATGTACTCCTAACTCATCATCATCATTAATGGGAGATTGGAGTTTCAGCTTTTCCTGTTTTTCTAGGTCTTTCAATGTTTATCCACTGATCTTCCAAAATTTTGTTAATATATTCCATGAACTATTATTTCTTCTCCATTTCTGTTTATATTTCTGATTATTTTAATGGGATTTCAAGATGGACTTCAGATAAAATGCATATGTTGTATTCTGTATTAGGACTCTCTAGAGAAATAGAACCAATAGGAGAATATCTATATCTATCTGTCAATATAT
>NW_016843269.1:0-1551 GCF_001698545.2 Rhinopithecus bieti | reverse complement strand
TAATACCAAACAGAAGGGGGATCTAAATGAAAATGAAAACATTTCTGCAAATGTGAGTGTCCTCAGCTGTCACAGGAAATAATGAAAAAAAATCAAAGTAAATTTATTTTTAACTACTTTCTTATAGTGTCTACAATGCAAGTGATTTTTTACAATGCTAACTTGCTATAGTTTTGCAACTCTGTATCTAATGTTGGAGTGAATAGTCTGCAAGGGGTTTTTGGATCTGCTTAATTCTTCCGGTCAGCATGCAGTGGCATATTTAAGGAGGCAGTGTTATAACCCTTTAAAATGTAGTCATATGTAAAATTCTATATATGATTTGGAAGATCCCTTTAAAATTCTCTCTATGTATGGTAATCACAGAAGCCCCAATTTGAAAAAGTACTTCTGCAACATGCTTGGAAATATGCCAGTTGAAACAAGGATCAAGGCAGAAGCCTGGCAGAAATCTACCACTCTATTATTTATTCCTTAGAAACTCTTTCAAAGAATTGGGGGCATATTCACATTTTGGGGTGCATTTTCACATTTTACTTTCATTGCATAAACTTGAAATGCATGAACTCAGGGTACCATTCAGCATCAGTAAAGATTCAGAATCAGCTCTTGGAAATGTTCAATGAGACCTCCCACGTCTCACTTAGATCTCTGAGAATCAGAGCTGGAAGGACTCTGAATATCCATCTTGGAGGCTGGGGACAGGAGAAGACCCACCAGCCTCATCACTGTCAGCATCTCAACGTCACTGGTCTTTCATAGTGCACAGGAAGATGCACTCACACGTCCTCTCATCACATCTCTGTAGCACTCCACAGGCATTTTTTGGTTAACCATACTTCATTCTTTCTACTTAGACTAGTTATTATCATCTGAATACATTCACTCACCTACCTCCAACCTATGTGCATCCCATTTTAAATAGGTTACTTCCTAAACTCTGAGTATAGCCACAGGCTTCATATTTAATGTTCAGTTCCTTCCAGCTCTTGTCATCAGAGCAAATTCATTTCTGTATCCTTACCCTGGCCCCTGTCAAAAGTCATGACCATTTCTGACTAGAACTGTTGTAGTTCACACGGCCTGTGAGGGAGGCGGCCTTCTCACCCAGAAACCCACCTGAATGTCCAGCTGCAGTCCAGAGCTCCTGTCCCACCCCGGCAGAAACTTCTCCTACCTTCTCACGGATTCCAAGGTCTTTTTGCTCCTTTGTCACTGGATGGTCAGGAACTCAGTGTCCTTCCACTGTGCTCTTCACCCTACCACATTCCAGGCCAGCAACCACCATGCCAAAACTGCATTGCACTTTCCAAACCAGGCCTCAGGCAATGGCAGAGAATTCCTGCCTCCAGCCTCCCAAGTTTCTCCAGGTCCCAGAGGGTCCCTTCCCTTTATTCCTTCACCTCTGGAGCCAGTTCCACACCCTTGGCCAACTCACCAACCTTCAGGTGCGCAGTAGCACCTCCCAGGGCTTGCACACCTATTCCAAAGACACCACTGGCTGGTCAGGGTCCCTTTGGCCTCTCAAGAACCCTGTCACCTGGGCCATAT
>NW_016843268.1:0-1034 GCF_001698545.2 Rhinopithecus bieti | reverse complement strand
TCTTTATATTGTGCACATGTACCCTAGAACTTAATGTAAAATAAAATAAAAAAAAACAATCAAACTTTCCAGAGAAGACATCTCCAGAGAAGACACACTGAATATGCAACTGCTAGGCTTCAGGCACCCAAGAATTACTGCTTACCTGGATATCCGCAAATCCTCCAGATATGAGACTATTCATAGCAGATTCTGGTGTGTATCACAGTTGCAATAAAGCACTTCCTCCTCACTTACTCTAATAAAAATACTTTAAACTTTCTTCCCAGGGCACTTTTGTCTATACAAACATGTAGCTATCCCAGTTTTCTCAGTTTTTAAAAATAACATCAATATTTAAAATATCTATAATTAGAGCATTTATAATATGTTAGTTTGTGTTATATCAAGTAATTATGGTTTGTTTTATTATTGAGACAGACTGTCATTCTGTCACAGGCTGGACTGCAGGGCACCACCATGGCTCACTGTAGCCTGGATCTTCTGGACTCGAGCCATCCTGCTGCATCAGCCCCCTGAGTAGCTGGGAACATAGCATGTGCCGTCATGCCAGGCTGATTTCTAAAAGAATGTTTAGTAGACATGAGGTCTCCCTATGTTGCCTACACTGGTCTGGAACTCCTGGCCACAAGCCATTCTTACACCTTAGTCTTCCCACGTGCTGGGATTAGAGGTGTGTGCCACCATGCCTGGGCTTCTTTTGTATTCTACTACCTTATGCATTATTTGACATTTTGGGTCTTAAAAGTTATAATTCCACAGTGTTCATGTAATTATGGAACCCACAAAGAGCTTACAATTGCCAATATATTATACACATGGAAGAATCCTTTCTTAACTTCAATTTTATTATTTAAATTGGCATATATTTATTAACTTGTTTCTGAGATTCATCAACTTTGTTGCATTCAGTGTTATAGGATTATTTTGCATAAATACACCAAATTTATTTAGCTATTCTACTGTTGAAGAATATTTTGGCTCTAATTTGGAGCTACTATAAAATTGATGCAGTGAACAATATTGTGTATGCT
>NW_016843267.1:0-904 GCF_001698545.2 Rhinopithecus bieti | reverse complement strand
CTAGCCCCAGCACCTGTGTCGGGCCCTCGGGGTCCTCGTGGGCCCTCATCTTTGGGGCACAGGTTTGAGCAGTTCCTGAAGAGAAGAGGGGATGACTTTACAAAGGCCAAGGAGGAGGACTTTACTCCACGTATCAGGCATTGTTCGAAGTAAATCTATAACCAGATGCCCAGCTCCGGATTACGAAAGGGGGGCCTGGGCAGAGGTAATGTATTAACTCTCACTAGGGCAGTAAAAGCCACCCAAGCCTCTGCCACATGTGCCCTTCCCTGCCCACATCTGCACCTGGGTGCTGGACCTGTTCTTGTTTCCCAAGAGAGGGCCACAGTCGAGGGGTGAGGACCAGAAGTTTACCAAGCCCCAGGTGAGGGGAGAAAGAGGGAGTGGAAACAGGCACTTATTATGTAACCCCCTGTATGAGGCCCTTCCCCATTTATTAATAACCAGTTCATCATTATCATCATCATCATAGTCATTCTCATTATTGAGGAATGGCCTTGTGCCAGGAAACATGGATTTGCACTGTCCCAAGTAACCCCTGTGCTGGGCGGTATTAACCCCTTTAACAGCGAAGGAAATAGATTCAGTAGATGTGATTTGACCCAAGCCATGCAGATAGCAAGGTTGCAGAAACCATTCCTAAAATTCAGGTTGGTCTGAGCTGCCTTGCCCCCACCACCTGCACCCCTCAGGGTCCCTGAGGCAGGCAGCAGATAGGCCTCTGCAGATGGAGCAGGCCCAGCCTGGCCTGCACCCTGTATCAGGACACAGATCCCTTTCCCTCCCAGTCACATAATTTGTGGGACCCGGTGCAAAGTGAGAATGTGAGGCCTTTATTCCAAAAGTATAAAGAATTTAAGGCCAGGCGCGGTGGCTCAAGCCTGTAATCCCAGCACTTTGGGAG
>NW_016843266.1:0-712 GCF_001698545.2 Rhinopithecus bieti | reverse complement strand
AAGGATATTCAGGACTTGAACTCAGCTCTGGACCAAGTGGACCTAATAGATACCTACCCCAAATCAACAGAATATACATTATTCTCAGCACTTCATCAGACTTATTCTAAAATCTACCACATAATTGAAAGTAAAACACTCCTCAGTAAATGCAAAAGAACAGAAATCATAACAAACAGTCTCTCAGACCACAATGCAATCAAATTAGAATTCAGGATTAAGAAACTCACTCAAAAGCCCACGACTACATGGAAACTGAACAACCTGCTCCTGAATGACTACTGGGTAAATAACGAAATTAAGGCAGAAACAAATAAGGTCTTTGAAACCAATGAGAACAAAGACACAACGTACCAGCTAAAGCTGTGTCTGAGACACAGCTAAAGCAGTGTTTAGAGGGAAATTTATAACACTAAATGCCCACAGGAGAAAGTGGGAAAGATATAAAATCAACACCCTAATATCACAATTGAAATAACTAGAGAAGCAAGAGCAAAAAAATTCAAAAGCTAGCAAAAGACAAGAAATAACTAAAATCAGAGCAGAACTGAAGGAGATAGAGACATGAAAAACCCTTTAAAAAATCAATGAATCCAGGGGTGTTTTTTTTTTTTTTTTTTTTTTTTTTAAGATCAGCAAAGTAGATACTGCTAACCAGATAAAGAAGAAAAGAGAGAAGAATCAAATAGACACAATAAAAGATGATAAAGGG
>NW_016843265.1:0-1035 GCF_001698545.2 Rhinopithecus bieti | reverse complement strand
CACTCGCACTGGGAGTTGGAGACTGGAGCTGTTCCTATTCGGCCCTACCTGATGCTTTTCATGGATCAGTATGGTAGCACTTTTTTTGCTAAAACTGAGAAGGGATTTTTTGGGTCAGATTGAAGCCTATGGTGACAAAGGAAACATACTCAGAGAGGATCTAGAAAGAAGCTTTCTGAGATAGATCCTTGTTATGCTTGAATTCATCTCAGAGTTACACTGTTCTTTTCAATGAGCTTTTTGTTAACACAGTTTTCTTGGAATCTGCAATCGGATATTTGGGAGCAAATTGAAGCTTATGGTGACAAAGGAAAATCCTCATATAAAATCTAGAAAGAAGCTTTCTGGGTAACCCCTTTGTGATGTGATAAGTCATCTCAAAGGGTTATGCAATACTTTTCATGGAGCAATTTTGTAGCACTGTTTTTGGGGAATCTGGGAATGGATATTTTGGATCATATTGAAGCCTCTGGTGACAAAGGAAATATCCTCAGTTAAAAACTGGAAAAGAAGCTTTCTGTTAAAGGTCTTTGTGACGTCTGAGTCCATCTCACAGAGTTACAACATTCTTTCCATGGAGCAGTTTGCCAAAACTGTTCATGGTATATGCAGTGGGACATTTGGGAGAGCATTGAGATCTGTAGTGACAAAGAATTTATCCTCAGAAAAAAACTAGAAAGAAGCTTTGTGAGAAACTGCTTTGTGATGTGTGAATTCATCTCACAAAATTATAATATTCATTTCAATGAGCAGTTTGATAATATGGTTCTCGTGGAATCTGCTCTAGGATATTTGGGAGGACATCAAAGTCTATTGTAACAAAGATAATATCCTCAGATAAAAAAGGAATAGAAGCTTTCTAAGGAACTGCTTTGTTATTTGTGAATTTATGTCAGAGAGTTACACGATTCTTTTCATGGAGCAGTTTGATAGAACTGTTTTTGTGGAATCTGAGAAGGGATATTTTGGATTGCATTGAAGTCTGTGGTGACAAAGGACATACAGTCAGATATAAACTAGAAAGAAACTTCCTAA
>NW_016843264.1:0-7922 GCF_001698545.2 Rhinopithecus bieti | reverse complement strand
CCCAGACTGGAGTGCAGTGGCACGTGGTCTCTGCTCACTGCAAGCTCCGCCTCCTGGGTTCACACCATTCTCCTGCCTCAGCCTACCGAGTAGCTGGGATTACAGGCACCCACCACCACACCCAGCTAATTTTTTGTATTTTTTTTAGTGGAGATGGGGTTTCACTGTGTTAGCCAGGATGGTCTCGATCTCCTGACCTCGTGATCCGCCTGCCTCGGTCTCCCAAAGTGCTGGAATTACAGGTGTGAGAAATTTCTTTATTTTAGAAAGATGGAAGCAAAAGTAAATGTTTTATAACCACTTACTTTCAGAGAATTCTCATTTTCATCCCTCTCCTTTATTTTCCTCTTCTATAAATAATCACTTTTATTAGCTTTTGTTTATCCTTCCTCATTTAAAAAAAAAAATAAACAAATGGTCTGTGGAGATATATTTGATATCACCCAATCTTAAAATTTTTTCTCTACCTAGCCTTTTAACTTAATACTGTATATACTTGATCTCAGCCCATAGTAGAAATATGAGAATTGTCCTCATTCCTTTTTTATAGTTTCATAGTGCTCCCCAAATCTTCATGACTGACTTTTAGGTATTTTATTAGCTAGATTTTAGAGCCAGTGTGTATGAATGGAAGGGAAAAGAAGGCAATGCCTATTTATCAAACTGTGTGTCATTTACTTTATAAAGTAGGGTTATTTCCCTGCCCCCCAGTTACTAGAGTGGAGAGAAGTAGAGTTCAGTAAGATGTAGTGACATGCTCCCAGTGACATGGCCGGTAAGAGAGAAATTCACAGTGAAGAATTTGGTGTCTTTCCAGCGCATCATGAATACTGTGACTTGGCATTTCAGTGTTGCAGTCACCGTCACACTGGTGACTTTTCGTGTAACATTTCAGGGGATCTGGGTTTTTTTTGTTTGTTTGTTTTAAGTGTTTTAATTTGGATGTACCTAAGAACCTGATAGAAAACTTTACTTTTGTGATTTCTAAAGAATTTTGAGAGTTGTATTTTAAAATGTATCATATAATGCAGTCAGTATTATAGTAACAGTAGTAACCACTTGTCATCTCTTTTCTGTTCTCTCAACCATACACCGGGAATTTCTCTCTTGAAAATGTGTTGCCCTAAATTTAACAAAACTTTTTTTTTCTGTTGCAGTTTGGGAATACCTGCTACTGCAATTCAGTTCTTCAAGCACTTTATTTTGTCGTCCATTTCGGGAAAAGTTCTTGCATATAAGAGTCAACCTAGGAAAAGGAGAGCCTTCTTACATGCTTAGCAGATCTCTTCCATAGCATAGCCACTCAGAAGAAAAGGTTGGAGTAATACCCCTAAGAAGTTCATCACAAGATTACGGAAAGAAAATGGTAATTCTACTTCCCACTGTATTAATGACATACTAGGAAGGTTAAATATAGTGTGCCATAATTCCAGCACTTACTGAGCATCATCTGTATGCCTGATAACATGTTAGTTGTTGAAGAAACAAAGATGACACTCCTTTCTTCAAGGAGGCACTCGTTTAATGAAGAAGATAGTCTCACAGTAAATTAATACAAGATACAATTAATATTTGCATTGCGTTATACAGAGATAAAATTATATGTGGCAGCAAATGAGAAATCACAGTTTCTCTTTTGCTTGCTTGGCTTTTCTGTCAAAATGAAGGGTATTTTTTTTGCATGCTTATGCATTTGTGTTTTTCATAGATGCTTTCCAGTGCTGTTATACTCATTGATCCTTGCAGTAGCTTAGATAGAGAGCATGTCATTCCCCCATTTTACTTGTGGAAAAATCCAAAGCTAAAAAAAGGCTTGCCCAGAGCCACCACTCCGGGGAAAGAGCTAGAAAAGACCTTTTGGCTTACGGGTAGATAAGTTCTTAACCCCCCTCCCCTTTTTTAAAATAGTTTACTTGAGAAGCCCCACCTCCCCTTGCTCTTTGAAATATTGTTCCAATTTTTTTTTTTTTTTTTTATTTCACATGCCAATAAGTTAAACATTATCCCACCTATGAGATAACTGAGCTCAGAGAGGTAATTTGTCCCAAGGTCTTCACAGAAGTTAGTGAGTGGTAGGGCTGGCATACCCAACTTAACTCTCGACTATAGTAAGCCCAGGGGTTCTACTCTAATGTGGGACACTGCCTCAAAAATGCAAACTTGGAATTTCGATAACATGTAGAATTCTGGTTTTTATTTAATGTAAGCATATTTACATTATCAGAAACATAAATTGTATGGGCATTTTTAGTTGATTGTACTATAAATATGATGCATCACAAGCAGGATTTGAGGAAAGTCTGTTTAAGATTGATATTAAATACCCTAATGTGTAATCCTCCCGTAAATTAGTCAATTGACACTGTACACAGTGAAATTGAGGTATAGCCTGGATCGTATATAGTTCCTGAAATTTGAGATGACCAGAAATAGGCTATAGGCTATTATTTGTTGAATTTGATACATTGTTGCAGATTTGTTCATTTTCCCCACATACCACGTGTAGAATAATTGATTTAATTGCTCCAAAAGTACATTTTGTTTCCCCTAATTGAAACTAAACCATATTATCTTTATTAGATTAC
This sequence comes from Rhinopithecus bieti, assembly GCF_001698545.2. NCBI lineage: Eukaryota > Metazoa > Chordata > Mammalia > Primates > Cercopithecidae > Rhinopithecus > Rhinopithecus bieti. Next base: position 5,337 of record NW_016843264.1, on the reverse strand, counting down.
AGTCTGTTTATCCTTTCGTTCTTTTTTAGATCAAATCAGATATAACCTTAATGCTCAAGTGATTGAGCAATAAGTCTTCTCAGTCTTTTTGTGTGTGTCTATATGGAAACTTTAAAAGTTTGTCCTTCGGAAAATTATGTACTTGGTAATTGACCATGGCACCCGTTTCTCAGGACTTTATTAGTTATTTTAAAATGTTCAGTGCCCTGGAACATGGTGGCCGTCACACCGGTAATCCCAGGCACTTATGGAGAGGCCCAAGGTAGGGAAGATTGCTTGAGGGCTCAGAGTTGGAGCTAGCCTATGAGCAAAGGCAAGACCTGTTCACAAAAAATTTAAAAATTAATCGGATGTTGTGCACATCTGTAGGTCCCAGCTATCTGGCAAGCTGAGGTGGGGAGGATCGCTTGAGCCCAGCGGGAGGCTGAAGCGGGCCGAGTGAGCCCTGATGCTCCACTCTCCAGCTGGGTAACAGAGCAAAGATGCGCTGCTCTCCAAAAAAAAAAAATCAGAAGTATGCCAGCTCATACAGAAATATACCATTATTTTCCCTTTTCATTTAATGTACATTTCTCTTGGCCTGTGTTGGCCTACAACTATGTGCTCTTTATACCAAGTGTATTTTTTATTAGGTTGACCCTCATTGCTGCCAAGAGGTAATATACAGTTACCACTTATGGCATTTTATATGTTTTGGTTTGTCAACGTGGGTGTAATTATTTTTTATGGTGTTTTGTATTTTTTCCAAATGGCTTTTTTTTTCTTTTTTCTCTCTCTTCTCTCCTCTCCTTCTTTTTTTTCTTTTGGTAGCGACGGTGTCTTCATTATTGTTGCCCAAGGACTGGTCTTGATACGTCCTGGCCCTCAAATGATCCTTCCACCTCCAGCTCCGAAAGTGTTGTATTAAGCATGAGCCCTGTGGTCTGTCTTTTATTTATTATTTTTACTTGTTTTTTAATAGTTCAGTAGATACTAATTTTTTTCATATTTAAGCAGATTAAATTTGGTAACACAATAGAGTTCTAATATACTTCTTGATAAGAGACTGATTCTTAGGAATATTTATGTTCTAAGCCCATCTTCTCTTAAGGTTTGCTTCATTTTCTAAAACTTCCAGTAAATAATGCTAAATAGAAAAAGGCCATTTTTTTTTTTTTGATTAGAAAAGGCATTTTTTTTTTTTTATTAATTTGATGTGGCTTGGACATTGGCAAATATGTTTTGAAATATTATTTTTGGCTTTTGAAATTTTCTCCCCTGAGATTGATGTAAGAAGAAGAAATACAAATCAAAGAGGATTTAATATTATTATTCATTGCATATCTTCCTCTGAGATTTTGTTTGTTTTTAATCTTTGGAAGTCATGTTATCAATTTTCAGGTTATTTTCCACTAAATTTCAACTGCGTGGATGGTTCTTACTAAATTAATTTCCTGCCATTACTATGTTAAAAACTTATCATCGATAGATTATTGGCCCTATATTGTGTCAACCACCCTTTGTCTTAGTTTACATCTTGGTGTCCCTGGAAAAGAACTGATTTTATTCATATTATTACAATTTTGTTTTTTACAGTTTTACACTCATGTTACTAATCATTTAGCGTAAGAGGACAGTTTGCACAGTGCTCCTGCTAGATCAGACACTGGCTCCAGCATGTACCTGCTGATGGATGATGCCTTAGCTGAGTGTTGAGATAGGACTAATATCTATGATAGATTATATTCCTATTGTGTGGCAGTACCACTGGTCTAGGAAGCTGTATGATACCAGAAATAGCCTTCCAGTACCTGACACCCTCCTGGGGGAACCCAGGACAGCCACCAGTTGTGTGATGTAATGTGTCACTGTCACGAAAGAAAGAAGACTGGGAAAGTACAGAGGAATGAAAGGATGATCCTAGCTTCATATGTCAGTCGTTGGGGAATTGTTCCCTGATTAGTAATGTTAGATCAGAACAATATTGAAAGACGTCCATTGAAGTATCTAAGGCAAAATTATTACTGTCAGTAAGAAGAAAGTGCACGGTTGCCTGCTGAGTCTGAAGATGCAAGAAAATTAGCATGGCAAGGTTGGAATAAGATGAAACGCATAAAGTCGAAGAGCAGGGGCTCAAGCTTGGGTTTTCTATGGAACAGCCGTGGGAAGCCATGAAAGATTCTAGGCGGGTGGATAGGTACGTTCTTTGATTTGTGAGGAAGCCCTCCTGGGCTGATTGGGTGGGCTTGGCGCATGGAGAGTAAGAGATGGGGAGACCAGGCCTGGATGCTGTTCAAGTACCCAGGTAGAAATGGATTCATCTCTTTACACGGTACTGCCTGTGGGGTATCTATGATTTTGGAAAGAAATACATCATCAGTGTATCTGATTGTGTCTCTAAGCTAGAGTTAACCCTCAGCTAGCCTGATCGGACTCGTTTCAGCGTGGGCCTGAGGGCCACATCAGCTGGCAATCGTAGCTGTGTGCTCTTGCTCCCTGATATCGAGCCCGTGTCAGGTCTTTAAGTGATTGTTTGGGGCAAGAGCTACTTCTCTGTCATCTCATCTTAGCTGTTTCCAACTCCCTCTTGTCCCATCCATCCATTCATTCATCATTAAAAAATGGGGAAAGACATCTTGCATTATGGTGCGCCAGCCACTGGTGTCAGTCCTAGGGATACAGCAGGGAAATAATGCTAGAAAGGGTCCTTGTTCTTAAAGGAACCGGCTATGGGACATGCAGCTTTTCATGTGCCGTGGAGAGATACGCAAATAAACAGCATAATTTGAAGTCTTGGTTCCTCCCCTCAACGTGATTGAAATTTTAGTTTCACAAATAATACCTATTTTAAAATATATTGAGTAAATAATTTCTTTATGATTATTCAAGCAATTCTTTTTCTCCAAAAGAAGCATAAATGATATTTTGTGTACATTGAGGGAGCTCATAAGATATTCTGCAATTATGGTAGGGTAGGAAACATAATCCGACTTTTTAGTATTTTTAAGCAGTTGTTTTTCTTTTCTTTTCTTTTTTTTTTTTTTTTTTTTTTTGCATTATTGTTGCAGCTATATCAGGACTGTAGTAGTTTATAATCATACATTTATTTAATAATGAAATTGTCTGTCTCTCCCACTAGACTGTCAGTTCCATGACGGAGGGAACCCATTTGTTTTTGCTCACCATTGTATTCCCAGCACATATTCCAGTTCCTGGCACATAGTAGGTGCTTACTAAATATTTATTGAATGAGTGAATGAATGAATGAAATTGTTTAACTTCCAAAGCAAGTTTGAAGTCCACCTTTCCCATTATGCTACTTAGCAAAGAAGAAAGCAAACCATAAGAAAACCAGCGTTTTACAAATTAAATACAATAGAGTTCACAGGGATTGTCCTGAGGTCCTTTCTCAGTGTTAATTTGACGTTTACGCAGTCCTGGTTGATGTTTTTAAAACTATAGTGGCTGCTTTCAGGTATAGCAAAATTCTGGCATATTCATTATACTCTAAGGAAAATTGACTATAAATAATTTTAGAAATATTTCAACAAAAGTTTAAAGATTATTTTTTGGTTTCCTTTGCATCTCATTTCCAGAGCATTCATGTCATTCAAGGTATTTCTGTGAATATGAAATCGTTGCTCTGTGTTAAAAGAGCATCCAAAAAAAGATGTAAATTTTAAAAGCAAAACATTTGCACATTTTGCTTAAAAGTAATTATTTTGAAAAACATGTATATGCTAAAATAATTTTTTTCAACAGGGAAATTAACGGGAAAATTAGGCTACTTCAGATTGTGGCATCAAGCCAGTAAAATCTTTTTACTAATTCTCCCTGATTATTATTCTTTTTAGATTCCTCTAGGACTTTTCCAGCTGGTTTCCAACTTTTCTTAAGCCCCTTAACTCAACTTTAGTGTAATTACCTTCCACTCCTTGTCTTAGTAGACCTGTTTGAGGTGGGTGGTTCCAGATTAGTGACCTGGAAATGGGTGGGTGAGTGAGAGATAAAGGTTCTTGAATTGTAAGGGATTGAGGTACATGCACGTCAGGAAGCTGCCTAGACACTGACATGTCAAGGTTGGTGCAGGAGGCGGAGCGGAAAGAGAAACCGTGAATCAGGCCGTCAGTGGATGAGGAGGAGGTTGGGAGATGGCCTCAGAGAGAGGAGGGTTGAGGGTCATAGTATGGCTGAATCTTGGGCACTTTTGTGATTGAGAGCAAGTAGCAGTAGGAAACTAGAAAATGCCACAGGTTGGTAAGGCAAGGGAGTTTGTTTAGAACAGAATGCAGGACCTAGAAGGAGCAACTTAGAAAGGGTTGGGAACAAATAAAATCCCAAGGATGAGAATGGAAATAAGGTACAATAAGCAAATGAGAGTAGTAGAGGATAGGAGATTGAGGTTGAGAGGGGAAATGTTTATTACTTTCAGGGATGCAGGATTACTGCATTGAGGGGCAAGGTTAGATAATTTACTTCAGTTAGTTCAGCGGTGGTCTAGACTTTTCCAGTTGGTGAAACCATGTGAGGTTCTATGCACGACTTGGCCCAGCCTTAGAGGGATGGAGTGGACTGCTGAGAAGATTTTTTGAGTTGCAGGCTCAGTGTTGGGAGAGGTTGCGTAGACTTCTGTTCTGAGCAGGGTGAAGGGAATGGCGTCCCAGTGCTTTAGATCTACTGTCTCCTATGGACAAAAACCCACACAGTGTATCAAATTCAAGATTAGTTGTTAAGTCCACGTAGGCCACTACGGAGCACTTAGAACTCATGACTTTTATTGTTCATAAACATAACATGGGAATTTTGTTAAAGGCTGATGGGTCCCTTAGGCTAAACTTAAAGCAGAGAAGTGAACTGTGGCTTAGTTGGGCTTCAGTTGCATTCTTAATATTATTGTATTTTATTTGAGACCGAAATTTGTGGAATGGATTTGGATATATGAAAATAACTAAATAATGAACATGAAAAAATTGTTGTGAATTTTACCATGTAATGCAAGAGATGTCAGGGAAAATTCCTAGGGAGAAAGATTCAGGGTCTATAAATTAAACTTGTCTATTTGCAGTATGAAACTGAAGGAAAGGAGTCTCAGTGGGTTAAGTGAAGGGAGCTGACTTGAACTAGGTAGATTTAAACGGCAATGGAACAGACTAGACATGCAGGAAATGAACTTTTAAAATTGAAAGGGTTTGGGAAGTAATTGTATATGAAGGGTATGCAACAGACAGGCAGATTGCTTGAGCCTAGGAGTTCGAGATCAGCCTGGACAACATAGCGAGACCCCCACCTCTTAAAAAAAATGTGTAACAGGCAGGGACAGGGAGCGAGAAAGTGGACTTTTTGCATGGAAAGCTCTAT
>NW_016843263.1:0-470 GCF_001698545.2 Rhinopithecus bieti | reverse complement strand
GGAGTTTTGCGCTTGTCACCCAGACTGGAGTGCAATGGCATGATCTTGGCTCACCATAACCTCCACCTCCTGGGTTCAAGTGATTCTCCTGACTCAGGCTCCCAAGTAGCTAGGCTTACAGGTGTGTGCCACCATGCCTGGCTAATTTTTTTGTATTTTTAGTAGAGACAGAGTTTCACTATGTTGGCCAGGTTGGTCTCAAACTCCTGACCTCAGGTGATCCATGCGCCTTGGCCTCCGAAAGTGCTGGGATTATGGGCATGAGCGGCCGCACTCAGCCTATTAGTTTATATATACTTTTTTATACTTTAAGTTCTAGGGTACATGTGCACAACCTACAGGTTAGTTACATAGGTATACATGTACCATGTTGGTGTGCTGCACCCATTCAGTCGTCATTTACATTAGGTATACCTCCTAATGCTATCCCTCCCCCATTCCCCCACCCGACGACAGGCCCCGGTGTGTGA
>NW_016843262.1:6138-7530 GCF_001698545.2 Rhinopithecus bieti | reverse complement strand
GGGAGTCTCGCTCTGTCACCCAGGCTGGAGTGCAGGGCCCGCTCTCAGCTCACTGCAACCTCCACCTCCCCGGGTCAAGTGATTCTCCTGCCTCAGCATCCCGAGTAGCTGGGACTACAGGTGCATGCCATCATGCTCGGCTAATTTTTTTGTATTTTTAGTAGAGACGAGGTTTCGCCATGTTAGCCAGATGGTCTGGATCTCCTGACCTCGTGATCTGCCCGCTTCTGCCTCCTTGAGTGCTGGGATTACAGGCGTGAGCCACCGCGCTCGGCCCTTTTTTATTTTAAGTTCTGGAGTATGTGTGCAGGATGTGCAGGTTTGTTACATAGGTAAACGTGTGCCACGGTGGTTTGCTGTACCTGTCAACCCATCACCTAGGTATTAAGCCCAGCATGCATTAGATATTTTTTCTAATGCGCTCCCTCCCCCTACCCCACTCCCTAAGAGGCCCCAGTATGTGTTGTTCCCCTCCCTGTGTCCATGTGTTCTCATTGTTCAGCTCCCACTTATAAGTGAGAACATGCAGTGTTTTGTTTTCTGTTCCTGCGTTAGTTTGCTGAGGGTAATGGATTCCAGCTCCATCCATGTCTCTGCAACGGACATGTTCTTGTTCCTTTTTATGGCTGCATAGTATTCCATAGTGTATATATACCACATTTTTTAATCCAATCTATCATTGATGGGCATTTGAGTTGATTCCATGTCTTTGCTATTGTGAATAGTGCTGCAATGAACATACACATGCATGTATTGTTGTAATAGAATGATTTATATTCCTTTGGTTATATAACCAGTAATGGGATTTCTGGGTCAAATGGTATTTCTGGTTCTAGATCTTTGAGGAATTGTCACACCATCTTCCACAACAGTTGAACTAATTTACATTTCCACCAACACTGTAAGAGCATTTCTATTTCTCTGCAACCTCACCAGCATCTGTTGTTTCTTGACTTTTTAGTAATCATCATTCTGACTGGAGTGAGATGGCATCTCATTGTGGTTTTGATTTGCATTTCTCTAATGATTGGTGATGTTGAGCTTTTTTTCACATGCTTGTTGGCCACGTGAATGTCTTCTTTTGAGAAGTGTCTGTTCATGTCCTTTGCCCACTTTTTAATGGGGTTGTTTGTTTCTCATAAATTTGTTTAAGTTCCTTGTAGATTCTGGATATTAGACCTTTGTCAGATGGATAGATTGCAAAAGTTTTCTTCCACTCTGTAGGTTGCCTGTTCACTCTGATGATAGTTTCTTTTGCTGTGTTCTTTAGTATAATTAGATACCATTTGTCAATTTTTCTTTTGTTGCAATTGCTTTTGGCAATTTTTGTCATGAAATCTTTGCCTGTGCCTATGGCCTGAATGGTAGTGTCTAGATTTTCTTTTTTTTTTT
>NW_016843262.1:0-1425 GCF_001698545.2 Rhinopithecus bieti | reverse complement strand
CAAAAAAAAAAAAAAAAAAAAAAAAAAAAAAGAAAAGAGAAAGAAAAGAAAAGAAAAAAAAAGACAAGAAAGAAAAACCAAAAAAGATATCCATTTATTATCTTACAGTTTGGGAGGTTAGAAGTCCTAACAACAAGGTGTAGGCTGTGTTCCTCTTTCTGGAGGCTGTAGGGGAGAATCCATTTTCTTGCCTTTTCCAGTTAGAGACTACCTGCATTCTGCATTCTTTGGTTGATGGCCCCTCCCTCCATCTTCAAAGCCAGCAGCATAGTGCCTTCAAATCTCTTTCTATTTCTCTCTTGGACCTCTGTTTCCACTATGACATCACCTCTGACTCTGGCCCTCTTGCCTCCCTCTCAGAAAGACTGTAATTATGCTGGGCCTAGCAGGTAATCCAGGATGATCTCCTCATTGCAAGTTCCTTAACTTAATCACATCTGCAAAGTCCCTTTTGTCATGTAAGGTAATATAGTCACAGGTTCTGGGGATTACCATACCTCCCTACCACTGTAGCCCGACCACCAGAAATAGGAAGCAAGAGAACATGGGGAAGAAGGTACTCAGTTATGGCAGACGCCCTGGCTAGCTCTATCTAATGTGGGAAGATGAGATGGACCAGAAAAATCTTGAGGAAACCTGCCTTCCTTCTCAGGAAAAGGCAAAGATCTTCTCTTTGACAAATTCAGAGCAGCTCTGATTCTGCCTTGCCCTGTCCAGCTGCCTAGGTGGGAGCAGACAGAGTGGTGGGGGTTGCTTTTAAACCAAGGGTGGGAGTTGCTCTTAAACCACACTAAGGCCAGGCATGGTGGCTCATGCCTGTAATCCCAGCACTTCGGGAGGCCGAGGCGGGCAGATCACCTGAGGTTGGGAGTTCGAGACCAGCCTGACCAACATGGAGAAACCCTGTCTCTACTAAAAAATACAAAATTAGCTGGCATGGTGGCGCATGCCTGTAATCCCAGCTACTCAGGAGGCTGAGGCAGGAGAATCGCTTGAATCCGGGAGGTGGAGGTTGTGGTGAGCCAAGATTGCACCATTGCGCTTCAGCCTGGGCAACGAGAGCGAAACTCCTTCTCAAAAAACCAACCAAACAAACAAAAAAACACTCTTGACTGAGCGTGGTGGCTCATGCCGGTAATCCCAGCACTTTGGGAGGCCAAGGCAGGTGGATCACTTGGGGTCAGGAGTTCGAGACCAGCCTGGTCAACATGGTAAAACTCCGTCTCTACTGAAAACACACACACACACACACACACACACACACACACACACACAAATTAGCTGAGTGTGGTGGCTCTCGCCTGTAATCCCAGCTACTCGGGAGGCTGAGGCAGGAGGATTGCTTGAACCCAGAAGGCGGAGATTGCAGTGAGCCGAGATCATGCCACTGAACTCCAGCCTGGGTGGCAGAGTGAGACCCCATCT
>NW_016843261.1:0-1416 GCF_001698545.2 Rhinopithecus bieti | reverse complement strand
TAAGCTGGATTCCTAGGTATTTTATTCTCTTTGAAGCAAAAGTTCTTAAAGATAATTATCATCCAGCCATTAACACAGAATATATAATCATATTTTGTAAACATCCGTCTTTTGTGTGCAGGTAGTAAAAACTGCAGCTAAACTATTAATGTATTAAATTGCATAAGTTAATCCAATGTTTGATAGTTTTCTTTGAAAAATGTGTTCAAAGGAACAATCTGGAATGAAAACAAATTACCAGACACTATTTTTTACTGCTCTGTTGCCTATCGTGTGTTGAATGACCATTTGGAAAGGAAGTCAGTGCTTCTCCTTAATCATTTGCAAATTTTGTGCATATTTTAACTATACTCATCATTATTTTCTTTAAAAGAAACTAATGGCTTTTTCAACCAGTAAATGTATTTTAATTATTGAATTCATAATGACTCATTTCTTTTCTTTTTTTCTTTTCTTTTTTTTTTTTTTTGAGACAAGGTCTCACTCTGTCATCCAGGCTCAAGTGCAGTGGTGAGATCATAGCTCACTGCAGCCTTGTCCTCCTGGACTCAAGCTGTCCTCCTGCCTCAGACTTCCAAGTACCTGGGACTACGGATGCACACCATCATGCCTGGCTAATTTTTAAAACTGATTTTTATTTTGTGTAAACATGGGGTCATGCTATGTTGCCCAGCCTGGTCTTGACCTCCTGGCTTAAGCAATCCTACTGCCTCAGCCTCCCACATTGCTAGGATTACTGGTGTCAGTCCTTGCATCCAGCTGCCCTTGAACATTTCTAACATCACTAGACAGGGAGTGCATACCATGCCTTCCACATTCATCTATGTATCTATGTATGTATGTATGTATGTATGTATGTATCTATGTATGTATGTATGTATCTATCTATCTATCTACCTGTCTATCTATATCTATGTCTGACTCCATTCTATCTTGCTTGATAGAATTTTCTTGAATTTGTTTCTTTATGATATGGTAAGCATTTCATATAAAAAACCTGCAACTTGAAAAGGATGTGTTCTCTTGTTTTGGTCAAGAAAAGCAGACAATCTTATTCCTAATGCTTGTCTAGCACACTACTTGAAAATAATTTTAGCTGCTCAAAGAGAAGTTCAGGAATTGAGGTTAAGAAAACAGTGTATAAAAGTTTTCTTGGCCAGTTGCAGTGGTTCATGCCTGTAATCCCAGCACTTTATGAGGATCATTTGAGCCCAGGAGTTCAAGATCAGCCTGGGAAACAGTGAGACCCCATCTCTACAGAAAATAGAAAAAATTAGCCAGACATGGTGTTGTACACCTGTATTGCCAGCTATTTGGGAGGCTGAGCTGAAAGGATCACTTGAGCCCAGGAGTTCAAAGCTCTAGTGAGCCATGATTGCATCACTGCACTCCAGCCTGGGTGACAGAGTGAGATTC
>NW_016843260.1:0-483 GCF_001698545.2 Rhinopithecus bieti | reverse complement strand
GAACACAGGGTAAAACCCTCAATAAAATATTGGCAAATCAAATCCAGCAATACATAAAAGAACAAAACATCAAAATTAAGCGGGGTTTGTCCCAGGAAAGCAAGGCTGAGTCAATATTTGAAAGTAAATCTACATTATGAAACTACAGTAATCAAGACAGGGTGGCATTGGTAAAAGAACAGGCACATAGGTCAATGAAACAGGCACACACAGATATACAATCATTCCTTGGTATCCATTGGGTATTGGTTCCAGGACCCTTCTAGAATACCAAAATCCATGGATGCTCAAGTACCTGATATAAAATGGCATAGTATTTGCATATAATCCATGTATATCCTCCTCTAGACTTTAAATCATCTCTAGATTACTTAGGATATCTAGAACAATGTAAATAGCTGTTATACTGTATTGTTGAGAGAATAATGACAAGGAGAAAAAGTCTACACTTTCAGTAAAGATGCAACTGTTCTGTCCTTGTTG
>NW_016843259.1:0-1451 GCF_001698545.2 Rhinopithecus bieti | reverse complement strand
CTCCGCCAGGCGGGCGCGGCGTCGGCGCCTCCCCAGGCGGTCTGCCCGTAAACTAAATATAGTGTCGAAGTTTGTATTGATGGCTTCTGGAGACCGAGAGAGTTGACTCTCGGGGCTGGGGCTCCGCGGCGGCCCCTGGCAGCTTCAGCCCACAGGTCGGGGAGAGGGCAGGAAAGGGGGGCGTAGGCTGCGGGCCCGCGCGGACGGCCCCACAAAGGGCGAGCGCCTCACGCCCTCTCCTTCCCTTTCTCCGCCCGCCCCTCCCGGCCGCCGGCCTCACTCGGTCCGCGGCTGCATCACCGGCAGCGTCAGCGGCATGTGCAGCCCTTGTATTAAGTGACTCATTTGTTTGTCCCCCTTCTCTCCCTTTATTCCGTTCGTCTCTCACAGGCGCCTCCCCCGACCCCGGCGTGACACTGCAGTTTGGTCCCCGTGGCTGGCCCGGGTTTGGGACCGGGCAGCTCCCGGGTGTCTGGGGTCGGGAGAGATCGAGGCTCTCCGCGGCCAGGTGTTGCCAACCCACAGTGTTTACTGACATCGCTGGAACAGCCTCTTCCCTCTAGGTGGGGAACTGGCAGTTTGGGGGAGGTGGAACGGCGTGGCGCTGAGCCGTGGAGTTCTGGTTTTTTTTTTTTTTTTTTTTTTTTTTAAACCCCTCTCCCCAGAGGATGCCTTGCCTGTTGAGGTCAAAGTACAAGATGGTGCCAGTTACTGAGATTTTGCCGAAATGGCCCTGGGGTAGTCGCGGGAGTTTGGAAGTGGGGGTAAGGTGGCTGGAAGGTTTCAAGGTCTCTCATCTGCTCCCTCTCCGTTTCCCATGAAATGCCCTTGTTTAACGGGCTGTGGTGCCGGACTCCGGGATCACTCCCACAGCCTGGAAGGGAGCCGTTGCCTCCAGCTGCAGTGCATCAAGGGAGCTCGGAATAGACCCTGCCCTCTGTCAGCTGCACCAGTGGCTGTCCATGGGGGGAGAAGCAGAAGCCTACCAGAATTTCCTGTCTTGGCTCCCCAGATCAGAATCAAGGGACTTCTGGCCTCTGGACTGAGGAAGTGACATTCTGTTTTTCAAAGGAAGTGTTGTTGTTGCGGAGTGCAAGTGTGTGTGTCAATGAAATCAGGCTCTTACGTAGATGTTTGCTAGGAAAAAAAATCTGATTTAGCACATGACTTTTGAAAGTGGACGTGGATTTATAGGAGGGATGAAGCAGTGAATTGTTCATCTCAGTTTGAAAGCTCATTTTTAGGAGTGTCTATGTAGCCAAAGTATAATTATTAAGAAATTTTTTTCCTCTTCAGGCTTGTATCAGTTCGTTAGGAAGGTTGAATACTTTAATTAGGATTAAGGAGCAGTGATTTACTATTAACAATTTAATAAATATTTTAAAACTTTGTCCCAAAGAGCTTCCAAAATTATCTTTACAAATAGATTTCCATACAAGCTAGTGGAATAG
>NW_016843258.1:0-499 GCF_001698545.2 Rhinopithecus bieti | reverse complement strand
TTCTTTATTAAATGTATCAAGACACTGTCTAATCTTTTCAAGTGGCAAGGCATTTTTCGCACTAGACCAGAGGGTTAATATCATCTCAAAAAAAGTCAAAAAGTCATAATAACAGCCCAAAGCAACAGCTTCAACACTATTTCTATCAAGCTGCCAACACCTTTTTTCACAGACCTAGAAAAAACTATTCTAGAAATCGTATGAAACTAAGAAAGAGCCCAAATAGCCAAAGTGATCCTAAGCAAAAAGAACACAGCCAGAGGCATCACATCACTTGACCTCAAAGTGTATGGTAGGACTACTGTAACCAAAACAGCATGGTATTGGTACAAAAACAGACATATAGATCAATGGAACAGAATAGAAAACTCAGAAATAAAGCTGCACACCTACAGCCATCTAATTGTGAAAGCTGACAAAAACAAACAATAGAGAAAGGACTCCCTATTCAAAAAATGTTGCTGCATCAAAAGCTTATCCACCATGATCAAGTGGGCTT
>NW_016843257.1:0-1572 GCF_001698545.2 Rhinopithecus bieti | reverse complement strand
TTAAGGGTTTTATGGTTTTAGGTCTTACATTTAAGTCTTTAATCCACTTTGAGTTAATTTTCATATAAGGTGTAAGGAAGGGGTCCAGTTTCAGTTTTCAGGATATGGCTAGCCAATTTTCCCAACACCATTTATTAAATAGGGAAGCCTTTCCCCATTGCTTGTTTTGTCAGGTTTGTCAAAGATCAGATGGTTGTAGATATGTGGTGTTATTTCTGAGGCCTCTCTTCTGTTCTATTGGTATATATCTGTTTTGGTACTATATATTGGTATATATCTGTTTTGATACCAGTACTGTACTGTTTTGGTTACTGTAGTCTTGTAGTATAGTTTGAAGTCAGGTAGCATGATGCCTCCAGCTTTGTTCTTTTGCTTAGGGTTGTCTTAGCTATACAGGATACAGGATATCATTGAATCTATAAATTACTTTGAGCAGTATGGCCATTTTCACGATATTGATTCTTCCTATCCATGAGGATGGAATGTTTTCCATTTGTTTGTGTTCTCTCTTATTGCCTTGAGCAGTGGTTTGTAGTTCTCCTTGAAGAGGTCCTTCGCATATCTTGTAAGTCGTACTGCTGCATATTTAATTCTTTTGTAGCAAATGTGAATGGAAGTTCCCTCATGATTTGGCTCTCTGTTTGTCTATTATCGGTGTATAGGAATGCTTGTGATTTTGCACATTGATTTTGTATCCTGAGACTTTGCCGAAGTGGTTTATCAGCTTAAGGAGTTCTGGGGCTGCGACGACGGGGTTTTCTTTTTTTTTTTTTTTCCTTTGAGACAGAGTCTCGCTCTGTCACCAGGCTGGAGTGCAGTGGCACAATCTCCGCTCACTGCAACCTCCGCCTCCTGGGTTCAAGCGATTCTCCTGCCTCAGCCTCCCGAGTAGCTGGGACTACAGGTGCACACTACCACACCCAGCTAATTTTTGTATTTTTAGTAGAGATAGGGTTTCACCATGTTGGCCAGGATGTTCTTAATCTCTTGACCTTGTGATCCACCCACCTCAGCCTCCCAAAGTGCTGGGGATTACAGGCATGAGCCACTGCACTCAGCCGACAATGGGGTTTTCTAAATACACAATCATGTCAACTGCAAACAAAGACAATTTGACTTCCTCCCTTCCGATTTGAATAACCTCTATTTTTTTCTCTTGCCTAATTGCCCTGGCCAGAACTTCCAATACTATGTTGAATAGGAGTGGTGAGAGAGGACATCCTTGTCTTGTGCTGGTTTTCAAAGGGAATGCTTCCAGCTTTTGCCCATTCAGTATACTTATTGGCTGTGGGTTTCTCATAAATAGATCTTATTATTTTGAGATATGTTCCATCAATACCTAGTTTATTGTTTTAGCATGAAGGGGTGTTGAATTTCATCAAAGGCCTTTTCTTCTATTGAGATAATCATGTGGTTTTGTCATTGGTTCTGTTTATGTGATGGATTATGATGATTGATTTGTGTATGTTGAACCAGCCTTGCATCCTAGGGATGAAGCTGACTTGATCATAGTGGATAAGCTTTTTAATGTGCTGCTGGATTCGATTTGCCAGTATTTTATTGAGGATATTC
>NW_016843256.1:0-485 GCF_001698545.2 Rhinopithecus bieti | reverse complement strand
ATGCCTTCTCAGATACCCCATAAACAATGCTACCAAATTGATCCATTAAAGGAAAAGTGTATCTCTGTGAGCTGAATTAACACATCACAAAGTGGTCTCTCAGAAAGCTTCTTTCTACTTTTTTTCTGAGGATATATCCTTGTTCACCATAGGCCTCAAAGCGCTCAAGAATATCCCTTTACAAATTCCACGAAAATAGTGTTAGCAAGCAGCGTCATCAAAACAATTGTGTAAATCTGTGAGTTTAATTCACAAATCACAAAGCAGTTTCTCAAAATCTTCTTTTTGTTTTTTTTTATGAGGATATTTCCTTTGTCACCATAGGCTTCAATCCGTTCCCAAATATCCTATTGCAGATTCCACAAAAACAGTGTTAGCAAACTGCTGAAAGAAAAGAATCGTGTAACACATTGAGGTGAATTCACAATCACAAAAAAGTTTCTCAGAAACCTTCTTTCTAGTATCTGTCTGAGGATATTTCCTTT
>NW_016843255.1:0-471 GCF_001698545.2 Rhinopithecus bieti | reverse complement strand
AGCTGTGGTGGACTCCACCTAATTCGAGCTTCCCAGTGGCTTCGTTTACCTACTTAAGCCTCAGTAATGGTGGGCACCCCGCCCCCAGCCTTGCTACTGCCTTGCAGTTAAATCTCAGACTCCTGTGCTAGCAATGAGGGAGGCTCCATGGGCATGGGACCCTCCGGGCCAAGTGTGGGATATAATCTCCTGGTGTGCCCTTTGCTAAGACCCTTGGTAAAGTGCAGTATTAGGGTGGGAGTGACCTGATTTTCCAGGTGTTGTGTGTCTCAATTTCCATTGGCTAGGAAAAGGGATTCCCTTCCCCCTTGCACTTCCCAGGTGAGGCGATGCCTCACCCTGCTTCAGCTCTCGCTGGTTGGGCTGCACCTGTGGACCAGCGCCAACTGTCCCACATGCTCCAGTGAGATGAACCCAGTACCTTAGTTGAAAATGCAGAAATCGGCCGGGCGCGGTGGCTCAAGCCTGTAA
>NW_016843254.1:0-915 GCF_001698545.2 Rhinopithecus bieti | reverse complement strand
GGGTTTTACATTTAAGTCTTTAATCCATCTTGAGTTAATTTTGTATAAGGTGTAAGGAAGGGGTCCAGCTTCAGCTGTCCGCATATGGCTAGCCAGTTTTCCCAGCACCATTTGTTAAGTAGGGAATCCTTTCCCCATTTCTTGTTTTGTCAGGTTTGTCAAAGATCAGATGGCTGTAGATGTATGGTGTTATTTCTGAGGCCTCTGTTCTGTCCCTTTGTTCTATATATCAGTTTTGGTACCAGTACCATGCTGTTTTGGTTACTGTAACCTTGTAGTATAGTTTGAAGTCAGGTAACGTGATGCCTGCAGCTTTGTTCCTTTTGCTTAGGATTGTCTTGGCTATGCGGGCTCTTTTTTGGTTCTGTATGAAATTTGAAGTAGTATTTTCCAATTCTGTGAAGAAAGTCAGTGGTAGCTTGATGGGGATAACATTGAACCTCTAAATTACTTTGGGCAGTATGGCCATTTTCACAATATTGATTCTTCCTATCCAAGAATATGGAATGTTCTTCCATTTGTTTGTGTCCTCATTTTCCTTGAGCAGTGGTTTGTGGTTCTGCTTGAAGATGTCCTTCACATCCTTTGTAAGTTGGATTCCTAGGTGTTTTGTTTACTTTGTAGCCATTGTGAATGGGAGTTCACTTATGATTTGGCTCTCTGCTTGTCTGTTATTGGTGTATAGGAATGCTTGTGATTTTTACACATTGATTTTGTATCCTGAGACTTTGCTGAAGTTGCTTATCAGCTTAAGGAGATTTTGAGCTGAGATGATGGGGTTTTCTAAATATACAATCATGTCATTTGCAAATAGAGACAATTTGACTTCCTTTTTTCCTAATTGAATGCCCTTTATTTCTTTCACTTGCCTGATTGCCCTGGCCAGAACTTCCAATACTGTGTTGAACAGGATTG
>NW_016843253.1:0-552 GCF_001698545.2 Rhinopithecus bieti | reverse complement strand
ATGGGCTTTTTTGGTTCCATATGAAGTTTAAAGTAGTTTTTTCTAATTCTGTGAAGAAAGTCAATGGTAGCTTGGTAGGGATAGCAATGAATCTATAAATTACTTTGGTAGTATGGCCATTTTCATGATATTGACTCTTCCTATCCATGAGCATGGAATAGTTTTCCATTTGTTTGTGTCCTTTCTTATTTCCTTGAGCAGTGGTTTGTAGTTCTCCTTAAAGAGGTTCTTCACATGCCTGGTAAGTGATATTCCTAGGTATTTTATTCTCTTTGTAGCAATTGTGAATGGGAGTTCACTCATGATTTGACTTTCTGTTTATCTATTACTGGTGTATAGGAATGCTTGTGATTTTTGCACATTGATTTTGTATGCTGAGACTTTGCTGAAGTTGCTTATCAGCTTCAGGAGATTTGGGGCTGAGACGATGGGGTTTTCTAAATATACAATCATGTTATCTGCAGACAGAGATAATATGACTTCCTCTCTTCCTATTTGAATACCTTTATTTCTTTCTCTTGCCTGATTGCACTGGTGAGAACTTCCAATACT
>NW_016843252.1:0-551 GCF_001698545.2 Rhinopithecus bieti | reverse complement strand
CAAGTGCCCCTGTAGTCCCAGCTACTCAGGAAGCTGGTTGTCAAGGCTGCAGTGAGCTATGATGGCACCACTGCACTCCAGCCTGGGTGACAGAGTGACACTCTGTTTCTAAAATAATAATAATAGCATAATCAGCCAGCAGTAGTGGCTCACACCTGTAATCCCAGCAGTTTGGGAGTCCGAGGCAGGCGAATCACGAAGTCAGGAGTTTGAGACCAGCGTGGCCAACATGGTGAAACCCTGTCTCTACTAAAAATACAAAAATTAGCCAGGTGTAGTAATCCCAGCTACTCAGGAGACTGAGACAGGAGAATTGCTTGAACCTTGGGAGGCAGAGGTTGCAGTGAGCCAAGATCGTGCCACTGCACTCCAGCCTGGGTGACAGAGCAAGACTCTTATCTTGAAAAAAAAAGAAAAAAAAATTAGCCAGCTGTGGTGTCACACGCTTGTAATCCCAGCTACATGGGAGGGTGAGGCGGGAGAATCGCTTGAAACCAGGAGGAGGAGGTTGCAGTGAGCCGAGATCGCACCACTGCACTCCAGCCTGGGTG
>NW_016843251.1:0-938 GCF_001698545.2 Rhinopithecus bieti | reverse complement strand
CGATGCACTCACAAGTATCCCTTGCAGATTCAACAAAAACAGTGTTTCCAAACTTCAGAATGAAAAGAAAATTTTACATCTGTGAGTTGAATGCCCACATCACAAAGCATTTCTCAGATAGCTTCCTTCTAGTTTTTATCCTGGGATATTTGCCTTTTATCCACTGGCCTCAATAAGCTCCCAAATGTCCATTTGTAGAATGGACAAATAGAGTGTTTCCAAACTGCTGAATCCAAAGAAAGCTATAATTCTGTGAGATGAATGCACACATTAGAAACCAGTTTCTCAGAAAGCTTCTTTCTTGTTTATATCTGAAGATGTTTCCCATTTCACCATAGGCCTCAATGTGCTCCAAAATAACCCTTCACAGCTTCTACAAAAACACTGCTTCCAATCTGCTGAGTGAAATGAGTGGTTTAACTTGGCAAGATGAATGCACACATCACAAAGTGGTTTCTCAGATAGCTTCCTTACACTTTTTAACCTGGGATATTTGGTTTTATGCCATTGTCCTCAATGAAATCCCAAATATGCATTCGCAGAATGGACAAAAACAGTGTTTCCAAACTGCTGAATTAAAAGAATGGTTTATATCTGTGAGATAAATGCACACATCAAAAGCGGTTCCTGAGATAGCATCCTTCTAGTTTTTATCCTGGGATATTCACTTTTTTGCCTGTGGCCTCAATGAGCTCCCAAATGTCAAAACCCAGAATGAACAAAACAGTGCTTCCAAACAGCTAAATCCAAAGAAAGGTTTAATTATGTGAGAAGAATGCACACATCCAAAATCAGTTTCTCAGAAAACTTCTTTCTGTTTTTTATGTGATTTTTTTTCCTTTTTCAACATAGGCCTCAAAGCGATCCCAATTATCCCTTCACATATTCTAGAAAAACAGTGTTTCCAAACTGCAGAAGGTTTAACACTGCGAGATGAA
>NW_016843250.1:0-314 GCF_001698545.2 Rhinopithecus bieti | reverse complement strand
GAGGTGGGAGGATCACTTGAGGTCAGGAGTTCAAGATTAGCCTGGGCAACATGGTGAAACCCTGTCTCTACAAAAAATACAAAAATTAGCCGGATGCAGTGACACATGCCTGTAGTCCCAGCTGCTCGGGAGGCTGAGGTGGGAGAATCATTTGAACCCAGGAGGCGGAGGTTACAGTGAGCCAAGATTGCTCCACTGCACTCTAGCCTGAGCAACAGAGCGATACTCTGTCTCAAAAAAAAAAAAGAAAAAGAAAAAAGAAAAAAAAAGAGAAAAGAAAAAAGAAAAAAAAAGAAAAAAAGAAAAGAAAATAC
>NW_016843249.1:0-311 GCF_001698545.2 Rhinopithecus bieti | reverse complement strand
TAACGCCGTCCTTCCCCGCTATAACGCCGTGTTCCCCGCTATAACGCCGTGTTCCCCGCTATAACGCCGTCCTTCCCCCGCTATAACGCCGTGTTCCCCGCTATAACGCCGTCCTTCCCCCGCTATAACGCCGTGTTCCCCGCTATAACGCCGTGTTCCCCGCTATAACGCCGTCCTTCCCCCGCTATAACGCCGTGTTCCCCCGCTATAACGCCGTGTTCCCCGCTATAACGCCGTCCTTCCCCCGCTATAACGCCGTGTTCCCCCGCTATAACGCCGTGTTCCCCGCTATAACGCCGTGTTCCCCGCTA
>NW_016843248.1:0-847 GCF_001698545.2 Rhinopithecus bieti | reverse complement strand
ACGGAGTCTTGCTCTGTTGCCCAGGCCGGAGTGCAGTGGCACTATCTCAGCTCACTGCAAGCTCTGCCTCCGGGGTTCATGCCTGGCTAATTTTTTTATTTTTAGTAGAGACGCATCTCACCACGCCTGGCTAATTTTTTTGTGTTTTTGGTAGAGACGGGGTTTCACCATGTTAGCCAGGATGGTCTCGATCTCCTGACCTCATGATCCACCCACCTTGGCCTCCAAAGTGCTGGGATTACAGGCGTGAGCCACCGCACCTGGCCACATTGTATGATATTTTAAACAATCGACAGCTGTAGGTTGTAGCCTAACATAGGATCTACCCTGGAAAACTTTCTTTTTTTTTTTCTTTTTTTTTTTTTTTTGAGATGGAGTCTCGCTCTGTCACCCGGGCTGGAGTGCAGTGGCCGGATCTCAGCTCACTGCAAGCTCCGCCTCCTGGGTTTATGCCATTCTCCTGCCTCAGCCTCCCGAGTAGCTGGGACTACAGGCGCCAGCCACCTCGCCCGGCTAGCTTTTGTATTTTTTAGTAGAGACGGGTTTTCACCGTGTTAGCCAGGATGGTCTCGAACTCCTGACCTCATGATCCGCCCGTCTCGGCCTCCCAAAGTGCTGGGATTACAGGCTTGAGCCACCGCGCCCGGCCCATGGAAAACTTTCTATGTACACCTGAGAAGAGTGTGTATCCTTTTGTTGTTGGGTAGCATGTTCTATGTCCGTATATGTCTAATAGACATACAGTTGGTTTATTTTGTTAAATCATCTATTTCCTTACTTATCTTCTGTCTGGTTGTCCCATCCATTATTGATAGTGGGGCACTGAAGTCTACAACTTTTATTATAG
>NW_016843247.1:0-848 GCF_001698545.2 Rhinopithecus bieti | reverse complement strand
CCCGAGCAGCTGGGACTATAGTCGCCCAACACCACACCAGGCTAATTTTTTGTATTTTTAGCAGAGACTTGGTTTCACAATGTTAGCCAGGATGGTCTCTATCTCCTGACCTCGTGATCCGCCTACCTAAGCCTCCCAAAGTGCTGGGATTACAGGCATGAGCCACCACGCCCAGCCCCCACAATCATTCTTCATCTCACAGCTCTGCAAGTGTTAAGAAGATGCAGAAAAGTTGGGTTCTGTGACCACAGGAAGTGAAGCAGGAGAAGGCAGCCATGCTGACCACAGCCAATGGGACCAGCAATCCGGTTGGGCACTGCCAAACCCTGCCCTGTTTCTACTTTCTCTCTTCTGACCATTTCATCACCTCCAACTAACTACCTCTCCTCTCCCTACCCCAGCATCTTCCTGCCTCTTCAGAGAACAGCTACACTACCACGAGGGGGCAGGGGGCTGTGCCGGGCAGATGGGAGGCTTGCTCGCTCTCTCTCTTTAAATGCTAAACCAATCCTCATTAAAGAGTTTTGGCTGGCTGGGCACAGTGGCTCCTACCTGTAATTCCAGCACTCTGGAAGGTCGTTGCAGGAGGATCTCTTGAACTCAGCAGTTTGAGACCATCCTGGGCAACATGACAAGACCCAGATTCTATTTAAAAATTTAAAAATTAGCCAGATGTGGTGACACATGTCTGAGGTTCCAGCTACTCCAAAGGCAGAGTCGGGAGGATCACCTGAGCCCAGGAGTTCACAACTGCAGTAAGCCATGATTGCACCACTGCACTCCCACCTGGGTGACAAAGTGACTCATATATATATATATATATATATATATATATATATATATATTAA
>NW_016843246.1:0-940 GCF_001698545.2 Rhinopithecus bieti | reverse complement strand
AAAAAGAATAAATGTAAATTACTTAAAACCAGTTCTTGGCACATAATAAATACTGAATGAATAGCTCTCTATATATGTGAAAAAAAGGATCTTCAACTAGAAGGGGTCTACAGCCTGATGAATTATTATTTTGAAACTTCTACCCTCTGTGCTGAAAACACCCTGAAATTTGGGAAGCTTGAAACATTTAGCTATGCAAATCTCTAATCAGAATACACTCCTAGTGATTGCCCTTTAGAAAAAATTACTAGGAACAGGCCAGGCGCAGGGGCTCACGCCTGTAATCCCAGCACTTTGGGAGGCCGAGGCGAGCGGATCATGAAGTCAAGAGATCGAGACCATCCTGGCTAACACGGTAAAACCCTGTCTCCACTAAAAATACAAAAAATTATCCAGGCATGGTGGCTGGCGCCTGTGGTCCCAGCTACTCGGGAGGCTGAGTCAGGAGAATGGCGTGAACCCGGGAGGCGGAGCTTGCAGTGAGCTGAGATCCGGCCACTGCACTCCAGCCTGGGCGACCGTGCGAGACTCTGTCAAAAGAAAAAGAAAGAAAAATAGTTACTAGGAACATGGAGGTGCTTTGCCAAATAAGGAAAAAATGAAGAGAGGGAAAAGAAATTTACACTTAGTAACTCCCTAAACGTAAAATCTCAATGATTTTTGCATCATTTTTTCTAATTGGAATCTCATCAAATTCTAATTAATAGACAGGTATTAATAGTCTCATATCCCAGATGGACATGCTGAGGCGCCTCCCCATGACCGCAGGGCTAGGAAGTGGAGACGATGGAATTCAAACCAGGTAATATGATTTCAGAGCCCACACTGTCTTCCAGGTCACCAGCTCGCCCCATCCATCCTGTGAGGTCCATACGGAGAGATCCTAAAACCTCACTGGAAAATACAAGAGATGTTTGAGATCTTCTAAACGTAAAGGGGC
>NW_016843245.1:0-318 GCF_001698545.2 Rhinopithecus bieti | reverse complement strand
GGCCGGGTGCGGTGGCTCACGCCTGTAATCCCAGCTCTTTGGGAGGCCAAGGCGGGCGGATCACGAGGTCAGGAGATCGAGACCATCCTGGCTAATGCGGTGAAACCCGGTCTCTACTAAAAATACAAAAAATTAGCCGTGCGTGGTGGCGGGCGCCTGTAGTCCCAGCTACTCAGGATGCTGAGGCAGGAGAATGGCGTAAACCTGGGAGGCGGAGCTTGCAGTGAGCTGAGATTGCGCCACTGCACTCCAGCCTGGGGCACAGAGCGAGACTCCGTCTCAAAATAATAATAATAATAATAGTAATATTAATTCTTT
>NW_016843244.1:0-316 GCF_001698545.2 Rhinopithecus bieti | reverse complement strand
CGGGCCGGGCGCGGTGGCTCAAGCCTGTAATCCCAGCACTTTGGGAGGCCTAGGCAGGCAGATCACGAGGTCAGGAGATCGAGACCATCCTGGCTAACACCGTGAAACCCCGTCTCTACTGAAAAATACAAAAAATTAGCCGGGCGTGATGGCTGGCACCTGTAGTCCCAGCTACTCGGGAGGCTGAGGCAGGAGAATGGCGTGAACCCTGGAGGCAGAGCTTGCAGTGAGCCGAGATCGCGCCACCGCAATCCAGCCTGGGCGACAGAGCAAGACTCCATCTCAAAAAAAAGAAAAAAGAAAAAAAAAAAAAAAA
>NW_016843243.1:0-11986 GCF_001698545.2 Rhinopithecus bieti | reverse complement strand
TGCTCCTATTCACTATAGAATTCACTTATTTTCACTAAATAATCTTTTATAGTATACATAGTTTTGACATTGTGTTGCCTATCAATTTGACATGTTAGAAATGAGAGAAAGGAGATTTTTGTTTTTGCTCCAACTTCTATTAAGTTTTGTATTTCTTGAAGACACATTCATTGAGAGCTAAATTTATATTACCACAGATAACTTACATGTCCCCTTTATCCATATCATTCAGAAGTTTATAATTAGTCGAATTAAAGAAAATGCAATAAAATTTTAGTCTGGATTAATGTTAGGAAATACAATATCTAAGCAATTTGATGTTAAGTTCATCTTGACAGCTTTTAAAACAGAAAATATGTGTTTACTTAGACAATCAGCAGAAAAAATATTGCTCTGTTTCTTATCTGACATGAGTCAAAACACAGAATTTTTGATTTACATTAAACTGTGAAATAAGACTGCCATTGTTTGCTAATAATAATACCTAGGTTAATATATAGAATATATTTTACACAATTATAAAATATTAGTTGATCAATCTTCCTAGCGCTCCATATTAACATTTACATATGACATAAAATATTTCATAAAATTGATATATTCTTCTCCTAAATACTCTGTTACTCTGGAGAGAGATATATATATTTAAAGTATAAATCTTCTTTTAATATAATAATATCAATTTTTACTCAGCTTACAATTTTTTCCCTCAGGTGCTGAAAATCCACAAATCCTATTGTGCCATCAATACCTGGAGGGAGGAGAGAATGTTGTCTGGATACACACTCTATGTTACAGATTTATGTCTAAAAATACAAAGAGACAAATGGATACAAAACACAGAGGTTTTCTGATAAAGCCTCTGCTCCCTGCCATCACTCTTGGAAGGTGGAATTGATTTGTGAAACTTGATTATTGCCTCCAGTGCTGAGTAAATGATCAAGCACAGCCACTTTTATTTCCATGGTTCACACTTTAAATCAAAATTGTTCATGCCAGTATCCTCTACTCTCTCCTATAAAGAGGTATTCTAGTTTAATTATATTAAAATGTATTTCAAGTGTTTTAAATGTCCTGATAGTTTAAGATTTATTCAAAAAGTAATTAAGAAAACTGGCCCCGTGGCATTTTCATCTTTTAACTATTTTTTCAGACTACAGCATTTGTAAATAAATATAAAATCACAAGGCCAGAATTGACTTTGAAGGGTTATTCATTTTAGCTATTTTACATTTGAACTACTTCAAACAGACAAGGAATTTAACAATTCTCTACAAAATAAATTAGGTTCAAAATCAGAAACAAATAATAGAAATAAGAAACAAAATTTACATCAGGGAGCAGAGTAAAAAATACAATTCCAGAGAAAAATAGAGCATTGTTCAAAGGGTTCAACTTTTCATCATCAAAACACAGTGACAATTTTATGTTTCAGGTTCAAGTGTAACATGCAATTTATATTTCCTTTCCAGATATTTAAAGTTAGAACCGTCAGTTCTATCTATATGGTGTGAAAAAAAGTCTACACACTTACACTCTAATGTTTATGAGTCAGTAAAAATGAAAGCGGTTTTCATCAATATTACTTTCACTTTATTTGATTGAATTACTTCAATAGCATCTTACAATTTTACAATGTAACTGACTGCAAGATAAAATATGATGCAATCTGAGGCACATTTATGTCCTTTCATATTTAGGTATGACTCTGCTTTTACGTGAAACCTTCTTGCCTATTGTTTTGTTTTTGTTTTTGCATTTCTATAAAAATAAGACATGCATATATTTTAGAAGAGTGTGTCTAACTCTACAAAGACTTTCCATCCGTATTCAGTTTAGTTGAAATGCATGCCCAATTAGTTTATATGGCCAAACTGAGAATTGCATATTCAGATTAATTTAGTTCTCTATTTTTAAAAGACTGAGATTGAATAGAATGCCTTTTTCTCAGAGTGTCCTGAATTTGTTCCACCTTCCTACAATGGAAGAATCTCATTTTGCCCTTTATTTCAACCTAGAGGGTAGTAAGTCACTCCCTTCGGTGTAATAATCATGGCACTAACTGTGATTCAGTTAGCAAGATGGTGATAATGATAACAATATCTCAGAGTCTTTCCCCTAGAGACTCTCAAAGACACCACTAGTACTCACTCTCCCACATTATGAGTTTCATGAACTGTACCTGAAGGTTTAAATGTAGCCTTAAGCTGAAAAGTATTTTTTAAAAGTGGCACCTTGTTACTATGATAGCATACATCTGTTCCCTGTATGCCATTAGAGTTGTCTCTGCATATAACAACAACAAGTTTTTATAACTGTCAGCAAATGCCAGCACAAGTGGGGAAAAAAAAGGAGAATGTCTTGCACTTCATGTATCAACAATATTACTACCCATATTTCTTTGCTGTGGATAGTTATGGAGTAAATATATACTTAGTAGAGTCAATTGGTACCAAGAAAAATTAACAGGGCCATGAAAGGGGTAGAGAGTACTGAATGCTGTCAAGCTGTTTCAATGTATAAGATATATCTAGCATGTCACTTTTGCTCAAAGCAATATGTCTTCTAATGTCTCAAAGGCATTTCTGTATTTTTATTTACTGGGTATATTTGTATAGTGATTACACTCAAAAGCATCTCTTTAGTATTTCTTCTCTCACTCATTTACTCCATGGAATAAAGGGGCATGGCAAAAATTAAAAGAAGATAATCTGAGTTTTTAAAATAATTTATTTTTGATCAAAACTTGATTCTAGATTGATTGAATGAATATGTGATATAAGATGTAGAGAAAAGCGGAGGTTAAAATAAGATATTTGGAGGTCTGTAAAACATTAATTTATCTCAGAAATCGGTGCTGATGTTGGATATAATGAACGAAGACATATTGGAAAATATAAAAGTTTCAACGGGGTGGCTATCAAGCTGAACTATCATTAGAGTATAATTAGAACATTTTTATTATTAGTTTATTTTGTCTGTCATTATAGATTATTTTTTAAAGAATAACAGTGAAAGCAATTTTCTGGGCAGGTACTTGTATGCAACATATAGGCGAACATATTCATGATGTATGCATGAGTAAAAGGTGGAGATCTAGAAAGAGGTAAGAAAATGAATAATGAGAGCTACTGAAATCTGAAGTAGTCCTGGGCATCATACCTTAAATATTTGATTCCTGTTAAGCAAGGAGAAAAGGTGTAAGTCCATTTCTGACAAGGTCAGTACCTTCATTTTCAGTAGTAATGGAACTGCGAGTGCAAGACAGCATTCTATATGGCTATCCACCTCTCCTTCACAGGACAAGGAGCACAATAACAGATGTGCCAATGTTTTTATTACTTCAGATCATCTCGGCTATTCATGACCAATTTTCCCCCCCATGAACTTTATCTTCCATCCTCTTCATGAAATGCATTATCAAGCTTTTTCAACAAATTGACTCTGAAATCATTTCTAGATTTTTAGCACGAATACGGGATGTATATAGAGAGAGGCAGTACATTTTGAAAATTTGTACATATATACGTATATATATTTTCTTCAAAAAACCTATGGGTTGGCATCCAATAAGAAAAATTTTCCCTACCACAGTTTCTTAATTTTAAGTTGCAACAGTTATTATTATCGAAGATGATATACAGGAAGCACTCATTTGATAAATTGTTATTCAAAACTACTTTTGTGGTGTAATTTAGTCATATTCTACATACAGAAGAAACTACTGCCTGGAGATGCCAGATAACTTAGGTAACTTCACAAAATTACATTGCAACTTTAAAACTCATTGATCAGTTACCAAAGTCTACCCATAGAAATTGTAGTCTTGATTCAAGAGCGAAAACCTATAAAATTGAAGATTTTTGAAAAGTAGTGTATATTTGCTTCAAGTTGTGTTTTCATAAATAGAGGCTCAAATAAAAATAGTATAGTTTTCTTGGGACAGTAGAACCTGATTGAAATCTACGGTTTGGAGTTATTAACTGACAGCTCACCATTAGGAACAAACTTGCTTTCATCTGCCTTGTCCAACTATATGTAGGTCACTACTAAAACAGGAATTTTAACCTAACTGACTGTAACAGCTCCAAATGAGTTATTATGAACTATCATTGAAGTCCTCCTTCATTCACAGTTTACTGACCTGGAATACTACAAGTCCCTGAGCATTTCACATCCATCCATCTGTTGTTATTACTCAGGCTACCCTTTTTTGTAAGTCTGAAGCCCATATGTAATCTTCAGTAAGTAAATCAGGAAGATTTAATCTTCAATGATTATACCCTATGGAGCATTCACTTGTAATACACTTTCTCAGACCTTTTTAAAAAGGGATTTTGAATTTATGAATAACTTCCCACATCCTCATTTGTAAGATAATTCCCTTAGGGGTGTCTTTCTGTAAAGATTAGTTGGCAAAACTCCAAACTAAATAATCTCTTGTTTTGTATTTTTTTTTTTGGTTTAGAAGTAGAGGGGGAAAAAGACCAAAATTTACTCTCATGGCTGACTCAGGTTGTCACTGGCTTTGAATTTATTTAAACACTCATTTTCTAAAAATTAAGCTTATTTAAAAATATATTTCAATATTTTAATTTCTTAGCAGTGTTAAGAATCTAACCTCCAGTATTTCTAAGGCATTTTAATTTAAAAATTTGTTTAATTTAAAATTTTAAAGATATTTTAAGTTAATAAAAGTTAATGTAGATAACTTTTAAATTTCTAAATTTACTTAAGTTGAAAGGAAGAATATCTTAAACCTTATAAAGAGTCATTTTTATTTTTATATTTTAGAATTGACCATCTGATCATTACATTATTTGGAAACTCAGCACCTCCTTTTCAGACAGTGCCTCAAGGGATGTAGATAGAAAAGTGGGTTGAATCCTGATGGGTGGGACTCTGGTCTCCTTCCATTTCTGACAAAATTGTTCAATATGGTGAGTTTACATGTAAGGTATCATTTAGAGAAAATATGTCCCACTGAAATTCTTCATGAAAATTTTGTTCTAAAACATGAATCTGTGTAAAGTCAGCTTTCTGTATTGGTGGATTCAACCAACTCTGGTTTGAATAATTTGGGAAAAAACAATAAAACGACAATACGACAATAAAATACAGTATAATAACTATTTATATAATATATACATTGTATTAGGTGTTATAAGTAATCTATAGGTGAAACAAAGCACATGGGACGATGTGTATAAGTCATATGAAATATAACGTTAAAACGAGGCTTGAGCATCTGCTTTGTCATGGGAGGGGTGGGAATTCATTTTCACAGATACCAAGGGACAACTGTATATTCATCCAATAGTTTTTTTTACTTGTAAGTACCTTTTAAGAACTGGGGAAAATGCTTTATGTTCACAATGTATAGGTGGAAATGGGACGAACTTTAGTTACAGAATTGTAATTTCATGGATACCATGCTAAATTAGGTCACGAGTGTAACAACAGACTACATTTTTTTCTAAATTCAGTCTTGCTGTGTATTTTTTAAAAAAATTATCGTTACTTGGTAAAACTGTCATCAAGTATCTCTTTATAATTTTATTAATATGTAAATATTTTCTTTAAAAAACACCATATGGAAGACACTCAGATAAACAGTGGAAGAGACCTAAAATTATTTCATATATCTTGCCTTGATAAACCTTGTAATCTTGTATGGTCTGAGCTATATTCATGTAAACACAAATAACACAGGAGTATATTTCACAGGGCTCAAATGAGTGTTATATAGAGAATGTGTTTTATGTACTATCTGCATCACAAGCTTGATAAAGATACAGATGTCTAGTCCCACCCCAGACCTTTTGAAAAAAGAGAAATTTTCAAGGCTTAGGAACAATGAAATCGTGGGTGCCCTTGTTCAAAAAAGGAGAAAGTATTGCCATTAAATAGTAAAATTTTCTTTTTTCTTGTAGGACTTCTCTTTCACCTTGTCATGGTGCATATTATTTGCTATTTAATATTGTTATAAGTGAAGAAAATTAAAAAATTAAATTAATAACATGAATTTTATTTATTTTATATTGTGTAATGCCAGTTTAAGATGCACATATTAAGAACATTTAACATGTTCACAAATGTTATATGTAAATGGTGTGGCAAAGAATAGTGGGCAAACATTGTGTGTGTCTCCTCACCTCATGCACGTGCTGAATGGTCTCATTTGACTTCGCTTGTAAAACACTAGTTCAAAAAAATGTATTAAGAATTTCAAGATGATGAAAATATGACATAAAACCAAGTGTGGAAGCCCTCCTGAGCATGGGGCCCTGTGCTACTGCACATATCACATCCTCTAGATGACATGGCTGAATACGTTCATGGATTTTGCTTTTTTAAAGAAGCATCTTGGGGATTCTCCTGGAGTCTAAAGTTTGAGAACTTTTTTATTTTTTATTTTTTTTTATTTTAGGAGAGACGGGATTTCACCATGTTAACCAGGCTGGTCTCAAACTCCTGACCTCAGGTGATCCAATCTCCTTGGCCTCCCAAAGTGCTGGGATTACAGGCACTAGCCAACGCGCCTGGCCAAGAACTGTATAGCTATTACACAGTATTTCTGATTAGGAGAAATTCTTTTAATTGACTAGGAAAAGGCTCATAGGCTCAGATGAGCTTGAGCTGGTTTGTTTAAGAAGATTCCTTCTGTTCTTACCACCCCACCATTTTATGCATCTGAATTCTCGGGTATTAGAATTCAAGCATTTCACCTCTAATTTTAAAAGTGATAGTGATAGGGAGAAAGGCTTGGGGACTTGAACTGGCCATAGCTTTTCACTGAAAGACTCTACATTAATCAAAGAATTAATATCATCCATATGATGTTCTCTGTCCTCACAGACATTTCAAAGGTTGCATATGACACTTCACAGAAATGAATGTAGCCCAGAATATTTGGTAAACTGCCTTTGTATTATTCCATTTTCAACAACTTTTAAAATAACATAATTTTTTCTACATTTGGAATATGAAATTATTGTATAGGAAGCAGATTTGAAAACTAAATGCACAAGATCAAACATTTTTCAATATAACATTTAAAAAATTGGTCATGCTTCATATTGAACAATTGCTAGTAAGCAATCATTTTTCAGCATTAAAAAATAAGATTCTCTAGGATTCTTGATTAGAGCTAAGAGCATCAATGAAAATGCTCTTTTTACTACAAATATATCAATCAATGTAAAGATATAACTTGATTATATATGAATATGCTGTTTTCATCTTTTCTTCTAAGTATTTAGTATCATATAGCTAGAAATTCTTAAATATTTAAATGAACAGGCAAAATAAATTTGTGAAATTTATGTCGCCAAGTGACGACACAATGTGTATAATTTAGTAATGATGAAAAATATTCTCAGCCAAAATAATTCTTTGTTTGACCACGAATATTGACTACTATTAATTTCACTCTAATTTATCATTGATAAATGGAAATTGGCCTTAATGCTAAACATATTATTTTGGAAATTAAACCTGAAATTTGTAGAAAGGGGCAAAGTATATGTTTGAAGTAGATATAGGGATGTAGACTTTCACTCAATATGTGGAAGAAGATACAAAACCTGAGCTAAGAATTGAAGAGGTAACTTCATGAAGATTTAGATCACCTTAATGAGAAGCATTACAGCCAAGGCTAAATCAGTGTTCCCTCTACCCTCATTGAGAGGAAGTTAGGACTGGATGCTCTCTAAGGGAATTTGCATCCCTTTCAACATATTTAGGAAAATCACTTGCTGTGTAACCTCTGTCTTGATTCTCTCAATCTCCCTTCTATCTCAAAATGAAAAGGTTATTATTATTTTCTTTGAAATAGACAATAGACATGTCTACATCATATCACACATGAAGTACATATTTCACTTCTAGTCTCTCTTCAGTTGAAAAGTGTTATTACTCCACTCAAGGAAAATATCTTTGACAACTTAAGTTACTTTTACCAAGTCAATTGCTTTCACACTGAAGTTCTCATTAAAGTATAATTTACCAAAAAACATTACTTATGTGACTCATACTAAGTCATGTTATTTTCAAGTTGACCTACACTTCTAAAAGCTATGTAATTAAAAATATTCCTGATTTTTAAATTTTTTGTAGTCTTCATGGTGATTAAAAATCATTCTGAAGTTATTTGATAAACAATATTGTTATTAATCCAAGTAATTCAATTTTGGTAGATATCCTTGGTTGGGAATCAATATTCACTATGCCCACAGTCATCTACCTCTAAGACCTTAATTTATTTTTTACTAAACACTTTCTGTTATTCTTTTGAGTAAAAGCCACTACCACTTTTTTTTCTAGATATAAAATGTGACATGTTTAGAAAAAGTAACATTGTCGTATTTAGGTTCCTTGTGGTTTAAAATTGTTTAGTGAGTCCTTAATGTTAAAACCTGTTATCTATTTAACTCAGTTATATCAAAAGATTCGCTAGGATCTGAGCAAGGTTTGATGAACATAGGTATTAAAGAAACAAGGGGACACATATCCCTAATACAAGTGCAGTGTGCAGCTGCGTTGCTGAAATACTGAATTTAGAAATACTGTTTTCTTGTCCATTTCTTTATCTTTGCCCATGCCCATGGACAAATAACCTACTCACTATAATCCACAATTTCCCAACTCTATAAATAAGGGGGCTGGACTATTTCACCTTTAAGGTGCTCTTTAGCCCTAAAATCCCATAGTTCTATAGCTTTCAACTGATGGACTGTACAGAGAGAGGAACACTTTTGGAATAATCTTCACAGCCTAAAGGCCAATGATGACACAGATGGTGATGTTTTTAAGGAGGTGATAGAAAATATTTGATCCCTTTGGTTTGGAGTCCACCAACTGAGATAAAGGAGAAGAGCTGAGAAGCCTTGTAACATCAGTATTCTTTGTCTCTTTGTGGATGACCCTTTCACATTAATATCGACATCAGAAACTGAATTCAAGAAAAGAAAGGGAGAGTCACACATTCTTTCAATAATCCTTTGTCAGTGAACATTTGAGCACCATAGGAAGCCAAATCAGACATCACTTAAAATAGTTTTTGGGTCAAGATTACAAAAAAAAGGAAGACAGGAAAGAACAGTGGAATCAGCAGGAATGTGTCCCCTAAAGTCCCTTAAACTAAGTTGGAACACAACCCAGAGCAAGTTAGCTAGAGCACTTCTCAGTGGGATTATGCCCACTAAAAGGCATTAACCACAAATTGTTCTCAGAAAGTGTTTCCTTTCAAAACTGAAAGTCATTGGGAAAAAGGAGGTTTCTTGCTGAGGAAACTTTAAATGAAACATGCATTCCAAATTTTACTGTTTATGAAATTTATAATCAAACTTGGAAACAAGGATCTTAAATTGTGGAAGATTTAAGGTCATATGTATGGTAATTGAAAACCTACTCTGTAACTGTTGACTAGTATTCACAGGTTTTACCAATGTGTGGGAATTTTTTTTTTAAAGTAATAATAAACAACATTCCTCTGTTTTTGTTAGGGATTAGTATTTTTCAGTTGGATATAGAGTTAATTTTTAGAGTCACAAATGTGACTATGGCTACTAAATACAAAATAAAGAGCTATTTATATTCAGGGAACATTTCAGTTCATACAATGAAGAGAAAAATAAAATTCCAGCACCACATGCATCTTTGACACATCTCTGATAAACTGCTCAGTATAATTCACATATTCAGTAGACCACAGTATTTACTATTTCTCTTCAGAGACTTTCCTATTCACTTCCCTTATGTCAATTTTAAATATTCAGGCTGTTTATTTTTTAAATGTCTATCCAAACTCAGTTACACACTATGAAAGCAAAACAATTTATGTCCAGTATTTTCTTTATGAGTTAATTTGAATTTGTATTTTTTAAAGATGTAATTACTCCAATGGCAAGTATAATTTCTTATCATTTAAAGAATAGTAAAGACAGTGTGAACTAGATAAAATTAATTAATTAAATTCCTANTTTTTTCTTTTTTTTTTTTTTACAATCACTCATCACAGCGAGGCAACTATGTGTTTTTAACTGACTATCTATAAAATAAAAGTTTAAAACATAGCATTTTAGATGCAGTTGAATTAATTTCTATAGTTTTTAAGTTTGTATTTAGAATTGGAGAACTATTTGTAGTCTCAAACCATAAATAAGATTTCATTGTTTAGCAGACTTTACAATGTATAAAAAATTATCAAAAGACTAAAAATTTTAAACTAGCATATAGTTATCTATAATCGGTTTTATGTCTGGATGAATTTTACTGCTTTTCTTTCATTAAACATGTCATAAAATAAGATTATTGTTTTGTTTATTATATTTCAAAACCATAAGAGATAGCTTATACATTTAATACATCACAGAATAATGCTATCCAAGTGATTTGACTATGGAAGCAGTATATTTTGGAGTTGACAGTTTTATGTGACTGGAATCCATATGCACTTCTTTTCCCTTCACATGTGCAAAATTCATTCTAGGTTCAGTGCTTTGATCTACCTTATGACCCTTCCAGGGTTTGGTTCAATATAAATCCCCTCCAAAGTTACTTAGTCACTGATAACTGCTTGCTTTACCTAGTACGAAACCTCCATTTTAACAATTATTTTCACTTGGTTTTATTAGGTCTACATTTAAGTCATACATTCACTTATATAAATTCCCTTTCCAAAGTGGGTTTATTAGACTTTAAATAGAGGCAAATACACTTTAGCCATGAAAGAAATGTTTTGTGTTAATAAGTGATTCAATTGCATAAGGATGTGTTGATCCATTTGTTGGAGTGTGATAGGCATAGTCACAGACTATGTTTAAACAAGTTCAAACAAGCATGTTAAAAGAGAAAGGACTGAGAATTAATTTTAACAATTCACCAGTATAAATAACAAATCTGAACAGTCCATGTTTAAAAAAAGGTAACACAATACAGAATTTGAAAACTTATTGTTGAGTTAATTTTAAAACCCCAATCTGTTGCATATTATGTAGATATGGTGAAAACAAATAACAAAACCACAGCCTATTCAAGTAACATTTTGAAAAAATATCCTAAATTAAACTAAATGATCATTGCATTTTATCAATAAAATGGGCTTGATATTTTATCAAGAAAATGCTTTGATATTTGGTTGACCAAAATTATCAATTGTTCAAGTTTTACTCTTATTTTATATATATTGATATCATTTTAGACTCAAAATGTTTTAAAATCAGAATTTGGTGTGATTATTATGTCCAAACGATAACAAACTTAACAATCAAGTCTTTTGAATCAGAAAATAATGCACATTCAAAATACAACCAAAAGAGGCAGATTTCTAGAATGACATAGCATAGTATTCAGCAGGACCTCTTCCCTGTTATACAACCATTTAACTGAAAAAAATAATTTTATAGACAGTGTTGGGAAAACTGGCTAGCCATATGCAGAAAATTGAAACTGGATCTCTTCCTTACACATTATACAAAATTAACTCAAGATGGATTAAAGACTTAAAAGTAAGACCTAAAATTATATAAATCCTGGAAGAAAACCTAGGCAATACCATTCAGGACAGCGCATGGGCAAAGACTTCATGTCTAAAACACCAAAAGCAATGGCAAAAAAGCCAAAATTGACAAATGGGATCTAATTCAACTAAAGAGCTTCTGCACAGCAAAAGAAACTATCATCAGAGAGAAGAGGCAGCCTAAAAAATGGGAGAAAATTTTGCAATCTATCCATCTGGCAAAAGTCTAATATCAAGAATCTACATGGAACTCAAATAAATTTACAAGAAAAAAACAAACAACCCCACAAAAGTGGGAGAAGGGTATGAAGAGACTCTTCTCAAACGAAGACATTTATGTGGCCAAAAAACATGAAGAAAACTCACCATCACTGGTCATTAGAGAAATGCAAATCAAAACCACAATGAGATACCATCGCATGCCAATTAGAACTGTGATCATTAAAAAGTCAGGCAACAACAGAT
>NW_016843242.1:0-469 GCF_001698545.2 Rhinopithecus bieti | reverse complement strand
CAAAGAAGTTTCTCAGAAAACTTCTTTCTAGTTTTTATTGGAGGATATTTCCTTTGTCACCATAGGCTTCATTGCGATCCAAAATATCCCTTCTCGGTTTCCCCAAAAGCCGTGCTACCGAACTGCTCCATGAAGAGAATCCCTTGACTCTGTGAGATGAATTCTTACATCACAAAGCAGTTCATCAGAAAGCTTCTTTCTAGTTGCTATCTGAGGATATTTCCTTTGTCACCATAGGCTTCAATGCACTCCCAAGTATCCCGTTGCAGATCCCAAGAAAACAGTGATAGCAAACTGCTCAGTGAAAAGAACAGTGTAGCTCTGTGTGATGAATTCACACATCAGAAAGCAATTTCTCAGAAGGCCTCTTTTGGTTTTACCTGAGGATATTTCCTTTGTCATCATAGGCTTCAAGGTACTCTTGAGATCCTGTTGCATATTCCACAAGAACGTTGTTAGCAAATTATAC
>NW_016843241.1:0-992 GCF_001698545.2 Rhinopithecus bieti | reverse complement strand
AGCCAGGATGGTCTCCATCTCCTGACCTCGTGATCTGCCCGACTCGGGCTCCCAAAGTGCTGGGATTACAGGCTCGAGCCACCATGCCCGGCCAGAATTTTCTTCTTAAGGCTGAATACAATTCCATCGTAGGTATAAGACCACATTCTGTTTATCCTTTCATCCATGAACGCCTGGGTTACTTCCACCTCTTGGCCATTATTGTGAATTAGGCTGCTATGAACATGGGTGTGAAATCTGAGATCTTGCTTTTAATTCTTTTGGGTACATACTCAGAAGTAAGATTGCTGGATCATGCAGCAATTCAAGTTTTTCAGCATAAACATTTATAATGTTCTTTCTGTTCCCTTTCCAACATACATCAGAAGTAAGCTCCATGATATTAGGCACCTGGCCTCTATCTCCCGTATTCCTGTATCTCCAGCATCCAGCATGGTACTCAGAACATTGTGGTCACTCACCAACAGAGTAAAATCTGGCTGCCAAGCCATGACCTCAACTTTTCCCCTAAACTGCTTCTCCACCAGCTAACAAGCCTGGAACAGAAGCAGGTCTGTGTTTCAGAAGACAACTGCTGGAGACTTACCCAATTATTTGTAGGTTAGATGTGGGACAGGCAAAGGCCGAACACAGCTTCATCATTCCTTTGGGACTGAAGTTATTCTGCACCAGGTTTAGACTGGTCAGGTGCCGGTTGCAAGAAAGGGCCAAGGAGAGTGCCTCACAGCAATCAGAAGTCAATCCACATGCCTTCAACCTGCAGGGTCAGGACACCCAGGAAATAACCCCAAAGATCAATGATGGATCTTTCATTCAACCCATATGAATTTCACCTTGATACTTTTCCTTTGGGAAAAAAAAGTGGTGGGCTCTGTCTCCCAGTTTTGTTTAGTTGTTCTGATGAAAGACCCAAATTTTTTTTTTTGGGGGGAAAAAAACGGGGGGGTCTGTGCCCCCCTTTTTTTTTTTTTTTTTTTGGAAAAAACCCCCAA
>NW_016843240.1:0-552 GCF_001698545.2 Rhinopithecus bieti | reverse complement strand
AGCACTGTTCACCAGGTAGCAACTGTCCCACGTCAGCAGGGAGGGAACACAGCAGGTCACACTCACCTGAGTCTGCTGATCTAGCTGTGCCTCTCACGAAAACCTCCTCTACGCAGAACCAGACACCGCTGTGTGTCTTGTCTTCAAGAGCTCCAGACACAGAGAGGGCAGGCAGGTAGGCGGGAGGGTACGCAGCACCAGTGACATTGCGGAGTCATGGCACCCATTACAGAGGGCCTCTGCCTGGGTCAGCAGGGCCCGGAGTCAGTATCCTCCCGTCCCTGAAGTTACAACATGCGTGTGTGCAGCGTGTTTGTGCAGGTGAGTGTGCACATGTATGTGAGTGCACTAATGTGTGGATGCATGTGTCACTGCTCTGGCCAGGCCTGGCTGCCCAACTCATGTATGCACCCAGATCCTTGTCACTGTCACCAACCCCACCCCAGGACCCGTAGCTAGCATCAGAACATCTATGTGTCCTCCCCAATCGCAGACCTCCCCATCTGGGGCAGTCCTGGGGATGCAGATGGGGGATGGGTGGCTGATAGTTGA
>NW_016843239.1:0-1548 GCF_001698545.2 Rhinopithecus bieti | reverse complement strand
TGTGCACATTAAAAACAAATTTTTCTAGACATTTTTCATATTCGAAGCAAACAGTTTTAATGGTTTTAAAATACATTTGATAAACATAAAAATATCATAACTTCTAATTAGTATTATTTCCATTTGAGAATATAAGCAGCGGTTTGCTAATTGTCAATAATAACAACACAATTGACATAATTGGTATTTGGGATTGAAAAATGTATTCCATGATATGCTTCTTCTATATGGATTCATGTATCTCTATGAGATTTTTTTCATATATATCAGCATTAAAACAAACCTTTAACATTCCATTCAATAAATGGTACTGAAAAAAATTAGCCATATGCAAAAGAATGAAACTGGATCCCTGCCTCTCACCATACACAAAAATGAACTCAAGATGGATTAGAGACTTAGATTTTTGAGGAACCTCCAAACTCTTCTCTATAGACCTCAAACTATAAAGATCCTAGAAGAAAACCTAGGAAAACTTTTCTGGACGTTGACCTAGGTAAAGAATTTATGACTAAGACCTTAAAAGCAAATGCAATAAAAACAGAAGTAGACAAGCGGGACTTCATTAAATTATAAAGCTTTTGCACAGCAAAAGAAATAACAGAGTAAACAGACAAGCTACAGAATGGAAGGAAATATTTGCCACCTACGCATCTCACAAAGGACTAATATCCAGAATCTACAAACAGCCCAAACAACTCAACAAGAAAAGAATAATCCCATTAAAAGATAGACGAAGGACATAAACAGACATTTCTCAAAAGAAGACATACAAGCAGTCAACAAACATATGAAAACATGTTCAATATCACTAATCAACAGCAAAATGTAAATTAAAACCACAGTGAGACATCCTCTCACACCAGTGAGAATGCCTATTATTAAAAAGACAAGAAACAACGGATGTTGGCAAGGATGTGGAGAAAAGGGAATGCTTATGCACTGTTGGCAGGAATGTAAATTAGTACAACCTCTATGGAAAACAGCATGAAGATTTTTCAAGTAACTAAACCTAGAACCATCATTTAACCCAGCAATCCCACTACTGGCTATCTACAAAAAAAAAAAAAAAAAAAAAAACCCACCTGCACTCGTATGTTTATCATAGCACTATTCACAATAACAAAGTCATGAAATCAACATAGATGCCCATCAATGGTAGACTGGATAAAGAAAATATGATATGTATGCACTGTGGAATACTATGCAGCCATTAAAAGGAATGAAATAGTGTTTTTTGCAGCAACATGAACGAAGTTGAATGCCATTATGCGAAGTAAAATAAACAGAAAATCAAACACCACATGTTGTTCATTTATAAGTAAGACGTAAACACTGGGTGCACATGGACATACAGAAGGGGAGAGTAGATACTGAGGACTACAAAAGGGTGGAGGTTAGTTTTGAAAGATTACCTATTTGGTACAATGTTCACTTTTGGGTGATGGCTACTCTAGGACCCCACACATCACCACCCAAGCAATATATCCACGTAGCAAACCTGCACATTGACCCCTGAATCTACAAAAATAATAAATGAATAAATAA
>NW_016843238.1:0-985 GCF_001698545.2 Rhinopithecus bieti | reverse complement strand
TTAAATTTTTTTTTAAAACAAGTATATTAAGTCATATTTTATATTTTATAAAATTCACCCATTTCAAGTGTACAATTCAGTAATGTTTGGTAAATGTAGCAAGTTGTGTAACCCTCACCATGAATCAGTTTTAGGACATTTTCAGCACCTCAGAAATATTTCTGCATCTATTTAACATTAACCCTGTTCCCTTTCCCAGGTCCCAGGCAACCACTAATTGACAGACTCTATAAATTTGTATTTTCTGGAAATGTCACATAAATGGAGTCATATAGTTTGTCGTCTCTTGTATCTGGCTTCTTTCACTCAGCATAATGTTTTTGAGGTTTATGACGTGTGTGTGTGTGTGTGTGTGTGTGTGTGTGTGTATCAGTAGTTTCTTCCTTTTTATTTCAAGTAGGATTCCACTGTATGTGACTGTACCATATTATGTCTATTCATTTACCATTGGATAGACATTGTTTCCAATTTTGGGCTATTGTGAATAGTGCTGCTGTGAACATTGGTTTGCAAGTGTTTGAGTAGACATATGTTTTCATTTCTCTTGGATAGATAAATACCTAGGAGTAGAATTGCTGAATCTTATGGTAAGCTTATATTTAACTTTTTAAGAAATAAAAACTGTTTTCCAAAGTAGCTGTACCATTTTGCATTCCCACCAGCAGTGTACAAGGGTTCCTATTTTTCCACATCTCCTTTGTTACTGTCTTGCCTTTAGCTGGTGTGAAATGATACCTCACTGCGGTTTTAATTTGCATTTTCCTAATGACTACTAATGTTGAGCTTATTTTGTGTATTGTTATCTATTCATTTATTCTTTAGTGAAATATCTATTCAGACTATAGCACATTTTTGTATTGGGTTATTTTCTTCTTGAGTTGTAAGAACTTGTGTATTCTGGATACAAATCACATCAGACATGTATTTGCAAATACTTCAGTCTGTTGCTTGTCTTTTTGTTTTCTTTTTTTTTTTTTTTTTTTTT
>NW_016843237.1:0-321 GCF_001698545.2 Rhinopithecus bieti | reverse complement strand
CGAAAATACAAAATTAGCCAGGGGTGGTGGTGCACACTTGTGGTCCCAGCTCCTCAGGAGGCTGAGATGGGAGGATCCCTGGAGCCCTGGAAGCCAAGGCTGCAGTGAGCCAAAAATGCACCACTGCACTCTAGCCTTGGCAACAGAGCAAGACCCTGTCGCAAAAAAAAAAAAAAAGGTTAAAATTAGAAATTGAGGCCAGGCACAGTGGTTCACGCCTGTAATCCCAGCACTTTGGGAGGCTGAGGCAGGTGGATCACGAGGTCAGGAGATCGAGACCATCCTGGCTAACATGGTGAAACCCCATCTCTACTAAAATAC
>NW_016843236.1:0-317 GCF_001698545.2 Rhinopithecus bieti | reverse complement strand
TTTTTAAGAGACGGAGTCTCCCTCTGTCGCCCAGGCTAGAGTGCAGTGGCAGGATCTTGGCTCACTGCAAACTCCGCCTCCTGAGTTCAAGCCATTCTCCTGCCTCAGCCTCCCACGGTGCCTGGCTAATTTTTCTATTTTTAATAGAGATGGAGTTTCACCATGTTAGCCAAGATGGTCTCGATCTGCTGACCTTGTGATCCACCTGCCTCAGCCTCCTAAAGTGCTGGGATTACAGGCGTGAGCCACCACGCCTGGCCGGATTTTAAAGAACAAGAAATAGAGAAAATAGATTTTCCTAAATTCAAAATATAATG
>NW_016843235.1:0-1547 GCF_001698545.2 Rhinopithecus bieti | reverse complement strand
AAAGAAAGAAAGAAAGAAAGAAAGAAAAGAAAAAAGAGAAAAGAAAGAAAGAGAAAGGAAGGAAGAAAAGGAAAGAAAGAGAGAGAGAGGAAGAAGAAAGAGAGAAAGAGAATGGGAGAAAGGGGAGATAGAAAACAAAACAAAACAAAAAAACCCTTGTATGCAGTTAAGGAATTTGGACATGTAGGAAGCAAAATCCATAAATTAAATTTGGTTGCAGGGGACAGTGCTATGTCTTGCCTGCCTTTGTTTCTTTCTATGATATTTAATCAAATGCTTTGAAAAATGTTTGAATGAGCATAACAATAATCAATAAGAATTGCATTTTAGGAAGGTTAACTTAAAAGGGTTGTATACAAGGATTTCATTTTCAGGGAGACAATTTTTAGACTCCTACATACTCTATACGTTACTTTTACTTTCTTAAATTTTTTTCTGGGCAAGATTTCCATTTCATGTCAGCAGAGCAAAACTTTATTCAATAAATGGCTTCTTGTCAGAGAATGTGGATTTAAACTATTTTCCCTATAGGTTTCGATCATTATTCCTGTTCTTATAAATTGTAGTTCTTAAATCAGCCTTTAAGACTGTGTTATTCTCCGATAAGATTTTTTTATACAAAAAAATAACCGCAGCCCTATCATTCTCCATCCTGTGCTATCAGCATGCAACACTGAGTGTTTTCTGACACTTCTGGTTTCCAGTTCTCCAAATGAGATTAAAATGAGCCTGAGTCATTGTAATTCTGCCTTAGCTCAACAATATCTGGGAAACTCCAGAGTTTTCACATTTTTTCTGCGTTTCCAGCAAGTCACTTGGCTGAATTGTTCCTGAGTTGTGTTTATACTTTGCTGTGCTGCCTTCCTGGCTAGAATTGGGGTATCCAGTTTTTGTGGGTTCCTGATTCTCCTGTGAGTTGGGTGTTGTTCCAAGGTGATCTAAAGTGCTCTGAAACTTAGGCTTAAACCTAGCAATGATTCTTATGTCTCTCTTCTGGTCTTTGTGGCTTAAAGATTCACAGTAAAATACCTTTATAAAGATGAATTATGCTTTTTAGGGTATTTTCTCCCATGACATGATATTCTGAATATTTAAATACTGACCAGTATTATGTTTGAGTTTACTGTAAGATTTGACTATGTAATTTGTTCAACTAATCATATTATTGTTATTATGGCTGATGTTTGTCTCCTTCCAAAAATGTATTTGAAATTATTAAAATTAAATATCAAAAAATAAGACAATTAGTAATAAAATAGATAAATTGATAGAGATAGTTTAAAGGAAGCAGAGAGAAATGATACTACTAGACATTTAAGATGGTAGGATTCATATAATTCATCACCGAATCTGATTTTCTGTTTTCTGGCTGCTAAATGAAAGGGAAAATATGTCATGTTGCATAGATTCTACTTCCTGAAAGATAAATGAATGTACCTTTGTCTACAGAAACTTTTTTTTCTTAATTTAACACAAACAGAAATTTTTTGTGCAGCCTTATCAAGATCTTTGAGTAACATAATAGTGATTTCGTACTAAAATTTAAT
>NW_016843234.1:0-408 GCF_001698545.2 Rhinopithecus bieti | reverse complement strand
AAAGAAAAGAAAAGAAAATTACCCGGGCGTGGTGGCAGGTGCCCCCAGTCCCAGCTCCATAGGAGGCTGAGGCAGGAGAATGGCATGAACCCGGGAAATGGAGCTTGCAGTGAGCCAGACTGTGCCATTGTACTCCAGCCCGGGCGACAGAGCGAGACTCTGTCTCCAGAAACAGCCAACCAACCAAACAAACAAAAACCCTTGGTTTCCAGTACTCCCCAAGGTCCTTCCCTACACTCAAGGCTTGGTGGCCACAATGCAAGGTCAACACCATGGCGTCCTGACACAAAAGTAACATTCTTCATAAAATCTTAACATCCATAATACAAATATAATATTGGTAAACTAATATAACACCCATAATACAGATGTAACAGCCATAATACATATGTAAAACCTGTGATACTA
>NW_016843233.1:0-317 GCF_001698545.2 Rhinopithecus bieti | reverse complement strand
GATGAATACACACATCACAAAGCAG
Organism: Rhinopithecus bieti; assembly: GCF_001698545.2. Lineage (NCBI taxonomy): Eukaryota > Metazoa > Chordata > Mammalia > Primates > Cercopithecidae > Rhinopithecus > Rhinopithecus bieti. Next base: position 292 of record NW_016843233.1, on the reverse strand, counting down.
TTTCTCTGAAAGCTTCTCTCCAGTTTTCGTCGGAGACGATTCCTTTCTCACCACCAGCCAAAGGGTGCCACTTAATATCCCTTCACAGATTTCTCAAAGACAGAGTTTCCAAACTGGGCAACATATTGTAAGCTTCACCTCTCTGAATTAAAAGCACACGTCAGAGGGCAGTTTCTTGGAAAGCTTCTTTCTGGGTTTTATTTGAGGATATTTCACTTTTTGTCATAGTCTTCAATGAGTTGCAAAATATCAGTTTTTCGTTTTACAGGAAAGGTAGTGAAACACTGCTTTA
>NW_016843232.1:0-1335 GCF_001698545.2 Rhinopithecus bieti | reverse complement strand
AACCATTGGTGGGAGGTGGGGTGATAGAGCACAAATACCTGGGTCCCCTTGGACAGGCTGCTTAACTTTTATGAACCTTTGTATCCTCATCTAAAATCTGAAATTTGGTACAAAACCGACAATGAATAAAAGGTATCATTTTCTTCATACTTATTTTAGCCAACGTCTATGTGTTCCATTATACATTATAACAAATGTGAGTTTGGTTTTAGTTATGATATAAAATGAAATACAGATTTCTTCATTTTCTGCATTACACAGATTCTCACTTTGTTGATCAGTCTTAAAATTAGTGAAATAATGTGCATGATGTGTGCAGAGGCAGATTTACCTTAAAGCTGATGAAGTCATGAGTTCTGGAAGTTGTTGGGAGTTAGAGTATTCTAGGTGGGGAGAGGAAGGCAGACTGTGCTTGGAAACATTACTATATGTGTTTCTGATAAATTGCCTAAAAAAAACTCAGAAGAAAGGGACTGGAATTCTAAATCTTCATAATATGTTGTGATTTTTTTCTATTCTCTCTTTTTTTTTTTGAGACAGTCTCACTCTGTTGCCCAGGCTAGAGTGTAATGGTACAATCTTGGCTCACTGCAACCTCCACCTACTGGGTTCAAGCGATTCTCCTTCCTCAGCTTCCCAAGTAGCTGGGATTATGAACACCAACCATCATGCCTGGCTAATTTTTGTATTTTTCTAGAGACAGTGTTTCACCCTGTTGGCCAGGCTGGTCCTGAACTCCTGACCTCAGGTGATCCACTCACCTCAGCCTCTCAAAGTGCTGGGATTACAGGCGTGAGCCACTATATCATATGTTTTTAAGATTTTAAGGCCTATTTTTTCTATTCTAAATATATACATATATTTTTTATTTTATACTTAATTTTATGTTTGTAATTTGGAGTCCTTTTTTTTCCCAAAACTTCAGACTTTACAAAACCTAGTTTTGCCCTTCAATGTATATAACATTGTAATTTAACATTATGAACAAAAACACATAGATAAATTTCAACTTATCACACAGAAAAGATTTCTGGTCAGAAAAGTCTTCTAAATTAAACCCTTGGATAAGTCACTCTTCTATCTGGGCCTTAGCTTTCTCATCTTAAAACATGTAGATTTGACTGGCCCCATAAGATCCTTTCCAACTGAGAAAATCCTAACTTCATCATACCTGTCTTGCTGTACTTTCAACAATATAATAAATAATATTTTAAATGAACTCCATAGTGAATCCTCATTTTTAAAAAATTTAAGCCTTCTGGCCGGGCGCGGTGGCTCAAGCCTGTAATCCCACTTTGGGAGGCCGAGACAGGCGGATCACGAGGTCAGGAGATC
>NW_016843231.1:0-1351 GCF_001698545.2 Rhinopithecus bieti | reverse complement strand
CGGAGGCTGAGGCAGGAGATTGGCATAAAACCCGGGAGACGGGGCTTGCAGTGAGCTGAGATCCCACCACTGCACTCCAGCCCGGACAAAAGAGCAAGACTCCGTCTCAAAAAAAAAAAAAAAAAAGAGTGGTTCTGGGTACATGATAAGCACCTCCCTCCCAGTGTTAGCTGTTACTATCCCATTGTCCTGAAGCCAGGAGATTCCCTAAGAGCACACAGTACATTGCTGGCAGAGCTGGGCTGCGGGCTTTTGACGACTAGGCTGCAGTGCCTTGGATAGAAGCAGCCGCTGCAAGATGCCATCACTGTGTTGGGGTATGTGCAGAGAAGAGCTCCTTATGCGAGCATTCTGCAGTGGCTGCAGGGCATAGCTGCATGCAGACAAACGTAAGGCCAAGGCATTTGTGTGTGAAAGAAGGAAAATGTCAAATGAGGACTGCTCACCACCATCCTCTTGCCCCACCTTCTAAAAGAGAAAGGGTGCTCCCTTTACCTGACTGGTTCCTGGGCTGGGGTGTGCTGTGGGGACCAGGGAAGCAGGATGGAGGCGATCTAGAAGGTGGGACAGAGAGAGGCCGCATGATGTAACAACCAGTGTGTGTGACCAACCAAATGTCCATCAGTGGAGTTCCGTTAAAGACTAAATATCAGACAGCTGCCACCCAGATGGAGGAAGCTCTTTTGGGGCTGATAGGGACGGAGCACCAAAGTATGTTGTTAGGGAGAGAGCCAAACTGCAAAAGGGTGTCTATGATGCACTAACTTTTTTGTAGGAGGAATAATATATACACAGTCATCCCTTGCTATACTCGGAGACTTGGTTCCAGGACCCCTGAATATATTGTATCTGCACGTATTCTAGTCCTGCAGTCAGCCCTGTGGACCCCGTGATACCAGCAGTGATACCAGCCCTCTGTGTGTGTGGATCTCACATCCATGAACATTGTATTTCCATCCTTGTTTGTTTGAAAAAAATTCACATTTAAATGGATACATGGACTCAAACCCACGTTGAATCAGTTCAAACCCACGTTGTTCAGGGTCCACTGTAGTTGCAGAACAGAGTGTAGATAGAGCACTTTCTCTTATGTGCATAAAGTAATCCTAGAAGAATAAAAGTGGTTATCCAGGAAGGGGGCAGAGAGGAGGAGATGCTAAAAACTGAGAAAATGGGGCACAGAGATGGGAGTGAGCTCTCTCTGCATGTGTGTCTGTGTGCTGTATGCACATATATTATATATTGTATATATACATAATTTCATCTATATATACATTCATATTAATAAAACATTAATATTTTGTTATAACTAATATATTAACTATAATTATGTTATAATTAATATATTATT
>NW_016843230.1:0-1236 GCF_001698545.2 Rhinopithecus bieti | reverse complement strand
ACTCTAGCTGTATCCGATATTTTCCCATGTACATATATTTGAATATAATATAGATTGTAGTGTATATGTTTTAGTTTTAAAAAAAGTTTTAACATGTGTTCTACTTTGGAAGATGAGTAATTTATAATATTTTTTCTTATGAGTAATAGTATGTTTACATGTGCATATGAATGAGATAATTAGTTTAGGATCATTTCTTAATAGAGAAATGCTGGTCAAAGGACATGAATATTTTAAGATTTTTTTTCATATTTATAATAAACTTTCCTTCTAGGAAGTTTGTATTTTCAGCTTGTGTTTCCATTAGCAGGGACTGCCTGTTCCCTGCAACCTTACCAATACTAAAATTAAGATTTTAAGTTTTGTTTAGACTGATGAGTGAAAAAACATATTTTATTTTGTTGAAATTTATATTTCTTAGGTTACTAAGAGAATCAAAATTATTTAATAATGAGCATATTGGCAACTTCTAATTCTTCTTTGTAAATAGCTTGTTCTGGGGTTTATGCAGTCTGTTTACTTACTTATTTTGGATAGATTTTGTTTTGTTTTGTTTTGTTTTGATAGCTGAGCTGGTTAGATTATATAGCACCCTTGAACACTTTCCTCTTCGCTGTGACTTCCAATCCTGTTCAGTCATAGACAGCCCTGCCCCTGCTCCTGCTCCATCCACATGTCACGTGAGCAAACAAACATATACAACAGGGGAAATCGCTGTAGTCCTCATCTTGGCATGTGGGTTCCAGAAAATAATCAAACCCTTGTAAGAGGAAGAAGATAATTTAACTCCCATTTGGTCCTTATATTGGAGTCTTTTAGAAGAATTTTTTTCTAATTTTCTTTTCCAAAGCAAATGAAAAGACCCCATAGCAATATTACCTTTAAGATCTCTGCTGTAAACAAGATTCTGAGCCAACTGGGATACCACAGATTAGTTATGTGTACATTGATGTATCCCCTTGCAAAAGCACCTGCCTTGAGCTGTCATTACAGCACGATTATAAGAAAGGGCCATATAAAATATAAAATATTTTAATAAATTGGTTGTGAAAATATTGTTATGGACACTGTTTTGTGTAACACTGACATTCCAATACACGAAGGATGCATTATAGAAGATTGAGTGCTGGAAAAAGCTAAAGTGCTCTTCAGGTTTATTTTGGTTCTGATACGTGTTACTGATGATGTTTCAGGTATTGCTTGTCTGCTTGGAAACTCAGAGCCAAATCTGATTCT
>NW_016843229.1:0-2589 GCF_001698545.2 Rhinopithecus bieti | reverse complement strand
CAGTAGGATAATAACTATGATAAAATTACAATAAAATTCAAGGCCATGAAAAGAGAGGAAAGCAAATTTAATCTTACAGTTAGTATAATTATTCAGTTATGTTTATGTAGCATGTATTCATTTGACAAATATTGTGGCCTACTATGCCCCAAGCTTACACTGTTCTATTTGATTGGAATAAACCAATAGACAAATCAGGCAAAAATCTCTGCTCTTATAATGCTCATATTCTAGTGGGGAAGGCAAATAAAAATGAACAAAATGAGTAAGTTATTTAATATGTTAGAAGATGATAAATGTCTGGAATGTGTGGAAAGGAAGAATCAGTATTAAATAAGATTGTCATGGTGGACTTTCTTCAGAAGGTGTCATTTGAAGAAAGAATTGAGACTCAAGAGGAAGTAAACCAACCAGTTATTCAGAGAAAATGTTCAAGGTAAAGAAAATAGCCAGTGCAAAAAGCCCTAAAATGGCAGTGTGCCCAGTGTGTTTTAGAAATAGGTAGGAGGGGCCGGGCACGGTGGCTTATGCCTGTTAATCCCAGCACCTTGGGAGGTTGAGGCAGATCACAACATCAGGAGATCGAGACCATTCTGGTCAACATGGTGAAACCCCATCTCTACTAAAAATACAAAAATTAACTGGGCATGGTGGTGGGCACCTGTAATCCCAGCACTGGGGAGATTGAGGTAGGAGAATCCCTTGAACCCAGGAGGCAGAAGGTTACAGTGAGCCAAGATGGCGCCACTGCACTCCAACCTGGTGACAGAGCAAGACTCCATCTAAAAAAAAAAAAAAGAAAAAAGAAAGGTCAGGAGGCCAGTGGGGCTCAGGTGAAGTGAACAAGAGAGGAGTGGAAGATAAGGTCAGAGAGGTAATGAGGATGTCATATTGGAAGGACACTGGCTTTTCTTTAGAATGAAATCAGGAGTCCCACTCCCAGCTTCTGGCACTGATCTGATATCTGTCTCTAAAATTTTGTCTTTTCTAGGATGTCATATAAATGTAATCATATATAGGCGATTTGTGTCTGGCTTCTTACCCTAAAAATAGGACTTTTAATATTCTGTATTGTGTGTATCAGTCTTTTTATTGCTAAATAGTTTTCATTGTGTAAGTCTACCACAATTTGTTTAGCCATTCACCATTTGGTGAACATTTGGATACTTTCCAGTTTTTGGCTATTATTAATAAAGCTGTTACGATCATTTGTGTGAAGTTCTTTGTGTGGACACATCTTTTTATTTCTCTTGGATAAATTACTAGTATTCAACCGGCTGGGTCATATGATAAGTGTATGTTCATTTTTCGAAGAAAGTGTCAAAATCTTTTTTAAAATCTTTGTATAATTTGCATTCCTACCAGCAATGCATGGAAGTTAAATTTGTTCTTCCTTCTTGTATTTGCATTAAAAAATCTAGATAGTTTTATAGTATAGTAGGTATGTAATGGTATCTTATTGTGGTTTTAATTTACATTTTCCTAATGGCTAATGGTGTTGATCATCTTTTCATGTGCTTATTTGTAATCTGTATCTCTTCTTTGATAAAGTGTCTGTTCAAATCTTTCCTCTGTAAATTTCGTTGTCTTATTACTACAGTGATATGGTTTGCATGTTTTGTCCCTTACAAATGTGTGCTAAAATGTGACCTCTAACGTTGAAGATGGGGCCAAGTAGGGGTCATGGGGGCATATCTCTCCTCAGGAATTGCTTGGTGCCCTCGTTTGTGGTAATGAGTGTGTTTTCACTCTGTGTTCACATGAGATCTTGTCATTTCAAAGAGTGTGGCGCCTCTCCTCTTTCTCTTGCTTCCTCTCTTGCCATGTGACATGCTGATTCCCCTTCACCTTTCGCCATGATTATAAGCTTCCTGAGACCCTCACCAGAGGCACATACTGGTGCCATGCTTCTTGGACAGCCTGCAAAACCATGAGCCAAATAAGACCCTTTTCTTTCTCAATTATCCTGCTTCAGGTATTCCTTTTATTGCAATGCAAATGTACTAGCACATACAACATTGAGTTATAGTTTTCTTTTTAAATTCTGTGCATAGGTCTTTTATCAGATATGTATTTGGCAAATATTTTGTCTTTGTGGCTTACCTTTTAATGTTTATAAAATTGTGTTTTAAAGAACTGCAGTTTTCAATTTTAATTATGTCTTATTTATCATTTATTTTTCTTTAATGGTTTGTATTCTTGTATAGTCACTATATCTTTGGATAGTCAAAATTCAGAAATATTTTCCCCTAGGTTTGCTTTTAGAAGTTTTATAGATTTACATTTAGGTTATGATATATTTTTAATTAATTTTTACATGTGGTTTGATGTATGGTTCAAGGTTCATTTATTAATAGAGATGCATACATTTCCCAGCAACATTTTTCAAAAGACTATCGTGTATCAGTGAATTATATTGGCAATTTGTCAAAGAAATCAATGGAACATATAGATCCATGTCTATTTCTGGATTCTCTATGTTGTTCCACAAATCTCTATGTCTGTCCTTTTATCAATGCCACACGGACTTGATAATTATAAACTTGTAAGCCTTAAAATTAAATAGTAAAATACCTTGAATTCTGTTTT
>NW_016843228.1:0-1101 GCF_001698545.2 Rhinopithecus bieti | reverse complement strand
CAATGATTTTACTACTTTCAATTAAAATAAGTAGAGTTCATAAAGAGTCAGAGTTATCTAGAAAAAAAAGAATATTTGAAGAAATAAACGCTTTTAACACCTAACGAAGTCATTACTTCTTATTACATGAGATATTTTATAATTTAGGTGCATAAATGTATACATATCTCAGTTTGTTAAAATATTTGACATTTTCATTGTGTGCTTAACAAGAAACCATGCTAATTGGATGTTTTCATGTTTTTGTAGCATCAGGGCTTTCTGAGAAAAGGAAACTTGCAACCTGTGTTAAGGAACATTGGGTGGCAATTGTTCCTTTGAAGTTATAAGTGGTGCATTTCCCCATAAACATTTGGTCACATTCTAATGGTGATAGAAACCAGAATCCTTTGTTCTTTTTTTTTCACTCCTAGAACTAAATGATCACATCAAAGAGTTGTAAAGGTCACTCTCCTTTCCTCCTAACACATACTGTGTAATCAGTTCCTACATAAGCTCCAAAATTCATATTTACAGGTTTTTCTTTTCCTATGCTACAGATCTCTACCTATATCCTCTCTCATATAGTCAAATGACATCTGCCCTTATCATGCTGCCCTATGGGAAAGTGGGGCTTAGAAAACCAACAATAAGATGATCAGTGAGTAAACAAAATATATTTTTCCTCATCTAATGGTCTAGCATTCCAGGTATACATTATCCGTGTAAATAGTGTAATATCTCAGATCCTTCCCAACTTCAACTTTCTTCCCTACTTTATGAATTATTCTTCACAAGGTCAAGTTTAATTTTTTTTTTTTTAAGAACAAAACTCTCTGTAAGACACAAAAAATAATTCACATTAATATTTTAGGTTGTGATTATCTGTTTTATTTTTAAATTAGTTAATTCCTTTTTTCTTCCTTAACTAGAATAATCAAACAGAGCTCTTCGTGCATACCCTCATCTGTCAGGCATCTTGAAGTGACATAATAGTAAAACATAGTATTAAAATTATATTAGCTAATACAATTATTTTGCTTATAAAACAAAGATCCTATTGTCTTTATATCCAAAATAATCATTATAGATTGGCCAAATGTGAGGAAAAAATATCATATA
>NW_016843227.1:0-1102 GCF_001698545.2 Rhinopithecus bieti | reverse complement strand
AAAGAAATATTAAACAGAAAAATTTTCAGAAATAAGCAATTTATAAGTTTTAAGTTTTATTTTAACATATTGATATAATTCTTCTATTATTAGTTATTATTGTTACTCTCTTGCTGTGCCTAATGTATAAATTAAATTTTATCATAGGTATGCATGTATAGGAAAAAAACTAGTATGCATGGTTTGGTATTATTCATGATTTCAGGCATCCACTGTGAGTCTTGGAACATATACAATGCAGATAAGGAGGGGACTACTGTATTGTTTTTGCTCCTATCTCCATCCTGTTCACATTCTCTGTTTTATTACCAGCTTTGGTGTCTGATTCCAGGATTCTGATGATAGTAATTATAAGGGAGGATTTAGTACTAATGTATATGTTTGTCAAAAAGACTACAGGGCTCTTATTTGTGGTGTAAAATCAAAACACTCTTTTCTTATGTTTCTTATTTTTAATGTTTTGGAATCATACTAACTTAACACAGCAGGTTATGTTGAGTACTTCTTCCTGGTTGGGTTGGCAGGGGCTGGGCCTATCATCTGATTCATAAGCTTTCTTTAATTCTGGCCTGATCATTGTTCAGGTCTATGAGAATGGTTTCAAGGGAGGGATGCCATGGAAAAGAATAGTCAGATTCATTTATTACCAATTAGTGTTTGTTGAGACACTTGAGCTATCAGCTCTTGTAACTATGAATCCTTTATTAAATACAATTAGCAGGTAATATTGTATGTAGTAAAAATTATAAGTAAGATCTAGAGGGTTTACTATTTGCCAAACATTTTCCTAAACACTTTACATGTATCAACTTGTTCAATTCTCACTAATGCCCTATGGGGAGGTACTATGTCAAAATCTCAACTTCATAGGTGGAGAAACTGAGGTACAGGGATATTTACTCATGATGACAGTTAATACATGATAAGACTTGGCTCTTGTAGCCACTAACTGCTTCAAATCCTTCCCCCCCTTCGCCAATCCACTCTTCATCACAAGCAACTACTTTCCAAGTTTCCTTTGTCCTCTGTCTTCTGAGTAAGTTTGGTAAATGGGAGGCACGTATAAAAAATTGTAGGCCGGGCGCGGTGGCTCAAGCCTGTA
>NW_016843226.1:0-698 GCF_001698545.2 Rhinopithecus bieti | reverse complement strand
TGAACCCGGGAGGCGGAGCTTGCGGTGAGCTGAGATCCGGCCACTGCACTCCAGCCTGGGCGACAGAGCGAGACTCCGTCTCAAAAAAAAAAAAAAAGAAAAGAAAAAAAGTTTTATACATCAAAAATCTTTTATATATAGTCATCCCTTGGGATTCAAAAGGGATTGGTTCCAGGACCCCTGCAGATACCAAAATCCACAGATGCTCCAGTCTCTGATACAAAATAGTGCAGTATCTGCATATAACCTACGCACTTCCTCCTGTACACTTTAAATCATCTCTAGATTATGTATATTTAATACAATGTGAATGCTATGTAAATAGTTGTGATACTGTATTGTTTAGGGAGTAATGACAAGAAAAAAAAGTCTGTACATGTTTAGTACAAACACAACCATCCATTAAAAAAATAGATTTTCAGCTGGGTGCGGCGGCTCATGCCTGTAATCCCAGCACTTTGGGAGGCTGAGACGGGCAGATCACAAGGTCAGGAGATCGAGACCATCCTGGCTAACACGGTGAAACCCCGTCTCAACTAAAAAATACAAAAAATTAGCCAGGTGTGGTGGCAGGCGCCTGTAGTCCCAGCTAGTCGGGAGGCTGAGGCAGAAGAATGGCGTGAACCCAGGAGGCGGAGCTTGCATATATATATACATATATATATCTGTGTGTGTGTGTGTGTGTATATATATATATA
>NW_016843225.1:0-1099 GCF_001698545.2 Rhinopithecus bieti | reverse complement strand
AAAAAAATAAAAAAAAAAAGAATGAGAGAGAGGGACTGAGGAAAGGTGTCTTCTGTGGGGTCAAAGCCCCGGTTCAGACTCCATGTACTACCTAAGTAGAAAAGGCTGCTGGTCACCATGGGGCATGATCTAAAGTCCAGAGCTGCCTCTGACAACCAAGGAAGTCCCCCTGGGTACTTCCTCCCTCCTCGGCTAACATTTACCAGAGCTTACCATCAGCAGTGCTTTGTTAACTCATTTAACCTTTACAACAACCTTGAGGTAAACATAATTTTCCCCATCCTAAAGATGGGAACACTGAGGAACAAATAGGTTAAGTAACTTGCCCAAGGTCATATAACTGGTAAGTAGTTAAGTCTGAGTTCAAATTCAGAAAGCCTAACCCTAGAGCCCATGCCTTTAACCACTATGCATTTCAGTATTGAATGAATGGCAGCTAGCTATCTTTTTCATTGCGGAACCCTATCATGTTACCATCTGGAATTCTTTTCTCTGGGATCATTCATTTTCCAAGAAAATAATTCTCCAGTCTCCCATCTGCAAAGCAAGCTATATTTGCTGCTATGTTTGGGAGCAAGGTGTGGGGAAGGGGCTGACCACACAGTATGCAGACTTCCACTGAATTTCCCTGTTCTCAACCCAATGCTTTAGTATCCTCCACTCTGCCCCACTGTCCAGGAGCTCAGAGTCTTTCAGATTCACTTAGTACTGAGACTATACTCCCGGTCTCCTGAGAAAAACTAAGAGGTCCAATCCCTTCCTGTGCAGTTTTAAAACACTTCCCTTATTTTCAGCCCTTGGTCTCTTCTTCACCTTTCAGGAAAACAACTTACCTTCCAATTCTGAGCCTATCATGGGTAATGTGAGATTAAAGAGCTCACTTCTCATTAATATCCTCTGCAGGAAGGTTCTCCCTCTTCATGTGCTTCCTATCTTCCAAAAATATATTAAATTCATCTCTCTGCTGATTTAGCTCTCCTGTTTTCTTTTCCTTGCAGGTGTAACCTTTTAAAAATCTTTTCACTGTCACATTAATGGAGTTTTGTGAAGGACAAGAGTTAAACACATGGCCAGGTGGCCATGTTTAACCTCATATACT
>NW_016843224.1:0-1102 GCF_001698545.2 Rhinopithecus bieti | reverse complement strand
TGTATATATACCTATTATATATGAAATATAATAAAATCATCTAAATCTATAATAAATATGTGTATATTTATGTTCTGTATATATATTGTTCTTGCCCATTTATGTATTAAAATACATGCAAACTTTATATATATATGCAAACTATATACATAGTTTGCAAACTATATATGTAGTATATTGCAAGCTATATATATAGACATACATTTTCCAAAAGAAACTCTGTTATATGTGGTTAGTGAACTTCCAGGCTGATTCACAAGAGCTATGGTTACTATGGTTAGTGGTCCATGGAAACTATGACTTTACTTTCAAGTGGAGCAAAAGAGCTATAAATGACTGCAATATGATGGCCAGCACATCATGACACTCTGAAAACAGAGGAATCGACCTTTTGTGTGTGTTGTGAACCAGTCAGGAAAGTTCATTTGAGTAGGAGTATGTGTCAAGCCATCTGTTTCTCCCACTGAGATGGATGAGCAACATCCACTTATAGATCATAGGACCGAGAAACTAAGGTTGTATGGAAGTCATCGCAAATTGGCAACATCCTCAGTGTGCTCGGGGTGGGAGGTGGTGATGGCACTGGATCTATGCTTAGCTTTTGTGCCTCTGTGGGACAGATTATGTTGGCAAAATCACTTCTGTGGTCTTGCTCAAGATGAAAAATCAATATGGAAGGCTTAGGGGTTTAGTGCTCTAGTAATGGCAAGAAAGCCATTTAGTGACTAAGATCGATCTATCCTTTTGTGCAAAACAGCTTTTTAACCAGCAGGAGCTAGCTCTTAATGTAGAGCTACCTAGTATGTTCTTTCATTTGTCACTTTTATTGAGCATCTACTATATGCCAGATATAGGCCAGAAAGCAAATACAGTACTGCTAATAGAGAGGTAAAATAGGCCTTTCCTTGTACTCTCAAAAAATTCTGCCTATGTGTGGACGTTCGTAAGAACATTGTTAAGATTTTTAGTTCATGTATAGATTACTTTCTCTCATTTTTCTGGTATACATTATGCTTCTTCTTTCATGCTCGTCCTTCTCTCTTTCCCTTTCTTCTTCACTTCCCTTCTTTCCTCACTTCCCTCCTTCCCTTCTTCTTTTTCT
>NW_016843223.1:0-940 GCF_001698545.2 Rhinopithecus bieti | reverse complement strand
TCGCTCTGTCTTCCAGCCTGAGTGCAGTTGCCGGATCTCAGCTCACTGCAAGCTCCGCCTCCCGGGTTTACACCATTCTCCTGCCTCAGCCTCCCGGAACAATTATATTTTTATGACTGGAAGAAAATAACCAAGTTTCTTTCAAGTCAAAATTTGAAGCATGTTTCAATACTCTTTCTTTCTCTTCCTAGCAAATACCAAAGGCAACAAGCGATCCCGAACGAGAACGGATTCCTACTCTGCCGGCCAGTCAGTCGGTGGGTGCATCCATGGGAGGTTGCAAAGACTCTCCCCCTTGTGCAGAGTGTTTCTATAGTGGGGTGGGCTTCAGTCGGTGGGTGCATACCACAGGATGTTACAGAAGCTTTCCCCCTTTTCCAGAGTGTTTCTAGAATGGGGCGGGCTTCCATCAGTGGGTGCATCCCGCAGGACATTACAGAAGCTCTCCCCCTTGTCCAGAGTGTTTCTAGAATGGGGTGGGCTTTGTTATTGCCAGTAGGAGACAAAGTGGTAATGGCTACTGAATATGAAGGAAGTAAACCTAGTTTTCTCGCGATTCTTAACAGTGATAGTTTTGCAAAGGTGCTATTACTGCCAGCTTATCACCGGATAAGCATTTAATCGAACTTCAAATACGGTCTAGAAATATCGGCCGGGCGCGGTGGCTCAAGCCTGTAATCCCAGCACTTTGGGACGCCAAGACGGGCGGATCACGAGGTCAGGAGATCGAGACCATCCTGGCTAACACAGTGAAACCCCGTCTCTACTAAAAAAAATACAAAAAACTAGCCGGGCGAGGTGGCGGGCGCCTGTAGTCCCAGCTACTCAGGAGGCTGAGGCAGGAGAACGGCGTGAACCTGGGAGGCAGAGCTTGCAGTGAGCTGAGATCCAGCCACTGGACTCCAGTCTGGGCGACAGAGCAAGACTCCGTCTCAAAAAA